>NW_003852416.1:18728260-18747853 GCF_000181295.1 Otolemur garnettii
CTCTACCCAGGGGGACAGCTTGAGACTCTGTCTAAAAAAAAAAAAAAAAAAAAAATTATTCTCTCTCCATCACCCAGTCAGTAGGATCTTTTAGCTCTACCTTCTAAATACTTCTCAAGTAAATTCTTCCTGTCTTGTCCTGCAGTCACTATTTGAATTTAAGACTTTATAATCTTTCATATTACAAGAGACACCTAACTGTCCTTTCTGCTTTCATACTTTCCCTTATTTCCCTATTCAATTTATTCAGTCACTAGAATTGGATTTCAGAAGCATAGGTCTATATACTTAAGAGTATATGTTGGTAGCCTCACTTTGAGGGCAGTGTGGCATAGTCACACTAGTAAAGTCAAAATTGTGCCAACCTAATGACCCAGTAGTTTCATCCATAGGTGTATTTCCTTGAGAACCTCTCTCAAACAGGGATAATAAATAAGAACACTTATTGAAGTATTGCTTATAATACCAGAAAAAAAATGGAAACTACCTACATTTCTGTTGATGGAGAATGAATTATAGTATATTTACACAATGGAATATTCTACAATACTCAGATGGATTAGAGCTACACAAATCAGTATAAATCTCACAATATATTGGGAAAAAAGGTAAGGTGCAGAGTGTAAGATAATTTGTACATAAAGTTTAAGAGTACACACAAAGTGACATATGTTGTTGAGCGACATTTAGTGATACATGTTGTATATTTAGTAACGATTACTTACTTTAGTAAAATGATTGTTTAGTAAAACACAATGAAACTGTGTTATGAGGGCGGCGCCTGTGGCTCAGTGATTAGGGCGCCGGCCCCATGTACCGAGGGTGGTGGATTCAAACCCGGCCCTGGCCAAAGTGCAACAAAAAAATAGCCAGGTGTTGTGGCAGGCACCTGTAGTCCAAGCTACTCGGGAGGGAGGCTGAGGCAAGAGAATCGCCTAAGCCCAGGAGTTGGAGGTTGCTGTGAGCTGTGTGATGCCCGTGGGTGATAAAGTGAAACTCTGCCTCTATAAATAATAACAACAACAAAAAAACTGTGTTATGAGAATGATATACAGGGGAAAAGAAGGACAGATATGGAGTGAAAAAAGGGATACATGGAAGGTTAGATGGTGATAATAGCATTTACTATATCTGCTCCCTTTTTTTAAAATAAATGTTCGGGGTTCATTGAGGGTACAAGAAACCAGGTTACACTGATTGCATTTGTTAGGTAAAGTCCCTCTTATAATTGTATCTTATTCTGCTCCTTTTTGTACATCTGAAATATTTCATTAGGAAAATCACCAGATTTAAAATCTTACTTGATTTCTTATCATGGATAGGGATAGAAGAACACTCAAACTTTTTTGCGTGACACTTTGATCCCAGCCTCCCTTTCTTGTTTTATTTGTTATCACTATCCCATCTATCCCAAGATCTGGCCAAATTAGACTTGGTCAGAGTCTGAAATGTCACACCTCTGTGCGCATGCTTTTACATAGAATGTCTTCCCACACTTCTTTTCATGTAGTAAAATCTTATTTATGCTTTAAAATCTAGCTTTGATATACCTTCTCTTTTGGGTTTTTCACTGAGGACTTTCCCAAATATATAGTATTATCTTTTTTTTTTTTTTTTTGCAGTTTTTGGCTGGGGCCAGGTTTGAACCCGCCACCTCTGGTATATGGGGCCAGCACCCCACTCCTTTGAGCCACAGGCGCCGCCCTATATTATTATCTTATAAGGTAAACTTGAAAGTTTCCTGAATTCCGTGAGGCAGGACAATTCACACCAGCATTGCTGCAAGACTGTGCATTTCCCTCTTATAGCATTTGTCACAAGTGGAGTAGTTGTTTACATGTCTGTTCATCACTAATGGTCAGCTCCTAAGGACCAGGAAAGTGACCTTTTTACTTCTGTAATCTGTGCCCTAGCCCAATGCGGTATAGTACAATAAATGTTGAATGAATAAATGGAATGAATGGTTTCATCTGCAAAGGCCTTTATATTGCCATCACTGTCTTCCAGAATCATCACTTGACCTGATGTCCTGAGCTAGGGAAATGGATACTGAGATACCTAAGATGTGTGTGGAGGAATTCCCTTCTGATTATGCTCCCTAAATAGCATGATGGAATATGTGGTGCTCCATCATGAATGTCTGCTTCAGATCCTAATAGACACAAGGAAATACAGTCTTGACAGCTCCTGGATTAACCTAGCCAGGAAGTATGCTTTGGAATTGTTAGCAGAGAGGCTCCTTTCTCAGTGATGAATGACTATCCCAACATAGTAGAATTTATTGACTTCCACATCCCTCAAGAGTAACAAGAGGATAGCTGAAAGGTTTTAATTACCCAAAATGAGGGTTTGCAACAACTAAAGCCACTTTGAAGTGAATTATTGATAGCATTATGCATTGTTTTTCTTTTAAGTAACAGGACAATTAATGCTATATTTATTTTTGCAGATTCATTGAATTGTGATAAGGATATCTTAAAAAACAAACAAACCAAAACCTTCTCAATGGCTGAGTGGTGGGTTGCTGTCATTTATGTAAACTAGAGGCCCTGCGGAAGGAATCTTTGTCTGTTCTGATGTTTCCTGTGCCATTGATATAGGTGTTTAGATGACTTACTGCTCCTGGCTTTTCATGGGATTAAAGATTCTCTTTTATATTTCTCACTGAGGACCTTCCCAAATATATATTTTTATAATCTTATAAGGCAAAAGAGAACCAAGGACATTCTTACTTATAAATAACAGGCTGCTGCAAAGCAGAGCCATTTAGCCTTGTCAGTGTGGTTGGGAGGAGATCAAAAACTGGAGACTTCAGTGTGGCTTTAAGTGAGGCAGCTGCATCACCAGCTGGAGACCGACACACTGCAGAGGGTGGGCACAGCACAGCTGAGATCCATTCACTGCCATATGAGCCTGAAAGACTTACCTTCAACTGAGAAAATTGCTTTGTGTTTACATTTAGTTTAGGGGAGAGGAGGTACAGCACCTGCCCTAGTCAGTCTCCATGAGCATCTTTGAGTCAGCTCTGAGCAAACAGGTGTAAACAGGGCCCCTAACAGGCAGAAGTCCCATGGCCTTTAGCTGGAAAAAAAATTAAAAATGAGACTCTGGGAAAGGAAGCTGTAACTTTTCTCTTTCATTTAATGGAACATTTTGACTTGTTTATTGAATGCATAAACCTAACTATTGAGGTTTCTTTTGTTTGATTTAGTAAAAATTGGCTATTAGTCTCTTGTTTATAGTAAAATGTGCCAGCACATTCTCACCTTTCCTTGCCTGAGTAAGCTGATTCATATTACTATTTTGAGACTCTACTCAAGTACTTTCTCCTTCAGAATGCCCTTTTCAAGCTCATAGGGTGGGCTAACTACCCTTTCTCTGTGCTCCCGTGCTACCACTTGTCTACTTGTCTGTTTTTGCTGTTCCCACATTATAATGAAATTGTCTGTCTGTGATATTTGTCTATCTCTTCATCTATAAGCTTCTTGATGTCTTGGATCATATTTTATTAACACACACCCTCATTGCCTGATGCCTGTGTATAGTAGGTATTCAAATGTTTGTCTTAACAGCCTGAATGGTCAAGAGTCATGGGTAGTGCTGGCAGACCTTTAACTTCAGATAACATAGAACTTTCTTCTCAGGACAGACCCTGACTATATGAGAAAGCTGAATTTGCAGAGTAAGGGATAAGGACAAAATACAGAGTTCTCTTTTTCTTTCTTTCTTTTTTAATTGAGGCAGAGTCTCACTTCATTGCCCTTGGTAGAGTATCGTGGCATCGTAGCTCACAGCAACCGCCAACTCTTGGGCTCAAGTGATTCTCTTGCCTCAGCCTCCCTAGCAGCTGTCACTACAGGCGCCCACCACAATGCCCGGCTATTTTTTGTTTGTTTGCTTAGCAGTCCCGGGCCGGGTTTGAACCCACCAGCCCCTGTGCCTGTGGCTGGCGCCCTAACCACTGAGCTATGGGCACCCAGCCAGAGTTCTCTCTTTCTAAAATGGCATTTATAGTGTAAACAAAATTCTGTATTCACTTTAAAACTAAATTTCTCCTTTTGGTCACATCATCTTTTCAGGAGGGGGAAAAAACCTACCACTCTTTCTGGCATATTGAAGAGAAAGCTAATAATCTCTTTGTGAGCATAAAACAATTATATCCAGCCTCCTGTAGAGACAATCTGCCAGAGTCAACTGCCTGGCTTCATTTTCTTACTCTGGAATTTCATAGACTCTTCCCTAAAGACCTTCAGCTTGTTCCACAATTATGATGAATGTTTGGAGTTGCCTCTCACCCCCTGCTTTACAGGCTATTACTGGAGATACTATCAAAGAATCAGGCCCCATATTTATCCTCCCATTAACTCCTCTCCTGGGCAGTTCTGCTTGGTTTTGAGTAGTAGTCATCTAGTTTCCCCTCCTTTTCCTACCTCCCACTGCCGTGGAATGCAAGGAAATCACAGGCCCTGTTGCAAACAAAGGGCTATGGTAGAAAGTGAAGCTGCAGATCAGCTCTCTATTTGTTCTTGTTCTAGGCCTAGAGAGACGCACAAACATATGAGTGCCTGTGAGTGCATGTGCTGAGAGACCCCAGTGTCAAGTTCAGTCAGAAGCCCAGTCATGGCATGTCTTCAGTTGGCTCGTCATATCTCCTGACATTGTTTTTAGGATCTCCTCTCTATAAGCTAGAGATTTATTGGTTCCTGAACATAGGGGACTTACCTACTTCTGTTTATTCATATTTTCTCCTCTGAGTGATAGACATATGGTAGTTGATTAGTTTTTAAGATGTTATATGAGTTTTGAATTTGTTTTCACAGCTACTTTTACATTATAGTATACTCTACTGTACACTCTACCTCTTCTTGTGAGGGTTTCTGTGAATTTAAGTTTCCTGGGTCTCTGACTTAGGAAGTTGGCATTTAGTCTGTTTGGGGCTTTCTTTTGAGTCATAAAATTATTTGCTGAAAAAGATTTTGTAAAATATACTGATACTATCAGATACTGATTAGGAGTGAGAAAATCTGACCTGTTAGCTTTGATGCAAACTCATTATTGATAAGCTGATATTGAGGTTATCATTAACATTGGAAAAGCAACATCCGTCAATAGTAATTTCTCTTCCTGAGGAGAAGGTATATTGCAATGAAGTTTTAACTTTTTCCCATTTCAGAAGAGAGAGAAAGAGACACTATCAACTTCCCTTAGGCAGAATGGGTCCATATTTTGGGCAGCTTGTTTGTTTATTTATTTAGAGACAGAGTCTCTGTCACCCTCCCTAGAGTGCTATAACGTCATAGCTCACAGCAACCTCCAACTCTTGGGCTGAAGTGATTCTCTGCCTCAGCCTCCCAAATAGCTGGGACTATAGGCGCCCGCCACATTGCCTAGCTATTTTTAGAGATGGGGTCTTGCTCTCACTGAGGCTAGTCTCAAACCTGTGAGCTCAGGCATTCCACCCACCTCAGCCTCCCAGAGTGCAAGGATTATAGGTGTGAGCTATTGCACCTGGCCAGATTCTTTCTTTATTTATTTAGAGACAGAGTCTCACTATGTCGCCCTCAGCAGAGTGCTTTTACCATCACAGCTCACAACAACCTCCAGCTCTTGGGCTTAAGCGATTCTCTTGCCTCAGCCTCCCAAGTAGCTGGAATTACAGGCACCTACCACAACACCTGGCTATTTTTTGTTGCTGTTGTCATGGTTGTTTAGCTGGCCTGGGCTGGGTTTGAACCTCCCAGCCTTGGTGTATGTGGCTGGCGCCGTAATCACGGTGCTACTGGTGCCAAACTCCAGCTTCTTTATTTTTAATTAATTTTTTTACTTTTTGATTTATAAAACTATCTCATTCTTTACCTCACTAACAGAAACTGCTACCCAGCTCTCTTTTCTCCCACATTCATCCTTTCAAGATTCCCTTGTCTAGCCAACCTCACCACCTACCCTCAGTATCTATACCACAACTTTTTATAGGAAGCCACCTGTGTTAAAGAGTCTTGCTCAAGGCAACTGTAAGTCACTGCCAGAGCAGATGAAAGCAGCCCGCTTTTTCAGAAGTGATAGGCAGGGGGAAGCTCTCTGTCACAGTGGGTGGGTGAGCAGCCAGGACTGAGGAGTGCTGCATCCATGTGGTTAGCACCTGCAGGCTCAGCTGACAGTGCACTGTAATAAGATTCATCTCTGTTCACTTAACTGATGTGGGCTTTATGGTAAATGTTCGCTTGCTTAATTACTTTGGCAGACTTACTGATTGTCTTTCCTGAGGAGTTCTAAAAGGTCCCCCTGGGATGGAGTATAAACCTGTTTCCATGTCTTTTAATTTCATTATTTTCCTGGAGTACTTGAAACTGGAAGGTGATCATAAGGCCCACCGTCTCGTCTCTCCTGTGCATGAACATCAGGACTTTTCCCAAAGAGTATGGGATCCGTGTGGACCACTTGAAAATCTTGGCAGCCCTCTTCCTCTTTTTTGCACGTGATAGCCATATTCTCCTCCACCACTGAGGTGTATGTGTGGCTTTTCCAATTTAGTTTGGGATCCATGTGCCTCTTTTTCTCTAACTGGTATAGGATTCATAGAATATTTTTCTCCATCCTCACTCTAGCATGTGAGCCACTAAAATAATTTACCTTTATTTTGAAGTAATGGGGGAAAAAGTCTAGATTAGTCAATTGCTCATTATTCTATCCTTCTGCCCTCCCCACGCTTAAAAATTAAATGTCTTATGATAAATTAATTGGGCTAATGGGAATGAGATATAATTAAAATATTTCAGATTTTTGTCTCATGCCAGTTTTTTTTTTTAAGTTCTTAATTTATATTCAAGGGATTGGAAACTCATGGTTAAAGTTAGATTACTTCTTGGGGTTTTGAGCTGATCTCTACTGCTTCAAAATTTCTTCCAGGTATGCGTTAGAATTTTCTTGTGTCTTGAAGAGAGATAGAAAATCTAATATACATTTTCTCATGTCCTTTTTTTTTTTTTTTTTTTTTTGGTTATATCTACTAGGTGTTTCTGAGAGTGTAAAGGAGAGGAAACTTAGGGCCAAACCAATTCCAAAGGTTATTAAAGGTTTTCATTGTGTAGTCTCAGCAACTTCTCTCTTTTTTTTTTTTTTTTTTGAGACAGAGCCTCAAGCTATCCCCCTGGGTAGAGTGCTGTGGCTTCACAGCTCACAGCAACCTCCAATTCCTGGGCTCAAGGGAGTCCCCTGCCTCAGCCTCCCAAGTAGCTGGGACCACAGGCGCCCGCCACAACACCTGGCTATTTTTTGGTTGCAGCCGTCGTTGTCTGGCAGTTCCAGGCTGGATTCAAACCCACCACCTTAGGTGTATGTGGCTGGCGCCTTAGCCACTTGAGCCACAGGCACCGAGCTATCTCAGCAATTTCTGACCTGCCACTAGAGATAGAGTAAGGGAATCTGAAGCACAGAGTAATAGATCTGAGCAGGGATAGGTTAATTTTGTAGGTATTTAACTTTATGAGAGTTTGGGAGCCTTTTCTTATTTAAGGAGAAAAAGATTTAATAAAAAATAGACATTTCTGAGGGAAATGAATTAAGTGATGCCTTTTATGGAAATGTAGATGGTTTATTTGACTTTTGTGGTTCTTTCAATTCTGGTGGTTCATTCTTCTTTATTTACATGCATTGTGATTGAGGAAACATGAAAAAGTGTCAGGCTGATGCCTAAAGCAGAGACAAATTCCCTTTCCCTCTTATGGCAGTGCTAGAGAAGATAATTTAGCCAAAGTTTAAAGTCCATGTCATCTTACTTAGCTTAAAACTATTGTTTAGGGCCACTGTAACTAGAAATAACTCGTTTTTCAAGCAAAGTAGCTATAACCAATTGCTTAATTTCCAGCAGGTGATGAGGTGGAAACCTACATTGGGTGAAGTCGTGCATCAAGGTAGAAAGCCCAAACTGCCAAAAGGTGTAGTCTTGCAAACAACTTCAGAAAATTAAGCAAATGCTCTTCAGGCCGTGTGCATGTACATTTCAGATATATTAACCTTCTTTTGTTTCCCTTCAGTTTAATGAATTGTAAACCTTCACCTGCCTGGATGAAAATGTCATCAGTGGGTGAATAACTTTACCTGGTGTGTTTCTCACCTAGAAATCAAGAGAAATGCCAACTCAGATCATTCCCAGGTTAACAAATGAGGATTATTAAGGTCTAGTCAATGATATATACATATTCTGTTTCATTCCCTTCAACTAATAGATTTATGCATACAAATAAATCAGTCTCTTTAGTAATTACTTAGGCCAGTTTATGTAATTGGATCATTGGGTAAAATAAGAAACCACTGGCCAGTAGCTCATTCTTCCTGCTGGTTATCAAAATGCCTTCTATAGTAAGGTCCATTTTTGTGTCTGTGGACACAAAAAGAATGTGCCTTGAAAAGAATGGCCACAGGAACAGCAATATAAGGAGGGGAATAAATGGCATAAAAAGGTTAAGACCTAATACTTAGGGAGTAAGTTATAGGGGTAGTCTTAAGAGGTCAATGCTGAGTTTTGATTAGTTTCAAAGTGAAAAGGTGAGGAGGTATTCTTATTTGAGGTTTTATTTTGTTTAATGTTAATCAGCAGAATCTCTGAGGCTTGTAATGTACTGCTGTTAACAAGCATCAAGGGAAATTGCTTTGTTGTTGTTGAATTGGATGGGCTGAAGATTCATTGACTCCATGAAGAAGGAAGCTTATTACTGCATAAAATGGAAGTCTGTGAGGCAATTCTGAAGACAAAAAGAAATGTTTAAAATTAAATAACTCAAGCTCAAGTGAATCATTTTAACCACTGCGACATACCACTCAGTCATACCTTTCCCCCTTCTTAGTAGCCAGTGTTTTATCTGTATGTTTGAGGGCTTCCCAAGTAGAAGCAATTACAGATGTGATGGTCTTCTTTTTTCCAATCCTCAGATACCCTAGAAGATAGAGTGTATCGCTGAACTGATCTAGGAAAAGAGAAACTGCTTTGAAAAAAATTTCCTTTAGCCAAATTAGATGGTATTAGGAAAACACAGAAGAAAACAGTGGAAATGAAATCCAACCAGATAAAGAAACTGGTATTCCGAAAGGTTGGTCTCTTGCCCAAAGTCACATAGTTAACAATTGGAAGAATCGGGATTTTAATCCAGGTCTATTTTCTCTAAAACCTTGCTTTTTTCTATTATGTGTATCAATGTTTAGGTAATTAACAGTATTTTAACTGGGCCTTCAAGGAAAATTAAGACTTAGGCTTTGTAGTGGTGAAGAGAGATTAACGAAAGGAAGACATCCAGCTATGAGCTGGATTTGAAAGCATTTGAAAATACAAGGCTATAGCTATTTTATAAGGTTGGCGCTTAAGATCCAAAATTTTTACTAAGCTTCAGATATTCACCCATAAGCAGATTCTTTAATGTAAATCTGATAACCTTATAGTATTAAGTTTAGGGTGAAATTGTTTAGGAAGCTTCCTGTATGTATCATGTTGAGTATAATAGTTATATTTACTCTTTCCTTGGAATAAGAGCTACGGAAACTTTTCCTGTAAACAAGCTTTATCTGTTTTTCTCTCTTTTGCTTGAAGGATTTACACAGCAACTTTTAGAGATAACCTGCTTCCTTTAGGTATCTAAGTAATGAAACCATTGGCATGTTCTGCATTTCTGGATGATACTATTATTTAATTATTGTTTCATTAAAAGCCCTCAGATGTTTCTGTACATGGCAAGTAGCTGAGATTGTGGCAAACTGCATTTTGGAGAATTTGCTTTAGATTTATATTTGATATGAAGAAGAATCCACATTTTCTCTTAAGCTATATTGCCTACATTGTTAAGGTAACATTTCCATGCTTATCTTGGTTAAGTTGGGCATTAACTGTGTGTGTCTCAGCCATCAAGCACTCAGCACAGGAAAAGAAAGCTGCTTTACAGAGTCTCGAGCCAGAGAAAATAAGTTAAAAATGGACCAAGAAATCCCCAGCCAGTTTACTGCTCAGCTTTGCTGTTCCATCCATCTGCTTCATTTTGCTTCAGTCTGTATTAGAAACCTCTGTCTTCAGCAGTCAGAAGTTGACAGTTGCATTGGAGTGGCCCAGATTCCTACCCTTAAAGGTGCACTGGGCATAGAGCCATCCCTCACTGTGGCTGGCTTTAGCAATTTTCCCTTTCTGTGATGTCTATTTCTTTTTCCCTTTCCCTTTGGGGCTTTCTAATTCAGTGGCACTAGGAGGCCCAGTACCAGAATTTCACATTTTCCCCTTCTCCTCACCCCATCTTCTCTATCCACAAACAAACAAACAACAAAAAAAACTAGGCTTTTAGAAGATATTAAATTTCTTCAATAAGAAATGCCAGCAAGGGCCAGGTGCAGTGGCTCATGCTTGTAAATCCTAGCATTTTGGAAGGCCAAAGCAGGTGGGTTGCTCGAGCTCACAAATTCAAGACAAGCCAGAGCAAAAGGGAGACCCTGTCTCTATTATAAGTAGAAAAACTAGGCAAGAGGATTGCTTGAGCCCAAGTTGGAAGTTGCTGTGAGCTATGACTCCATGGCACTCTACTCAAGGCAACAGCTTGAGACTTTGTCTCAAAAAAACAAAACAAAACAAAAATCTTTCCTCTAATCTCATGGTATGACTTAAGAAGAAGAGAAAGCAAGAGTTATTGTCTTCAGTGACCACTTTGTTTCCTTCTTTGGAGAACAGCTGTTCATGTCTAAGCCACCTTTTCTGTTGGGATAGGGCTAAAATGTTTTTGTTATTTTCATACTTTGGGAGAATAGTTCATGCTCATGGATTTCCAGAAGTATAAAAGCATACACCTAAGGTGGCGGGTTTGAATCCAGCCCGGGCCCACCAAACAACAATAATGGCTGCAACCAAAAAATAGCTGGGCGCTGTGGCGGGCTCCTGTGGTCCCAGCTACTTGGGAGGCTGAGGCAGGAGACTTGCTTGAGCCCAGGAGTTGGAGGTTGCTGTGAGCAGTGAAGCCATAGCACTCTACCCAGGGGGACAGTTTGAGGCTCTGTCTCAAAAAAAAAAAAAACTGAATCAGGGTGGGGCACAGTGGCACAGGCCTATAGTGCCAACTACTTGAGTAGGTGAGGCCAGAGTACCACTTGAGCCCAGGAATTCAAGGGCAATATAGTAAGACCTCATTGCAAAAAGAAAAAAAAAATCGAATCACTGTGCCAAGCATTTTGCTAAAGGCCTGAGTATTTATTGGTAAGGAAAACAAATTTGGTCCCTGCTCTTATATGGAGTTTTTAGATTCAGTTTCACTAAAGCTGGAGGTTTGGTTGGAAATTATATTTCCTTTGCCCACTAAGTTCTATCTTAGTAGATAGAACTCCTGTCCCTTTCCTTGGGCCTTACTACTTGTATTTTTTTAAATCCTCTTCCTAGTTCTGGTTAGTTGCCTCTCTCTCTCTGAATATTGTGAGCAGCTTCAACTATCGTTTAAAAATAGTCAAAGTTGTTGTTGAGAATAAGGGAACTTTTCTTCTCACCCACCAACTCTACCCCAACATACTATTCAAACAGCCAAAAGTTGACATCCTTTGCCAAAAGCAGGATTTTTAGGTTAAGGATATCATGCATATTACTAGGAGCTGAACTAATCTCCCCTATAGTGACCCAGTGAGCTTGTTTTCCTCCTGCCACCAGCATTGCTAGCATATACACACTTTAGAAAATTTCTCATAGTGAGTAAATCACCCTGATTTCTGTGAATTCCATGTGGAATTGGTTGGGGAAAGCAGTCTGCTCAAGAACTGCTTGAGGGGGGTGGGGGAAGTGGTCTTCTTCCTCCCTGGCTGCCCGAGGATCGCCCGCCATCATGAATGAACAGTAACTGTCTGGACCAGGAAGTTCATGACTAATCGACTACTTCATAGGAAACAAATGTCATTGATGTCCTTCACCCTGGAAAGGCAACAGTACCAAAGACAGAAATTAGAGAAAAACTGGCCAAAATGTACAAGACCACACCCAATGTCATCTTCATATTTGGACTCAGAACTCACTTTGGTGGTGGGAAGACAGCAGGCTTTGGCATGATTTACGATTCTTTGGATTATGCAAAGAAAAATGAACCCAAACATAGACTAGCAAGGCATGACCTGTTATGAGAAGAAAAAGACATCAAAGCAGCAAAAGGAACACAAGAACAGAATGAAGAAAGTCAGGGGGACTGTAAAGGCTAATGTTGGTGCTGGCAAAAAGGCAAAGGAGTAAAGACTCTACAGTGATGTTATCTGCAGCCATGGTATGGATTTTTCACAAGAGGATTAATAAAGACTTTTTGTAAAGAAAAAAAAACTGCTTGGGGGGAAGGGAGGCATCTGGGCATGGTGGCTCACACCTGTAATCCTAGCACTCTAGGAGGTGAAGCAGGAGGATCACTTGAGCTCTGGAGTTCCACTCCAGCGTGAACAAGAGGGAGACTCCATCTCTACTAAAAGTAGAAAGATTAGCTGGGCATTGTAGCAGATGCCTATAGTCCCAGCTATGTAGGAGACTACTGTAGGAGAATCACTTGAGCCCAGGAGTTTTAAGTTGTTGGGAGCTAGGCTTATACCATAGCATCCTAGCCTGGGCAACAGAGTAAGACTCTCAGAAAAATAAAAGGAGCTACTGGGGTCAAGGAGACCTTACTGACTCAGCACTTGTAGCTCAGCGGCTGGGGCATCAGCCACATACACTGAGGCTGGTGAGTTCAGACCCAGCCTCGGCCTGCCAAACAACAATGGAAACTACAACAAAAAAAATATCCAAGTATTGTGGTGGATGCCTGTAGTCTTAGCTACTTGGGAGGCTGAGGCAAGAGAATTGTGTAAGCCTAAGAGTTTGAGGTTGCTGTGAGCTGTGATGCCATGGCACTCTACTGAGGGTGACATAGTAAGACTCTGTCTCAAAAAAAAGAGAGGCCTTACTCATCCACACATGATACAACTTATCCATTTATAGTGTACAATTCATTTGTTTTTAGTATAATTAAAGGGTTTTGCAACCATTGCCACAATCTAATTTTAGAATATTTTGCCTCCCCTGAAAAAAATGCTGTACCCGGGCGAATGGGTGGAGGGAGGGTGATTAGAAAGATCACCTCTATGGTCTGTCTTACAAGGGTATAAGTGAATTTTTCTAAAACTAGAGTATAAATGTCTTAACACAGTAACTAAGTAAATGACATAAAGTCTGTTAACCAGTTTGATGAAAATATTTCAAATTGTATATGAAAATACTACACTGTACCCCATGTTTGCATTAATGTATACAGCTATCATTTAATAAAAAAAAATTAAAAAGAAAAAAAAGAAATGCTGTACCCAATACCAGTCCATTTGTTTCCTTAATTTCCCTTCCAGTCCTAAGCAGTTACTAATCTACTTTTTTTTTTTTTGAGACGGAGTCTCACTATGTGCCCTGGGTAGAACGTCGTGGTGTCGGCTCGGCGCCTGTGGCTCAAGTGGCTAAGGTGCCAGCCACATACACCTAAGGTGGCGGGTTCGAATCCAGCCCCGACCCGCCAAACAACAATGACGGCTGCAACCAAAAAATAGCCGGGCGTTGTGGTGGGCACCTGTGGTCTCAGCTACTTGGGAGGCTGAGGCACGGGACTTGCTTGAGCCCAGGAGTTGGAGGTTGCTGTGAGCTGTCAAGCCACAGCACTCTAACCAGGGGGACAGCTTGAGGCTCTTTCTCAAAAAAAAAAGAATGTCGTGGTGTCACAGCTCAAAGAAACCTCTAACTCTTGGGCTTAAGTGATTCTCTTGCCTCAAGCCTCTCAAGTAGCTGGGACTACAGGCACCTGCCACCATGCCCAGCTATTTTTTTTTTTTTGTAGTGCCATTGTTGTTTGGCAGGCCTGGGCGGTGCTCAAACCTGCCAGCCTTGGTGCATGTGCCTGGCGTTCTAACCACTGTACTACGGGTGCCAAGCCCATTAATCTACTTTCTATCTCTACAAATTTGCCTGTTCTGGAACTTTCTTATGAATGGAATTGCACAATTTGTAGTTTTTTCATATGTGGCGTCTTTCACTTAAATAATGTTTTTAAGGTTTGTCCACATAGCAGTACTTCATTCCTTATTATGACTAAATGGTAGACCATAATAGCTATACTGCATTTTGTTTATCCATTTCTCATTTAATGAACATTTGGGTTATTCTCATATTTTAGCTATTATGAATAATGCTTACCATGAATATTCATGTACAAGTTTTTGTGTGAACATGTGTTTTTATTTTGGGGGAATATGCCTAGGAGTGGAACTTCTAGCTCATATGGTAACCCTGTGTTTAACATTTGAAGAACTACTGAGCCACTTTCCAAAGCAGTTAGACCATTTTATGATCCCACCAGCAATATGAGAGTTCTGATTTCTCCACATCCTTGGCAATGCTTGTTATAGTCTTTCTGATTATCACTATCGTAGTGGGTATGCAGTGGTATCTCATTGTGGTTTTGATTTGCATTTTCCTGATGACTGATGATGTTGACCATCTTTTCATGTCTACTCAAGTCCTTTGCTCTTTTTTTTTTTTTGAGACAGAGCCTCAAGCTGTTGCCCTGGGTAGAGTGCCGTGTGCGTGGCATCACAGCTCACAGCAACCTTCAACTCCTGGGCTCAAGCAATTCTCCTGCCTCTGCCTCCCAAGTATCTGGGACTATAGGCACCCACCACAATGCCCGGCTATTTTTTGGTTGCAGCCGTCATTGTTGTTTGGTGGGCCCGGGCTAGATTCGAACCCACCAGCACAGGTGTATGTGGCTGGTGCCTTAGCCACTTCCACAGGCACCTAGCTGGTCCTTTGCTCTTTCAAAAATTGGGTTACTTGCCTTGGTGCCCATAGCTAAGTGGTTAGAGAGCCAGCCACATACACCAGGGCTGGTGGGTCCAAACCCAGCCTGAGCCAAACAATGACAACTACAAACAAACAACACCAAAAATAGCCAAGCATTGAGGCAGACACCTGTGGTCCCAGCTAAGTAGAGGCTGAGGGAGAGAAGCACTTAAGCCCAAGAGTTTGGAGGTAGCTGTGATCTGTGATGCCACAGCACTCTATCAAGGGCAACATAATAAGACTCTGTCTCAAAAAAAAAAAAGTTAACTTATATTTATATTGTTGAATTATAAGAATTCTTTATATATTCTGCATATAAATCCTTATCAGATAAATAATTTGCAACTATTTCCTCCCATTCTGTAGATTATCATCTCACTTTTTTTTTTTAAGATAGGTCTTACTTTGTTGACCAGGCTAGAGTGCAATAGCATTATCATAGCTCACTGTAACTCCTAGGCCCAGGTGATCCTCCTTTCTCAGCCTCCCAAAGTACTAGGATTACAGGCATGAGCCTGCCCTCTTTTCATTCTCTAGGTGGCATTGTTAGCAGCACAAAAGTTTTTAAACTTGATAAAGTCCAATTTTGTCACTTATGCTTTTGTTGTTGTATCTAAGAAATCATTACCTAATGCACGTTCATAAGATTTACTCTTGTGTTTCTTTTTTTTTTTTTTTTCGGTAGAATGTGTGGCATCACAGCTCACAGCAACCTCAAACACTTGGGCTTAAGTGATTCTCTTGCCTCAGCCTCCCAAGTAGCTGGGCCTACAGGCGCCTGCCACAACACACAGCTATTTTTTGGTTGTAGTTGTCATTGTTGTTTGGCAGGCCCAGTCTGGGTTCAAACCCACTAGCTGTGGTGTATATGGCTACAGACGCTGAGCCCCATGCTTCTTTTTAAAAAGACTTGTGCTCTTGCCCAGGCTCAAGGATATGAAAATCTAGCACATTAAAGCCCATTACTGGAGGTAGAAATACAGGCAATATACTATTGTGGCAACAACCATCAATTAGAGTTAAGAATTTTTTCGGTAACAACCAAATGGATAATCAAATACTGTAACAACTCAAGTATTACTGAGTAAAGTGCATTTCTACAGTATTCAGTGTTTCTATTCAGTTTTCTAACTTAAAACAGCCTATGATAAATGGCAGCAAAGAAGGTCCTTAGAATAGACAGCCTCTGCTTGGGAACTTATAATTATTGGATGCTGCTAATATACTATCTAAACATTAAAGATACTCCTAAAATACACGATGGTAGACTATGATTAAGACATTACACTACAAAAAAACCTTATGCAGAAGGAAATCCTAACTGACGTGCTTCTGCTTTAAGTATCATGAAAACATTATAGCAGAATGAATTTTTGCACTAGTTAGGTCAAATGCAGCCAAATTGCTCTTTAGCATGGAGGTTTGGCTAAGATTAGGTGGAAACCAATCTCAAGATGCCAAATAAAAGGAAAATAAAGAGGCCTATTACTTTGCCATGTATCGAGCCACTGCAATACTGCTGACCCCGCTGTCAGTTCAGACATTGTCTCTGTTCAGTATGTATGTCTTCCCTAAGCACAGGCCACTCAAAACCTCTGCAAGTTCTCTCTTTATTAAAATTTGTATTTCTCACTTAGTAAAGGCCAAAGCCAGGTCCATTTTGCCTGAGAAGCTTGTAACCCATGTTGCTACACTGGTGGCATTTGTAATTGGAACTTTCCTAGCAAAGGAATCTCAGAATGATCACTTACAGAAGAGAAGGAAACAGTAATACAATGTAAAGGGTACAAAGAGAGGACATCACTGCATGATGACTTGTCTGTTCTACTATTTTGCTAAAGACTGACTGGATTTGAATTTGCTTGCCCCAGTGGAGACTAGAACATTTGTATATTAGTCCTAATATAAGGAGGCTGCCCTACCAAAATATCCTAGACTAGGTGACACAAACTACAAAATGTATTTTCTCACAGTTCTGGAGGCTGGAAGTCCCAGATCAAGGTCCAATAGGGTCAGTTTCTGATGAGAGCTCTCTTCTTGGCTTACAGTTGGCCACTACCTCTCTATGTCTTCACATGTCAGAGAGAGCAAGGAAACTCTCAGGTGTCTCTTATAAGCACACCAATCCTGTTGGATCAGGGAGCATGGCCTTATGTCCTAATTTAATCTTAATTAACTTTCATAAAGACCCTATCTCCAAATACATGGTTCAACATGTGAATTTGACACATTATTTAGTCCATACAATCTAAATGAACTTGATAGGTATGTTTTTATCTAGCTGGCCCTATCTCCTGCTCCTACAAGAGTCCTCTCTCTGGTCTCTCCAGTTACCTTCTTTCCTTACTCAGCTCTTTTTCTGCCATGCTAGTCAGGGGCAAGGAACTTGTTTTTGGGGTTTTGTTGTTGTTGTTATTGTTATTTAGCTGGCCCAGGCTGGGTTTGAACCTACCACCCTTGGTGTATGTGGCTGATGCCGTAACCACTGTCTACGGGCGCTTAGCCAGGGGCAAGGAACTTGTGTCCCACTTGCAGTATTCATCTTCTCTGAAACATGATCTTTTTGGAGGGTGAGGATTTGGATGGAATGGGGGAGAGGAAATTGAACTCATATTTTGCACATTCTTCTTTGGATAGGAAAAAAATCCATTTCTTTTCTGGAAGATTCAATTTTAGCCTTCAGCATTTGACAGTTGCCACCTCTCAGGTTTTAATCAGTACAAATGAGAGGGAACTACTCTTAAGAATCTCTCAGGACTCTCTTCTTCAAATGTTTAGGGGAAAAAATGTTAGTAAATTTTTTTGGAGGTGATATCAGTGACAAGGAAAGCCTAAAGAAGAGAGTGACTCCTTTTTCACCTGTAAATTTGGCACTTCATTTTCCACTGAGAGCTAGTTAAGCAGGAGTCCTCTTCTAGGGCCAGGATCAGGTCAGAGTGTAGTATCATAACCCAGGTGAGCTCTACTGGTGTCCAGACTTCTAAGAAAGGAGAGGCTCAATACTTCATGTACTGCAAAGGCATATGTTTGGGCTGACTTTGCCTGGTTTCAGTATGCTGTCATTTCTTTGCCATCTCAGGACATATTTCAATAATATGAAGCCCTAAGAACTTAAATGGGAAGCGTTTAAGCCCTCTCTGACATTCTTAAGGGTCTGAAGGGAAAATAGTGTCAAACTATTTTTCTTACCCCTTGGGCCTATATCCTGCACCTGGCATCTTCAGTACATCGTGTACTTAGATTTCGTAGATAACAGTCCCAAAGACACAAGAAAAGCAAGGTAGAGGCATATACTGCCGTTGTGGATACTGAGTTAGAGATTACTAACTGGATTTAGACTGTTCTACTTTCCTTAGGTTTATAAACAGACCCTCATCCTACCTTGTGGGAGAACTGTATCACCTGCTTAGATCTGAAACTCCTGGATGTCACAGGGCAGATTGGAAGATAATTTTAATCTTCATTCCAAATAATATATATCCCCAGAGTGGGAAGTCTTTCATATCCTCAGGATAAGTTTGCCCAAACAATATCAGCATATATCATCTATGGATAATAGAACCAGCTGACACCTGATAAGTATAATAGTGAGAATGAAAGGAAGTAAATATCCTTTTTGAAGATTAATACCTTCTGAATTTTCCTTTTTCTCCTTCATATTCTTCCTTCCTTCCTCTCTCCCAGCCTCTCCTGTCTTTTTTTCCTCTTTCCTTTTCTTCTTCCTCTTCCTTTTCTTCCTTCCTTTTTTTTTTTCTCAAGCTGTTGCCCTGGATAGAGTGCCGTGCCATGGCATCATAGCTCACAGCAGCCCACAACTCGAGTTCAAGCGATTCTCTTGCCTTAGGTTTTTTTTTGTGCTTTTTTTTTTTTTTGAGACAATGTCACCCTCAGTAGAGTGCTATGGCGTCACAGCTCACGGCAACCTCAAACTCTTGGGCTTAAGTGAGTCTCTTCCCTCAGCCTCCCAAGTAGCTGGAACTACAAGTGCCTGCCACAATGCCTGGCTGTTTTTTTGTTGCAATTGTCATTGTTGCTTAGCTGGCCTGGGCCAGGTTCGAATGTGCCAACCTCGGTGCATGTGGCTGGCACCGTAACCACTGTGCTAGGGGCACCGAGCTGAATTTTTCTATTTTTCAGTAGAGACAGAGTCTTGCTTTTGCTCAGGCTGGTATCAAACTTGTGAGCTCAAGCAGTCTACCCACCTCGGCCTCCCAGAGTGCTAGGATTACAGGCATTAGCCACCATGCCCAGCCATTTCTTTCTTTTCATGTCCTTGCTTTCTTTCCTGGTGAGAGAACTACTCAGGTCGAAAGGGAACAGAATTATATCATCTCTAGCTATTCTGCTCCCAGGAATTATTTTATTGTCCCAGCCTCACTTTCTTCGGTTCCTGTTGCTTCAGTGGCTGCTACTCCTCCACCTAGATGGACACTAGGGTACTTGGAGCTCTCTGGTCTCTAAACCTATGTTCCCCCAAATAATAAAAGATCCAAGTTTAGTTGAAACAGGATTTTTAAAACTTTTTTTTCCTGGCCCAGAGTTTTATTTAGAGGATGAAATGTAGATTTACTGCATTTTGTAGAACTCTGTTTACTCCTTCAAAATTTAGGAATGATGGTTCTGTGCCTGTGGCTCAAGTGGCTAAGGCGCCAGCCACATACACCTAAGGTGGTGGGTTCGAATCCAGCCTGGGTCACCAAACAACAATGACGGCTGCAACCAAAAAATATATATATATATATATAGCCGGG
>NW_003852416.1:18757779-18759378 GCF_000181295.1 Otolemur garnettii
GCCACAACGCCCGGCTATTTTTTGGTTGCAGCCATTATTGTTGTTTGGCGGGTCCGGGCTGGGGATTCGAACCCGCCACCTTAGTTGTACGTGGCTGGCGTCTTAGCCGGTTGAGCTATTGGCGCCGAGCCTGAAGTAAACCTTATTATTCCCACTTTTTCCTCTGATAATATATATAGGTTATAAAAACAGTCATAATAACAAGTGATAAGACCTGAATTCCAAACCATGAGTTTTTTAAGTTTCCGCCTTATATTTTTATTACTTGATTTAGATTAAATGGTTCATAATTCTTTACTGTCAATAAGCTATAAAAGAAAAAAGATTGAATTCTGTTATGCTATATCATATACACATGTTCTAATAAACTTTTTATTTTCAAGTAATTTTAGATTTACCGAAAAAATGCAAAGATAATTCACAGAGTTCCTATATACCTTCAGCCTAGTTTCTCCATCTTATGTTACCATAGTACATTTGCCAACACTTAGAAACTGGCATTAATACATTATTATTAACTAAACTCCATATTTTGTTTAGAATCATTAGTTTACCCATTAATGTCCTCTTTCTGTTCCAGGAGTCAGTCCAAGATACCACACTGCTTTTAGTTATTATGTCTCCTCACTGTCCTCTGAATTATAACAGTTTCTCAAGTCTTGTTTTTCATGACCTTTACGGTCTTTTCTCTTTTTTTTTGACTTTGTCACCCTTGGTAGAGTGCTATGGCATCATCACTCACAGCAACCTCAAACTCTGGGGCTCAAGCAATTCTCTTGCCTCAGCCTCCCAAGTAGCTGGGACTATAGGCGCCTGCCACAATGCCCAGCTGTTTTTTAGAGTTGGAGGTCTCACTCTTGCTCAGGCTGGTCTCAAATCCATCAGCTCAAGCAATCCACCCACTTGGGCCTCCCACAATGCTTGGATTACAGGCATGAGCTACTGCACCCAGCCACCTTTACAGTCTTTAAAAAAAAAATTATTATGGGTTAATATGATATGATCAGGTTACATTATTTGCATTTGTAGCATAAAGTCCAAAGTCTGAGTTGTACTTGAGTCCTTCACCTAAGAAGTGTGCCATATACTCCTACATCGTACTCAATAGGTGGGAGACCTAAAAAGTCTCCAGTCTGGGTTTATCTCATGTCTTTCTTTTCTTTTCTTTTTTTTGCCCAGGGCTGGGTTTGAACCCACCACCTCCGGCATATGGGGCTGGCACCCTACCCTTTTAGCCACAGATGCCACCTATCTCATGTCTTTCTTACAATTAGTATGGGATTATAGGTTTTTAGATGAATACAACAGATGTATTCATCAGATTGTATCACTGGAAATGTTACCTCCATCATTTGGTTTAGGTAGTATTTGCCATGTTTCTTTACTGTAAAATTACTGTTGTTCCCATTTGCTGCTCTGTTCTTTGGAAACAAGTCATTGAATCTAGCCTATCATTAGAGACAGTAGGAATTAAACATCACTTCCTAAAGGGTGATTCATCTACACATACTATTTGAAATTGTTCTATAAGAAAGATATGTTGGGCTCAGCGCCTATAGCTCAACTGGCTAAGGCGCCAGCCACGTACACCTAAGGTGG
>NW_003852416.1:18759773-18764669 GCF_000181295.1 Otolemur garnettii
GCCTGTGGTCCCAGCTACTTGGGAGGCGGAGGCAGGAGACTCACTTGGGCCCAGGAGTTGGAGGTTGCTGTGAGCTGTAATGCCACAGCACTCTACCCAGGAGGACAGCTTGAGGCTCTGTCTCAAAAAAAAAAAGAGAGATATCTCTTCTTCTCATTTAATAATATATTTGTATCATTATGGACTCATATGAAATTCTAGTCTAAAACCTGTGCTCTTTCTGCTACACCAGATAAGAAACTACAAGGACCTATACAGAGCATTAATTTTAGGGAAACTTATTTTAGATTCCAGAGATTTTTTTAAAGAGCTAGGAATCTTTTTTTTTTTTTTCCAAGACCGAGTCTCACTATGTCACCCTCCATAGAATGCCTTGGTATCACAGCTCACAGCAACCTCAAACTTGGGCTGAAGCTATTCTCTTGCCTTCACCTCCCAAGTAGTTGGGTCTACAGGTGCCCGCCACAAGGCCTGGCTATTTTGTTGTTGTTGTTGTTGTAGTTGTTATTGTTGTTTGGTTGGCCCAGGCTGGGTTTGAACCCAACAGTCCCCATGTATGTGGCTGGCGCCCTAGCCACTGAGCTACAGGCTCCAAGCCAAAGCTGGGAATCTTTCAGTGTTGCTCAGGCTGGAGTGCAGTGGCTATTTATAGGCACAGTACATTGCAGCTTTGTATTCCTAGGCTCAAATGACCCTCCCACCTCAGCCTTCCAACTAGATGGAACTACAGGCACATGCCCTTGTACCCAGGTTATTTTGGAGATTTTCAAGAGATAGATTTGATAAGACTTGGTGATCTTGAATATGAGCAAGTGATGGAGAGAAACTGTTAGAAATTGATACTCAGATTTTGGTTTGAACAGCTAGAAATAAAATTTTGGTTTGAAACTATTTACTAACAAGTATGAAGATGGGTTCTGGGCTTTAATGTAGCTCATTCTCTTCAGAGACTTTGTTTAGCCTACCTGTTGGTGCAGCTTTTCTGAGTACCCTGTTCTCCCAAGTCAGAGAAGACTTTTTTTCTTTCTGATGGAAGCACCAGGGCCCCCTAGTGGACAGCTCCCTGGGTTCTGTTTCTTGTCTGGTGGACTCTTGATTTTGTTTAATTGGTTGTGCGTTTTTCCTTAGTTCATTTGCGGGACAGAGATATTTGATTCTTTTCTCTGTCTGATAAATCATTAAACTTTTCTCATTTCAGAGTTATCAATTTACCCCTATGTGTGGCTTCTTCATGTTCAATGAGAGAATAGTTACCCTATTATAATCACTCCCTAGTACTCTAAACCAGAAGGATAGTCAAGAGAATAGTTACTTTATTATAATCATTCCCTAGTACTCTAAACCAGAAGAATAGTAAATTCTTATAACAGATTTAACCTCTTCCACCATCTGGTACTATACTAATGTTAATTCTTTGTTTCAGAGCCATCATCAACCACTTTAACCCCAAAATTGAGTCCTACGCTGCTGTGAATCACATATCCCAGCTGTCTGAGGAGCAGGTAAGCCACTACTCTCCCCAGAGTGATGTAGATGGTGGCTAGTACCAAGCGGTTGCTTTTTCTTTTTCTTTTTTTCTTTTTGCAGTTTTTGGCCAGGGCCGGGTTTGAACCCTCCACCTCCAGTATATGGAGCCTGTGCCCTACTCCTTGGGCCACAGGCACCACCCCCAGTTGCTTTCTCTTTGATGGCTGAGGGATTCTATAAGTGAGTTGTTAAGAGGGGTGACAAGGGCCAGGCTGATGAGAGGAATTAGTTTGGGATTGCTTGATAGTAACTTTTCATAGAGTGATGCCTTCTGCACTAATGCCATCTGAAGGGATTTAATATATAGAAGATACATAGGTAAAATTCTGGTAAATTATTGTTTTTCAGTGAGTGATAAGGCATTTATTTTTAAAAATTTTTGTCAGAGTCATTTTGATCTTTGAAAAGAAGAAATGAGAACTTAGGAATATGTTAAACTGCCAATTAGAAAAACCCTGAGTTCAGCTTAATTTGAAAAGCTGTTTGGCTCATTAAAACTTGAGTCCTCATTGGGACAAATTTACCTTAGTAATTGAGTTCCCTTTGCCTGGAGCAGTTATTTCTGAGGAGGTTTTTCTGTGGTATGGACTAAACTGGAAATGCAGACAGCCTTGTGTGTTTGTTTTCCTTGAATTTGGCCTGATTTCTCCTTCTCCCAAAGTGCCTGCACTCCACTCTGCATTATATAAAAGTACAGATGGGGTGTTAGCATGACACAGTATTGAACTTGATGTTTCAGAACTGGACTCTTAAGTCCTGCTTATAAAAAGCACAAAATAAGACATCCTAGTCATATGACTCCCATTCCTTTCTACCTTACTCCCAAATTGGAGCCAGAGCATAGACTCCAAGCTAATAAGAAGACCATGTATGCTCTGCTTTGCCTTTTTTGCCGATGCATCATTGCAGCCCTTCTTTAAGCTTCTTGCTGGCACAGCCAGTCAGCCAGCTATGGTATGACCATGTGTCTCAGTGTTCCCAAAAACTATTCAATTTTCCCAGTGAGGCAGTAAGCAAGCTTTTTTCCTAACAGATAAGCTTCTCAGTATTCCCACCATTGGCTCTTTGCTCAACCAGATGGTTAGGACTCTATTAGTCTGTCAGTTGTTCCCTTTGATATATTTGTTCTCTTTCATGAGGCCAGCTGTGAGAATCTATCCTCACATTTAAAACTACTTTTATAGGCCAGGTGCAGTGACTCACGCCTGTAATCCTAGCACTCTAGGAGGCCAAGGCAGGTGGATTGCTTGAGCTGAGGAGTTCAATACCTGTAAGCTCAGTCTTGATCAAAAGGGAGACCCCATCTCTACTAAAAATAGAAAAACTAACAGAGCATTGTGGTGGGTGCCTATAGTTACAGTTACTTAGGAGACTGAGGCAAGGGAATCACTTGAACCCAAAAGTTTGAGGTTGCTGTGAGCTATGACACCACAGCACTCTACCCAGGGCACAGAGTGAGACTTTGTCTCAAAAAAATAAATAAATAAAAATAAAATAAACCGCTTTTATAAATGGCTTTCATTTTCTGTTTCCTGCCTACCTATGAAGCAGTCTTGAGTCCTGTTCTTTTTTTTGTTGTTGTTGCAGTTTGGCCGGCCCGGTCTGAACCCGCCACCCTCGGTATATGGGGCCGGCGCCCTACTCACTGAGCCACAGGCACCGCCTAAGTCCTGTTCTTTTCTTTCTTTTTTTTTTTTTTATTGTTGTTCTTTTTTGAGACAGAGTCTCACTTTGTCACCCTCAGTAAAGTGCTATAGCTTCATAGCTCACAGCAACCTCCAACTCCTGGGCTCAAGTGATTCTCTTGCTTCAGCCTCCCAAGTAGCTGGGACTATAGGTGTCCACCACAACACTCGGCCATTTTTAGAGATGGGGTCTTACTCTTGCTCAGGCTGGTCTTGAACCTGAGACTAGTGGATTGCTCAGGCAATCCACCTGCCTCAGCCTCCCAGATTCTAGGATTACAGACGTGAGCCACCACGCCTGACCCTGAGTCCTGTTCTTTGATGCTGATGCTGTCTGAGAGGGGCTTTGTGATGCTACTTTTTTTTTCCTATTGGACTATTCGTGTGTGGTGCAAGTGACAGGTTCAAACCCAGCCCTGGCCAAACTGCAACAAAAAATAGCTGGGCAGGAGTATGGTGCTGGCCCCATATGCCAGAGGTGGCGGGTTCAAACCCAGCCCTGGCAAAAAACTGCAAAAAAAAAAAAAAAAAAAGAACTCAGTGTCTTGAGTTTTACATAATGAGAGAAGGGATGACTTTCCTATCACAGTAAACTCTGGTTAGTCTAAAGACTTTGTTTTAAATACAAAAGGAAGACACATATTTGCATTGTCAGCCACATGCAGTATTCATCCTCCAGCAGCTTAGGAAGGTCAGACTGAAATCTTTCTCCAGCAGTAGCAACTACAGACCAATAATAAAAATCCTTTCTGGCGCATGAGGCAATCTGTAAAAGGACAATTAGCAAACACATGTTCTCAGCCTCCTCCAACATCTTTCAAAGTTAAATGAAGTGATGAAAGAGCCTCTCAAAAAGAGTCCACAAGCCATAGATGAAGCAATTTTTTTGGAGAGAGAAAGTACCTATATAAGAATAGGAAGCAGGCAGTGCCCTAGCTCAGTGAGTAGGGTGCTGGCCATATACGTTGGGGCTAGCAGATTCGAGCCCTGCCCAGGCCTGCTAAATTATTGACAACTGCAACCAAAAAAATAAAAATAAAAAAAATAGCTGGGTGTTGGTGGCAGGCACCTGTAGTTCCAGCTGCTCGGAGAACCACTTAAGCCAAAGAGTTTGAGGTTGCTATAAGCTGCGACACTACAGCATTCTACCGAGGGCAACAAAGTGAGACTCTGTCTCAGAAAAAAAAAAAAAATTGGGCAGCACCCATAGCTCAGTGGTAATGGTGCTAGCCACATGCACTGGGGCTGGCAAGTTCAAACCTGGCCTGGGCCTACTAAAACAACAATGCCAGTTGCAACAACAACAACAAAAAATGCCTGGGGCAGCTCCTGGGGCTCAGTGGGTAGGGTGCTGCCTCAGCCCCATATGCTGAGGGTGGCAGGTTCAGGCCCAGCCCTGGCCAAACTGCAACAAAAAAATAGCCAAGTGTTGCTGCAGGCGCCTGTAGTCCCAGCTACTTGGGAGGCTGAGGCAGGAGAATAGCCTAAGCCCAGGATTTGGAGGTTGCTATGAACAGTGAGACTCTATCTCTACCAAAAAAAAAAAAAAATAGCCTGGTGTTGTGGCAGATACCTATAGTTCCAGCTCCTTGGGAGGCTGAGGCAAGAGAATCACTTATGCCCATGAGTCTGAGGTTGCTGTGAACTGTGAACTGTCTACTCCGGGCAACAGCCTGAGACTCTG
>NW_003852416.1:18765817-18767441 GCF_000181295.1 Otolemur garnettii
AAAAAAAAAAAAATTAAAAACAGTAGAGTGAATAGAAAAAAAAACAATTAGGAACTTAATCCTCAGTTGATTCTAAAGTACTCCTAAAATAAAACCTAAAAACCATGGGTAGATGTTAACTGGAATTTATAGCACTTAGTAAGTTAGCAGACAAGATAAGAGCCCTTTGGTAGATCTGCCTGCCCAGCTTGAAATTTTCTTCTGGTAAGGGTTTGTGAATTCTTGAATTCTGACAACCTGCAGATCCATTCTACCTTCTGTTTAAGGCATTTCAAGGTGGTTGTAAATTCATTATTGCATATCAAGCAAAGCCCAGCTTCTCACACTGGGTTTTCTTTTTAGATATCCAGAAGACAGATGACATTTTTTTCTGTTAATTCTTGTTAGCTTCATGGAGGGCAAAGCTTTTTAATCAATTAATACCTTGAGTGTGACCGAATGGACGTGCATTTTCTGGTGTAATGAACTGTGTGCATTTTTAAAGTGTCTATGAAAATGGTGTATGTGTCTTGGGTTAATTGTGAAGCTTTTTCATTTTGACCTCTTTTTTGAGTATGTGATAAAATACACACAGCATACAATTTACATTTTAACTATTTTTTTTTTTTTTTTGAGACAGAGTCTCAAGCTGTCACCCTGGGTAGAGTGCCATGGCGTCACAGCTTATAGCAACCTCAAACTCTTGGGCATAAGCGATTCTCTTGCCTCAGAGTCCTCAGCCTCCCAAGTAGCTGGGACTACAGGTGCCCACCACAATGCCCAGCTATTTTTTGGTTGTAGCTGTCGTTGTTTGGCAGGCCCTGGGCTGAATGAAGCTGGCACCCTAGCCACTTGAGCTACACGCCCGGGCTGAATTAGAACCCATCAGCTCCAGTATATGTGGCTGGCACCCTAGCCACTTGAGCTATAGGCACCGAGCCATTTTAATTAACCATTTTTAAGTGTACAGTTTGGTAGCCTCAAAGTACATTTACATTGTTGTACAGCCATCACCCTATCCATATCATCATTCCACACTGAAAACTCTGTATCCATAAACCATAACTCCCTGTTCCTCCTCCTCCAACCCCTGGTAGCCACTATTCTGCTACTCCCTGTTTCTGTGAATTTGACTATTCTAGGTACCTTAGTAGAATCATTTGAATTTTTGTAACTGGCTTATTTCATTTAGCATAATGTATTGAAGTTTTTATATGTTACAGTGTGTATCCAAATTTTTTAAGTCTTTTTAAGACTGAATAATATTCCTTTGAATATATATACACCACATTTTGATTAGCCATTCATCTGTCTGTGGACATTTGGATTGTTTCCACCTTTTGGGATTGTGAATAATGTTGCTATGAATATTGGTGTACAAATATATGTTGGAATCTCTGCTTTCGTTGGTAGATACTTGTGTATATCTACCCAGAAGTGGAATTGCTGGATCATATAATAATTGTTTGTGTTGGCTCGGCACCTATAGCACAGTGGTTATGGCGCCAGCCACATACACCGAAGGTGGCAGGTTTGAACCCGGCCTGGGCCAGAGAAATAAATAGCCAGGCATTGTGGCAGGTACCTGCAGTCCTAGCTACTTGGGAGGCTGAGGCAAGAGAATCGCTTAAGCCCAAGAGTTTGA
>NW_003852416.1:18767679-18770699 GCF_000181295.1 Otolemur garnettii
TTTTTTTTTTTTTCAAAGTATCTATACCATTTTGCATCCCTGCCTCTCCACATGCTTACCAGCATTTGTTGTTTTCTGTTTTGTTTTTGTTATTTATAATAGCCATCCTAGTGGATGTGAAATGGTATTTCATTGTGTTTTGATTTGCATTTCCCTAGTAATATGTTAAACATCTTTTAGTGTATTTATTGGCTGTTTGTATATCTTCTTTGGAGAAAAGTCTTCAAGTCCTTTACCCATTTTTAAATTAGGTTGTTTATGGGTTTTTGTTGTTGAGTCTTAGGAATTCTTTATATGTTCTGGATATTAATTCCTCGTTAGATATGTAATTTGGAAATATTTTCCCCATCCTATAGGTAATCTTTTTACTCTGTTGATAGTGTCCTTTATTCACAAGATTTTCAAAATTTTGATGAAGTACTATTTGTCTATTTTTGTTATTACCAAGAAACCATTGCAAAATCTAATACTATGAAACTTGTCCTTTATGTTTTCTTCTAAGAGTTAAGTTTTAGCTTTTATATTTAGATCTTTAATCCATTTTGAGTTAAATTTTATATGTGGCATTAGGAAACAGCATTTTGATCTCTTTTTGTATTTGATGTATCTTTATAAATATAGATTATAGAGAAGGTCCAACTTGCTTTTCTGAGAACTGTGAAACTCCTCCCAGTTTATTCTCTATTGGGTTTGGCTTGTTTGTAGTACATCTTTTAAAATTGTACTTCAGTCCCCTTGCCTACCCTCAACTGAGATTTAGCTCCTTACTCTCTCCATATGACTTGTTGACAAGCATCCATCCCTACCTAGTAAAATCATTTTATATGTCCAGGCAAAGTTGATAGAGAATATGGATTCCCAAAATGAAGAAGCTAAATTGTCAGACTGGAAGATTAGAATGAAGGGTAGCCTAAAAGGTTTCTTATTTAAGGAACTTTGAGTCTACATTGATTCCTTCCATTCCTAGGATTACTTTTTCTCTTTTTCTCTGTTTCCATCTCCTCTTGCTCTGTCC
This sequence comes from Otolemur garnettii, assembly GCF_000181295.1. Lineage (NCBI taxonomy): Eukaryota > Metazoa > Chordata > Mammalia > Primates > Galagidae > Otolemur > Otolemur garnettii. The sequence goes on from NW_003852416.1 coordinate 18,768,695, forward strand.
TCCTTTACTGGGGTGGCGGCGGGAGGGGGGCGGGCGGTGTACAAATAGTGCAACTTCAACATATCAATCTCCCTTCCAAGCCGTCCTAAATTCTGGTGTTCAGCCCCTCCCTCACCAGTAGGCTGTACCCTAATTTTCATTCCCCAACAAAGAGAATTGTCACACAACCTATATTTCATAGATAAATCCCAATGACCATTTTGTCTGTACTGAATGAATGGGTATGGTAGGTATTTAAGAAAAACTCTTGATTCCAAGCTAAATCTTGGGTTTAGATGCTTTGAAGATACTCTATGGTTTTTTTTTCTTCTTTACCACTGTGAAGCTTCCCTTTACAAAAGATGCGTAGTTCAGTGGCCAGGGTGCCGGCCACATACACCAAGGCTGGTAGGTTTGAACCAGCCTGAGCCTGCTAAACAACAATGATAACTGTAACAAAAAAATAGCTGGGTGTTGTGGCAGGCGCCTGTAGTCTCAGCTACTTGGGAGGCTGAAGCAGGAGAATTGCTTAAGCCCAAGAGTTTGAGGTTGCTGTGAGCTGTGATGCCATAGCACTCTACCAAGGATGACAAAGTGAGATTCTGTTCCAAAAAAAAAAGATGCCCTGGGCAGCGCCTGTGGCTCAGTGGGTAGGGCGCTGGCCCCATATACCCACAAACTCCTGAGCGAACTCAGCCCCAGCCAAACTGCAACAAAAAAATAGCCAGGCGTTGTGGCAGACACCTGTAATGCCAGCTACTCAGGACTACTCAGGAGACTGAGGCAAGAGAATCACCTAAGCCCCAAAACTGGAGGTTGCTGTGAGCTGTGATGCTGTGACACTCTACCAAGGGCAATAAAATGAGACTCTGTCTCTACAAAAAAAAAAAAAAAAAAAGCCCCGTCCTGATGAGGCAGTGCTACCTTCACAGAAGTATGTGGCACGTGATGGGGAAAAGTATGCTGAAATAGAAATAGAAGAGCTCTTGAGGAGATTCTTCTCTCTATCCTGTCCTACCCCAAACTCTTAGATTCTCCCTCTTCTCTATTCTCACTTTTCAAATTAAGAAGAAGCCTTTCTGTTATTATTGACTATATCATACTAGAGATGCATCAACATAAAAGAGGTCTGCCATGAAATTTCTTGGAATAATAGTAATTCATAGGTGGTTTTTAACTTAAGGGCCAAGAATAAATAGGTTTTAGAGAGTTAATGCACAACCTGAAATTGTGTAATAAAATTATGCATGTTCTTTCTTCTTCCTTCAAGAGGAAGATTCTCAACCGGTCTTTGACTCCCCTTTCCAACGTTTTAAGAATCACTAGCTTAGTCTGGGCGCCTGTAGATCAGCAGCTAGGGTGCCAACCACATACACCAGAGCTGGCAGGTTTGAATCTGGTCTGGGCCTGCCAAACAACAATGACAACTACAGCCAAAAAAATAGCTGTGTCAGACTCCCGTAGTCCCAGCTACTTGGGAGGCTGAGGCAAGACAATCACTTAAGCCCAAGAGTTTGAGGTTGCTGTGAGCTGTGACACCATGGCACTCTACCGAGGGCAACATAAGTGAGACTCTGTCTTAAAAGAAAAAAAATCACTAGCTTAGCTGCTTTTTTTTTTTTAATTGAATGGTAACTGTGTACATTAATGCACTTCTGGGGTACAGTGTGGTGTTTTCATACACAGTCCGAAACACTTCCATCAAACTGGTTAACATAGCCTTCATGTCATTTTCTTAGTTATTGTGTTAAAATGTTCATATTCTACTCATAGAAAGATTCACTTGTACCCTTGTAAGATAAACCACAGAAGTGAACCCTCCAATCCCCCTCCCTCTACCCATTCCCCCCTCCCCTCTCCCTCCCCCCTCCCCGTATTCTTAGGTTGTTATTAGGTTATAGCTTTCATATAAAAGGTATAAATTAATTTCATAATAGGGGTGTGTACATTGGATACTTTTTCTTCCATTCCTGTGATACTTTGCTAAGAAGAACATTTTCCAGCTCCATCCATGTAAACATGAAGG
>NW_003852416.1:18771539-18772647 GCF_000181295.1 Otolemur garnettii
CTTAGAGAACTAAAAATAGACCTGCCATTTGACCCTGCAATTCCTTTATTAGGTATATTCCCAGACGACCAAAAATCGCATTACAACAAAGATATTTGTGTCAGAATGTTTATTGCAGCCCAATTCATAATTACCAGGTCATGGAAGAAGCCCAAGTGCCCATCGATCCATGAATGGATCAACAAACTGTGGTATATGTACACCATGGAATATTATGCAGCCATAAAGAAAGCTTAGCTGCTTTGAATGGTGCCTCATACTCTTCTTTGCTCCGAAGCCATCAAACTTTGAAAATGCTCATTGAGGCTGGTGGATTCGAATCCAGCCTGGGCCCACCAAACAACAATGACGGCTGCAACCAAAAAATAGCTGGGCATTGTGGGGGGTGCCTGTAGTCCCAGCTACTTGGGAGGCGGAGGCAGGAGAATTGCTTGAGCCCAGCAGTTGGAGGTTGCTGTGAGCTGTGATGCCACCGCACACTACCCAGGGCGACAGCTTGAGGCTCTGTCTCAAAAAAAAAGAAGGAAAGAAAATGCTCATTGAGGATCTTTTCTTTTTTTTGAGACAGAGTTTCATTTTGTCACCCTCGTGAGAGTGCCCTAAGTCATAGCTCACAGCAACCTCAAACTCTTGGGCTTAAGTAATACTCTTGTCTCAGCCTCTCAAGTATGTGGAACTATGGGCACCTGCCACACTTCTCCATTTTTAGAGATGGGGTCTCACTTTTACCCAGGCTCATCTCAAACTCCTGAGCTCAAGCTATCCACCCACCTCAGCCTCCCAGAGTGATTGAAGATATTGAGCTCCTTCTAGGCTGTTCACTATTTGTTTTGGTTTACAATCCTATAACATATTGATTTATATCAGCTTTAACTTCCTTATAGTCAAGAGAAGGCTACAAAGCAGACCTTTGCAGAAGATTTTCTAGAGCCTTGAATATCTAGAGTACATATATAGTGTCAATTTAGGCAATGCCTTCTTTGAGCATCTGATTCCTTTTGCTTTCAATCACATTCCTGACCAGTTTTATGTCTATGGAATATCCTAATGGAAAGTAAGTAGTAAATTATCGGCCCGTTCTTCCTTTCTTTCTTTCTTTTTTTTTTTT
>NW_003852416.1:18772790-18776236 GCF_000181295.1 Otolemur garnettii
ACACCCGCCACAATGCCCAGCTATTTTTTGTTGTAGTTGTCATTGTCGTTTAGCAAGCCCAGGCCGGGTTCAAACCCCCCACCGTTGGTGTATGTGGTTGGCACCATAACCACTGTGCTACAGGTGCAGAGCCTACTCTTCCTTTCTTCAACCTTCATTCTATTGTCAGTGTTTTGCCATTTTGTGCCTTCTCTGTGCCTCGGGTACAAAAGGGCTTTTGTTCTCAAAGGATAGAGTAGTACAAGAGATGTTTTAAGGCAACTTGTTATTGTCAGCCAGCCAGTACTAACAATAGTATGTGATCTTATTAAGAGAAAGATCACTACAGATCAGAAAAATGGTCAGAAAAGGCCATACAGAGAGAAAAATTGACATTGGTCTTGAAAGAGAAGGGATAAGGATTGGATAAATTCAGAGACATACATACAATACATATATTGTAAAATGTACTCAAAACCAGGACCTGAGAAGGATAGCAAGAATGGAGATGAGTTCCAGAGTTTTTGCAAATCATGTCCTTAGGTCATAGAGTACCCAGATAGACCACTCAGATGCTGGATGACTTAGAAATACAAGTTAGTCATTTAATCATAGCCTCCATAATCCCTAAGCTACTGACTTCATGCCTGTCCTAATTGTACTGCCTTCCATTTAATTCACAAGCATAAAGACTTATGAAGAAAACCGAGTCTGATACTTACGATTTAGAGTTTGGGGTCCTTGATGTGCTAGTAAATGTTTAGCAACCACTGGGAAAAGTGTATGATGGGAGGGGGCTGATTTGTAGTGTTCAGTGTGAATGCTCCTACCATGGCTACTCAATGTGAAGCCAGCTGGCTCTCAGAATTCTTGAAGTTTTACATTTAGCTCTCACAGGCCAAGCTTTTGTGAGCCAGCTCCGGGACTCCAGTGGTTATTGAGGAAGACTGAGAGAAATAGGGTGTAAAGCTGCATGGTAGCATTTTCCAAGCAGGCAGTGAATGTTGTTCACTTTCCCCAGGGGAACCACCTATATAAATGTTTCCCTAGGGAAGCATTGGATCTCAAATAGGGTATTTGAGGCCTCTGAGCAGTCTACTCTGAGGACTCTTGTAATGTTTTCTCATCTTAGAACAGCTCCCAAACCATCACGCAAGGTATCCTTCAGAGAAGCTGGAGAGCTGAGATTTAAGACTCCCATGATAGCTTTAACTCAGTTTCCTGTACTTCACATCGTGTTTTTCTGCCACCGCCTATAGTCTTGCACTGCCTCTCTATAGCTATAAGTAGCAGTTGCTATGTGTGCATATCGAGTATTGGCCATCTGACCCTGCCTTCTTTTTTCTTTCTTTTTGGCGGGGGTTGGGGGGCATAGTGAAGTGGTATCATCATAACCCACCGCAACCTGAAACTCCTGGACTTAACCATTAGTCCTCCTGTCTCAGTCTTCCAAGAAGCTGAAACTACAGACACATGCCACCACACTCACTAATTTTTCTATTGTTTTGTAGAGATGGAGTCTAGCCCTTGCTCTAGTTGGTCTCAACCCCCTGAGCTCAAGTGATCCTCCCACCTCAACCTCCCAAAGTGCTAGGATTATAAGCATGAGCCACTGCACCCAGACTTCTTTGTTGCCTTTGTTTAGATCCTGGCATTTCAGTTGATCTGTTTGGCAGAAAAAAGTTTGGTCTGAGTCATTTGCTCCCTGGACTCACGACAGCCAGAAAGATAGAGTCCAAGGCAGAGAGGCTTTCTACAAGCATCTTATATTATAAAGGGTATCTTGAATAGGTCCATGTAAGAGGGTCAGAGGGTGTTGCTAGAATGACTACTCTTTTACTTGGACCAAGAGATAAGCTGTACTATAAGAGGCATACATTTATTATAGATAAATGTAGAGGAGGAAGTATTTTGGATTGAAATAGATGCAAATAGATAAAAGAAAAAACTACTAGTTATCAAGGTGGGCATTCTTATATGGGTTATTAGATTCTAACATCACTGATTTGGAGTAGGTATTAATTATCATTTTTAGATGAAGACACTAAAGAGTCTTAAGTAATTTGTTTAGGGTCACACAGCTATTAGTGGTAAAGCCATAATGTGAACCTAGGTCTGTCTGAGCTTTTTCAGTTCTATCAGGCTGGGGCATGTGTGACAACCTGAGTCTGTCAGATGTTCCAGAGGAAACAGTAAGCCAGAAATAGGAAGGTGGAGGAAGAAGCAGGGAGAGTGAAGATAATAGGGCTTATTCCTGGGGGATGGGGAAAGGCCCTAGATTAGGAAGGGCACATTGAATTCAGGACAAAAAGTACTGAAAAAGGACCAGGAGAGTCGGGCAAAAATGCCTACGTAAAGGATCTTGGCACAGTGTAATAATTTTATAAATGAGAGAAGAATCTCTTTTATTCCAATCAAGTATCTCAGGAAGGTCACTATGAGAAATAAAAGTTTTTTCTATACACCAAAGGGACGTGGTAATTTGTTCTGCTTTTAGAGACCTAGTCTCATTCCTTCAACCTGGGTACAGTGAAGTGGCATCATCATAGCTCACTGCACCCTCACCTTCCTGGCCTCAAGCAATCTTCCTGCCTCAGCCTTTGAGTAACTAGGACTATAGGCATGTACCACCACATCTGGCTATTTATTTATTTATTTATTTATTTTTTTAGAAATTGGGTCTTGCCATGTTGCCCAGTTTGTTCTAAATTCCTGGCCTCAAGCAGTCCTCCCACTTCAGCCTCTCAAAGTGCTGCAATTCCAGGCTTGAACCACCACACTCAGCCCATAGTAATTTTTTCAAATGTTTTTTATTGGCTGGGCACGGTGGCTCACTCTTGTAATCCTAGCACTCTGGGAGGCCAAGGCAGATGGATTGGATTGCTTGAGCTCAGGAGTTCCAGACCAGCCTGAGCAATAGTGAGACCCCTTCTCTACTAAAAATAGAAAAACTAGCTAGGCATCATGGCTGGTACCTATAGTCCCAGCTACTCAGCAGACTAAATCAGGAGAATTGCTTGAACCCAAGAGTTTGAAGTGGCTGTGAGGTATAATGACACCATGGCACTCTACCTAGGGCAACAGAGTGAGACTCTGTCTCAAAAAAAAAAGTTTTTTATTTACCTGTTTTAATAGATAATATATTTATATAGCTACATCTAAAAGACAATAACGCTGAATTTTAATTGTTTTTAAAGCTGTTTCATTTCCTTAAAAAGAAACCCAACCACAGCTCTCAAAATTAATGTCCAACATTCAAGCTGAATTGCAGAGGTCACTGGTTGACTGGTACAGAGGAGCTCAGCATTTTCACCTCTGTCAGCAAGTTCTTCAATTAGGTATAAATTTTGAAATGACCATGATACGAACTTTTGGTCTTCCTTAGTCAGGCAGCTGTGAAGCTTCATTGACAGTGCATAGGAGGAATAGTGTTGGAAATAGTAGGAATTCAAATAGTTGACAGCTTT
>NW_003852416.1:18776471-18788675 GCF_000181295.1 Otolemur garnettii
GGGATTCGAACCCGCCACCTTAGGTGTATGTGGCTGGCGCCTTAGCCGCTTGAGCCACAGGCGCCGGGCCAGTTGACAGCTTTCAAAGAGATTATGGGAGATAGCAGTCCTTGTTTTCTTAGTTTACACGAAGGATCCTTTATCCCAGTTACTAAATGAGGTAGGACTTTGCTCTTCAGTTTGTTTTTTAGTCACCTCCTCCTTTCCAGTGGAGCTCTGGGAAGTTTATTTCCATTGCAACTTCTTCCCCAGAAAGTGGCTCAAAACTCTTTAAGATATACTTGGGTGGAGAACAAGTGGTAACTGTGGTAACATGAGAGGCCAGAAGTATCATCATGTAAACTTGTATCTCTTATGTAAAAGACTGTGTTAATTAGAAATGTTTTTGCTGTGGGTCAGCATCTGTGGCTCAGTGGGTAGGGCATCATCCCCATATACTTAGGGTGGCGGGTTCGAACCTGGCCCCGGCCAAACTGCAACAAAAAATAGCTGGGCATTGTGGCAGGCACCTGTAGTCCCAGCTACTTGGGAGGCTGAGGCAAGAGAATCAATCACCTAAGCCCAGGAGTTGGAGGTTGCTATGAGCTGTGACACCATGGCACTCTACCGAGGGCGATAAAGTGAGACTCTGTCTCTAAAAAAAAAAAAAAAAAAAATGTTTTTGCTAAGTACCATAATGACATTTAACTTTTTATAGTGATCCTGAAACCTTAGAAATGACTCACCCAGTTAGAAACAAAGCTAGCTGTGCATAGCCCACAAATGGGATTTCTCTGAAAAGATTAAGTTAGGGGAAGGATAGATAAATGAGGCCTGGTAAGGAGACAGAGACCTCATGTTGAATTACCAGTGAGTTAGGAGCAGAGACAGTGTTTTCAGTCTCCCCACCTGAGATGTGATAGGTTTCCAAGGAAAGAAACCTAGGGTGGCAAGGACAGAGACATCTGCCTCTTGTTTGAATCTAGGCAGAGAGCCCTGCCTGCAACAAGCCATGGAAAAGGAGAAGTTCTGATGTGGTATTTGTGTATCAAGTTTTCCCCATTCCCTTTCCCTTGGGTGCCTCTTAGTGTGACTGGATGTCTTGCTTGTGAGGGTAAGGACCTGGGTGTGTTGGATCTGTAATTAGAGCAAGGAAAAGCTTCACAAGGAGTGTCTAGGGCTTCAACCAAATAAAGTCAGGGAAGTGGAAGCAACTGCCCAGGGAAATTTAAAAAGTCAGTGTCACCACTGCTTTATCTAACTGATGGCCTCTCACTAATCACCCACAGTGAGGTTCATTATCTGGTCCACCCTGCTGAAGGGCATAGTAAGCCTGTCAGATCAATAAATCTCAGGAAAATGAAGAACCCTTTGGTAGCAGGCTTGAAAGGCATGGATGAACTGGGAGAACTGGCCCGCTTAAATTGATCTGAATTGGGCTTTATCCTGAAGTATAGGAGATGAAATTAGAAAGCAGAGAGGACTTCTACACATTATGGGTAGAGTAGCTGTATAGAGGAAAACAGTTACCTTTTAAAAGGCAGATTATCTTTCTATAACGTAAGAGATTTGTGTCTACCTTTTGGATTATTGCTTCCAACAATTATTTTGGGTTATTGTGCCCTACAGCAATATTCAGATTATTTGGGATAGAAAGTCATTGTAAGCACCCAGTGGAAGGAGGGATGCTTAGTCATTGGGGTCTGTGGTGTTTTTACAGGTTGCTATTCTAGTGCCTGTCCTTTTGGTTGTTTTGTTTTATTAGCTACATTGAGCTAAGAAGTGTTCTTTTAAAAAAAAAAAGACTCAGCGCCCATTGCTCAGTGGTTAGGGTGCTAGCCATATACACCAGGGCTGGCAGGTTTGAACCCAGCCTGGGCCTGCTAAACAACAATGACAACTGCAGCAATAACAACAGAAAAAAATAGCTGGGCGTTGTGGCGGGGGCCTGTAGTCCTAGCTACTTGGGAGGCTGAGGCAAGAGAATCACTTAAACCCAAGAGTTTGAGGTTGCTGTGAACTGCGATGCCATAGCCCTCTACCAAGGGCAACATAATGAGACTCTGTCTCAAAAAGGTGGGGGGGGGCAATTTTTGCCTCTAAAAAGAACCTGCTTTGGTCTAAGAATACTCTGCTTTTAAGTGTCCTTAGTGCATTAAGACAAGGAATGGGTCTTAATGGCGCCCCCTTAAAGTTCCCCAGATTTCCTCTCTTCTGTACAAACATACAGATGTTTCTGCTGTGTGTCAAGCAGGGGATATAAAAATGCAAAATCATACCTGCCCTTGAGGAATTTCCAGTATATATATCAAGATCACTACTTTCTTGTTAGACCTTTGCCTGTGTACTCTTCCATAGACATTTCTCAGCTGATGTACTTGGAGTGCTTGCAGCAGGTTTCCCCACTCTCAACTCTTTATAAACCAAGAAGGACATACACCTTCCTGTTGAACACCAGGTGAAATATTGTCTCATTATAAATCCATAAATAGTTGGCTGATGACTCTTAATTCAGAGTGAGTTTCCACAAGGAGAGCGATCATCACCTCGTGTTTTTCATTTGTGCCTCAGTGTCATAAAAAAACAAAAGGAGAATCCTCATTAGGTATCCTCAGGAAAAGTAGGACCCCGTAAGTCCCTGAGCTTGGCAAGTGATTTTGCCAGAAAGTCCAGGTTAGTATACCCACTAAAACCCTCATGGCTAGTCCCTAGCTGAAAATGATTCCAAATGCTGTTGATTGCTACCTGGAGTCCATTTAATATGTCAGGGAGGTTTGTGAAGTTGTCAGGGAGCATAGTGAGAGGGATCTTTGGCATTGAAATACAAAGAACTCCTGGCTTAGAGTTAACTACTCTATCAGTCTGAATCATTCTTGCCCTGACCCAAAATGGAATAGTAAGACCAAAAGGACATAAGCTTATTGCCCATGGCCAAACATCTTTTAATGACCAGCTATGATTTATTAGACTTTCTTTTTTTTGAGACAGAATCTCACTTTGTCACCCTTCGTAGAGTACCAGGGCATCATAGCTCACAGCAACTTCAAACTCTTGGGCTCAAGCAATTCTCTTGCCTCAGTCTCCCAGTAGATGGGACTACGGTTACCTACCACAACACCTGACTAGTTTTTCTATTTTTAGTAGCGATGGGGTCTCCTTCTTGCTCAGGCTGGTCTCAGACTCTTGAAGTTAAGGGATCCACCTGCCTCAGCCTTCCAAAGTGTTAGGATTACAGACGTGAGCCACCATGCCAGGCCATATTACATAGAAATTTATTGGACTTTAAAAAAAATTGTTTTTTATTTGAGACAGAGTCTCACTATGTTACCCTCAGTAGAGTTGCTATGGTATCATAGTTCACAGCAACCTCAAATTCTTGGGCTTAAGCAATTCTCTTGCCTCAGCCTCCCAAGTAGCAGCAACTATAGGCACCTGCTACAATGCCCAGATATTTTTCGGTTGCAGTTGTCATTGTTGTTTAGCTGGCCAGGGTCAGGTTCAAGCCCACCAGCCTTGGTGTATGTGGCCAGCTCCCTACCCACTAAGTTACAGGAGTCACCTAAAAAAGTGTTTTGTTTTGTTTTTTGTTTGTTTGTTTGAGACAGAGTCTCACTATGTTGCTCTCAGTAGAGGGCTGTGGCGTCACAGCTCACAGCAAACTCCAACTCTTGGGCTTAAGAGATTCTCTTGCCTCAGCCTCCCAAGTAGCTGGACTGCAGGCACCCACCACAACGCCTGGCTATTTTTTTGTTGCAGTTGTCATTGTTGTTTAGCTGGCCCAAGCCAGGTTCAGACCCACCAGCCTCAGGCTTTGTGGCTGACGCCGTAATCACTATGCTACAGGCACCGAACCTAAAAATATGTTTTTGACTTTATTTTTTAGAATAGTAGTTTTATGTTCATAGCAAAATTGAGCAGAAGGTACAGAGTTTTCTCATATATCCAGTCTTCACATACATATAGCCTCTCCAACTATCACAAAGCAGGAGGCTTTCTAAATTTCTTATTCAAATATGTTTTCGTATTGCCAAAGATTCTCAAGGTATCAATTTGGTATCTTCGTGGAACCTGACCCTGGCCAGCTAAACAGGTATCTTTTCTACTTTGAAAAGAGTGCTAGTATTTTCTGGCCTTTAGTAGGAAAAAAAAAAAAAAAACTACTTCTTCACATTTGATTTCAAAAGAATATTAAATAAAGGAGCTGATTTACTCAGCTTTTAAATTTAACTTTATTGAGGTATAATTAACGTGCAACAATACATATTTTTATTAACCGTCACCACAATCAAGATGCAGAACATTTTCCATCACCCAAAAATGTTCTCTTATAACCACTTAGCTACTCTTGACCCCGAGTCTGGGCCCTAGGTAATTACTGATGTGATTTATTTTACTATAAATTAGATTAATTTTTTTATGCAATTTCATATTAATGAACTCATGCAATATGTACTCTTTTGTGTTTGACTCCTTTCTGAAATTCATACACATTGTGACACTCATAAGTATGTACTCAAGAAAATAAAATACATGTCTGTCCACACAAATGCTCATAGCAGCATCATTTATGATACCCCAAAACTAGAAACAACCTAAGTGTCCATCAGCCCCTGAATGGATGTGATACAAGGGGATGTTATTCAACCATAAAAGGAATGGAATACTGATACATGCAACAGCTTGGATGACTCTTGGAAACATGTTAGGTGAAAGAAGACAGTCACAGAAGACCTCATATTGGCTGGGCCACCTGTAGCTCAAGTGGCTAAGGTGCCAGCCACATACACCAGAGCTGGCGGGTTCGAATCCAGCCCGGGCCTGCCAAACAAGGACAACTACAACCAAAAAATAGCCAGGTGCTGTTGTGGGCACCTGTAGTTCCAGCTACTTGGGGAGGCTGAGGCAAGAGAATTGCTTAAGGCCAGGAGTTGGAGGTTGCCATGAGCTGTGATGCCACAGCATTCTACCCAGGGTGATTGCTTGAGGCTCTGTCTCCAAGAAAAAAGAAGACCACATATTATGTGATTCAATTTATTTGAAATGTCTAGAATAGGTAGATGTATAGAAACAGAAAGTAGTTTAGTGGTTGCTTAGGGCTGGGAGTAGGGAACAGGATGGGAAGGAACTGCTAATGGCTATAGAGTTTCTTCTTGGGTTGGTGAAAATGTACTAAACTTAGATCATGATGATAGCTGCACAATTATGTTGACTATTGAATTGTACACTTTAAATGAATGAATTTTATGGCATATAAATTATCTCAGATATGTAAAAGAACAAAGAAACTGCCAAACTGTTCAAAAATGGCTGTATCGTTTTTCATTCCGTCTGACAATTGTATAAGTGTTCTAACTACTCCATATTCTTGCTATATTTGAAAGCACGAGTCTTTTTTTTTTTTTTTTTTTTTTTTTTGTAGAGACAGAGTCTCACTTTGTCGTCCTCGGTAGAGTGCCCTGGCATTACAGCAACCTGGGCTTAGGTGATTCTCTTGCCTCAGCCTCCTGAGTAGCTGGGACTTATAGACACCCACCACAATGCCCGGCTATTTTTTGGTATAGTTCAGTGGGGGCTGGGTTTGAACCCCTGACCTCGGTATATGGGGCCGGCCACCCTATCCACTGAGCCACAGGTGTCCCCTGAAAACATGAGTCTTTTTAACTGTAGCCTTTCTGATGAGTATGTAGTGTACTTATTAGAGTAAGTATACTAATACTTATTATAGCTTTTTTAAATTATTAATTTTAATTTTCATGATAACTAGTGATTTAGCTTTTCATGTGGCCATTATATATCTTTTGTGAAGTGTCCAGATCATTTGTCTATTTTTAAAATTTGTCTTGTTTCAGTGGTGCTGTAGCTCAGTGGGTAGAGCATGGGCCACATATACCGAAGCTGATGGATTCATACCTGGCCCAGGCCAGCTAACACAACGAGAACTGCAACAACAACAACAACAAAAATAGCCAGGCATTGTGGCGGGCACCTCCCAGCTACTTGGGAGGCTGAGGCAAGAGAATCACTTAAGCCCAAGAGTTTGCGGTTGCTGTGAGCTGTGACGCCATAGCACTCTACTGAGGGCAACATAATGAGACTCTGTCTCAAAAATAAAAAATTTGTCATGTTTCTATTTTCTATATTGTGTTGTTTATGACCTTTTGTATATTTTGCTGCAGGTTCTTTGTCACATATATGTATTACAAATATTTTCTTCCAGTCAGTAGCTATGCATCTTCTTAGTGATACGTTTCAAAGACCAGGCTATTTTTATGAAGGACAATTTTAATTTAGATATTCATGGAAATGAATTTATTAAATTTGTAAAAGGAATTGTGCTTTTGTGTTTATTTAGTAATTTTTTTCCTATTCCTAGTTGCAAAATTTTTCACTGTATTTTCTTTTTCTTTTTTTTGGAGACAGAGTCTCATTTTGTCACCCTCGGTAGAGTGCCTTGGCATCCTCGCTCACAGCAACCTCAAACTCTTGGGCCGAAGGGATTCTCTTGCCTCAGCCTCCCAAGTAGCTGGAACTACAGGCACTTGCCACAACACCCAACTACTGTGTTTCCCTGAAAATATGACACTGTCTTATATTTATTTTTTCTCAAGAAGACACACTAGGGCTTATTTTCAGGGGATGTCTTCCTCTCTGCGCGGAAATGCATGGCGTGGATTATGCTGCATAGCCACGCCCATCACTAGGTCTTATTATCGGGGTAGGGCTTATGTTTAACAAATGCATAGAAGTCCTGCTAGGGCATATTTTTTGGGTAGGTCTTATTTTTGGGGGAACATGGTATTTTTAGAGATGGGGTCTCACTCTTGCTCAGGCTGGTCTCAAACCTGTGAGCTCAGGCAATCCACCTGCCTCAGCCTCCCAGAGTGCTAGGGTTACAGGTGTGAGCCACTCTTCCTGGCTTGTATTTTCTCCTATAAGTTTTATTTTATTTTATTTTTTTCTCCTGTAAGTTTTAGAGTGCTGGCTTTTACAGCTGTTCTGTAATCCATTTCATGTTAATTTTTTTGTATGGTATGTGGTAAGAGTAAATATTCATATTCTCCCCAAAATACACAGTTGTTCCTTACCATTTGTTAAAAAGACTACTCTTTCCCCATTGAAATACTTAAGCATATCAGTTACAAATCAGTTGACCATTTATGTGCAGGTTCACTTTTGAACTACCAGTTCTGTTCCATTAGTCTAAATTTATGGCCCATACTGTCACAATTATTGTAAGTCTGTAATAAATCCTGAAAACAGGTAATGGAAATCCTCTGATTTTGTTCTTTAAAAGCATTTTTTTGTGAATATTCTAGGTTCTTTGCATCCCAATATGTGTGTGCAGTGTAAAATTAGCTTATCTATTTCTATAAAAATGACTGCAATTGTATTAACTTTATTGATAAACTTGAGATAATTGATACTTTATTAATACTGCTTTCAAATCCATGAACCCAATATATCACTTTATTTATTTGTTTGTTTATTTATTTTGAGACAGCATCTCACTCCATTGTCCTGCGTATAGTGCTATGGCATCATAGCTCACACCAACCTCAAACTTGTGGACTTGAGCATTTCTCTTGCCTCATCCTCCCAAATAGCTTGGACTACATGCATATACCACTACTTCTAGCTAGTTTTTCCTAATTTTGGCAGAGACAGAGTCTCACTTTTGCTCATACTGGTTTTGAACTCCTGAGCTCAGGCAATCCACCCACCTCAGCCTCCCATAGTGCTAAAATTATAGGCATGAGCCACCATACCTGGCCCAAGTATTTGGTCTTTTACCATTAAGTAATAACTTAGCTATAAACTTTAGTGTATTCTCTTTATTAGGTTGAAGAAATTCCCTTACTTTTCAAATTTGCTGATAGGTTTTATTATTAATGGATGTTGTATTTTGCCAATACCTTTTCTACATCTGCTGAGGTGATAATATGGATTTTCTCCTTTATTGTGATAATATGGTTACTGATTTTTTAAATATAATCCAACTATTAATTAATTTATTTATTTGAGACAGAGTCTCCCTGTGTTGCCCTGGGTAGGGTGCCATGGTGTCATAGCTCACAGCAACCTTGAGCTCCTGGGCTCAAGTGATTATTCTTGCCTTGGCCTCTCTAGTAGTTAGGACAATGCCTGGCTAAGTTTTCCATTTTTAGTAGAGATGGGGTCTTACTCTTGCTCAGGCTGGTCTCAAATTCCTGAGCTCAAGTTATCCACCTGCTTCGGCCTCTCAGACTGCTAGGATTATAGGTATGAGCCATTTCACCCAGCCCCAACCTTATAATTTTAAGATAAACCCTCTTGATCATGACAATAGTATTTATTTTTATATATTACAGAATTTGAGCTGCTAAAGGTTTGTTAGCTATTTTTGTGTCAGTATTTATGAGGAAATTATATGTTGTAGTTTTCTTATAATGTCTTTGGTTTTGTATTCAAGTAATGTTGACCTCCTCGGTGATTTTTGGCATAATGGCATTTTTGATAATGGCATCTGGGAACTTGTCTGCTGCATTTTGGTTGGTAAAAGCTGGTTCTCCTGTTATCCTGACATTTTTTAAGCCAAGTTTCTTTCTCTTAAAAAAAAAGAAAGAAAGAAAATTCCTTTTTTTTTTAAATTAACTTATTTTTTTGAGACAGTTCACTTTGTCGCCCCCAATAGAGTACTATGGCATCATAGTTCACAGCAACATTAAACTTTTGGGCTTGAGCAATTCTCCTGCCTCAGCCTCCTGAGTAGTTGGGACTACAGGCACCCACCACAACACCTGGCTGTTTTTTGAGATGGCTCAGGCTGGTCTGAAACCTGTGAGCTCAGGTAATTCATCTGCTTAAGCCTCCCAAGTGCTAGAATTATAGGCATGAGCCACTGAGACCGGCCTCAACAAATTTCTTTCTAAAATTATCAAACTAGCTTGGCACCCGTAGCACAGTGGTTATAGCATCAGCCACGTACACTGAGGCTGGTGGGTTCAAACCCAGGCCGGGCCAGCTAAATAACAATGGCAACTGCAATAAAAAAAGTAGTCAGGGCATTGTGGCGGGTGCCTGTAGGCCCAGCTACTTGGGAGGCTGAGGTAAGAGAATCATGTAAGCTCAGGAGTTTGAGGTTGCTGTGAGCTGTGACAGTGACACCATGGCACTGTACTGAGGATGGCATAGTGAGACTCTGTCTCAAAAAAAATAATAAATAAAATTATCAAACCATCCTTTCTTTGCTGGTGTGAAATTCTCCAGCTTTAGGCTAGACACTGTCTTATGCCTGTAATCCCACTTTCTTGTGTTATCTTGATTTTTTAAATACGAACTTAATTCTAAAATTATCAAACTATCCTTTGCTGTTATTAAATTCTTGAGCTTTAGACTGGACATGGTGGCTCCTGTCTGTAATCTCAGTACTTTGGGAGGCTGAGGCTGAATAGCTTCTAGCTAGGAGTTCAAAACCAGCCTAGGAAACATAGCAAAACCCATCTATACAAAACTTTTAAAAAGTAGCTTCTCATGGTAGCGTATACCTGTAGTCTTAGCTACTTGAGTAGCTAAGGTGGAAGGATCACTTGACCCCAGGAATTGGAAGCTGCAGTGAGCTATGACCACACCACTGCATTTCAGCCTGCTCCATAGAACAAGATCTTGTCATTTATTTATTTATTTGAGACAGAGCCTTAAACTGTCACCTTCGGTAAAGTGCATCCAACTCTTGGGCTTAAGCGATTCTCTTGCCTCAGCCTCCCAAGTAGCCCGGCTATTTTTAGAGATGAGGTCTTACTCTGGCTCAGGCTGGTCTCAAATTTGTGAGCTCAGGCAATCCACTCGAGTGCTGGAATTACAGGCGTGAGCCACCATGCCCAGCCCAAGATCTTGTCTTTTAAAAAAGCAAACAAGCCAAGCATGGTGGCTCATGCCTGTAATTATAGCAATTGGGGAGGCTGACGTGAGGGGATTGCTTGCGCTCAGGAGTTCGCCAGCCTGAGCAAGAGGGAAATCTAAAAGTAGAAAAACTAGCTGAGCTCTAAGGCAGGCACCTGTAGTCCCAGCTACTTGGGAGGCTGAGGGAGGCAAGAAGATCTCTTGAGCCCAAAAGTTTGAGGTTGCTATGAGCTATGATGCCATGGCACTCTACCCAAGGTGGCAGAATGACACTGTCTCAGATAAACAAACAAACATACCCTAACTTTAGATTCTTCACCTTCCTTTCACTATTAAGTTGTCATAAAATGCCTTTGCTTTTTTTTTCAATTGTATTAGAGTCTGTAGGTATGCCTTTTTTTATAACAATCTTATACCACATAAAAGCTGCATTTTTAATACAAAATGGAAAGGTATTTTGCAAAACGTGTGAGGTTTTTGCACCTGCTGATGTAGCTGCAGCAAAGGCTTCGTGAATTTCCTTTTTTTAAAAAAAATAATAGTCATTCATTTATCTTGGAATGATGGAACATCTATGGAACATCAAGCCATTCAACCTTTTCTTAATAAAGTCACAAGTTTTCTCTGCTTCTTGGAAGCACTTCTAGCATCATTATTGGCACCTCATATGGGTCCCATGGTGTTAGTCAAGGTTTATGGTATTGCACTAAATGTAATGAAAAATATGCAAGAACTGGGTGGCACCTGTGGCTCAAAGGAGTAGGGCACCAGCCCCATATGCCAGAGGTGGTGAGTTCAAACCCAGCCCCGGCCAAAAACTGCAAAAAATAAAATAAAATAAAATAAATAAATAAAAAATGCAAGAACTGTACTTTTTACTGTGATGTGAAATTTACTGGAGAGATGCACTGCTCCTGCAGAAATGATTAGTGTCACACTAAGTGGAGATTTGCAGCACTTCAGTTCATTACAATGGCAATGCTACAAAATTTGTAGGTGGCTACAAAATTATTAGGGTAGAGTATAGTATATACTGTGGTTACTTTTATGTAGTTATGATTTAATAAAGCCTCTTTCTCTCAACTGTGACTGGTGCCATATGTGATACATGTTTGTATGCATGAATTTTGCTAAGTCTTAACTTTTTATAACAGGTTGGTGTATATTTTATGATAGTAAAGGATAACATAGATTAGTATCTACACATATTTTGTGCATTCATGATATACCTTTTTCTTAATTTTTTCAGTATTTCTAGGCTACACAGTTCACCTGCAAATTTTTTCAAACTGCTGCTAATCTCCAAATTTTTCTAGTATATTTACTGAAAAAAAAATCTGCATATAAGTGGACCCCCACAGCTCATACCCAAGTTGTACAAGAGTCAATTACAGTGTTTGTTCTATCAGTTAACTGAGAGTAGTGTTGAAACCCTTAACTGTAGTTGTAGATTTTTCTATTTCTTCTTCAATTTTTCTTCATTCCAGGTGGTGCCTGTGGCTCAGTGAGTAGGGCGCCAACCCCATATACCCAGGGTCGCGGGTTCAAACCCGGCTTCAGCCAAACTGCAACAAAAAAATAGCTGGGCATTGTGGCATGTCCCTGTGTGCCAGGCTGAGGCAAGAGGATTGCCCAAGCCCAAGAGCTGGAGGTTGCTGTGAGCCATGACGGCATGGCACTCTACCGAGGGCAACAAAGTAAAACTCTCTCTTAAAAAAAAAATGTTTTTTCTTCATTAGTTTTGAAGCTCTTTTATTAGATGTACATATAAATAGGATTATTATATCTTTATGATAAATTGACCCTTTTTATCATCATGATTAAATTTTACCCTTCATTTCTACCATTCCTTGTTTTGAAGTCTTTATCAGATATAAATATATTAATTCAACTTTCTTTTAATTAGTATTTCTACAGCATACCTTTTTTCTATCTCCTGACTTTCAACATGAGACTTTGTATTTTAGGTAGATTTTATTTATTTATTTTGGAGGATTTCTTTTAGGTAACCCATAGTTGGGTCTTGATTTTATATCCAATCTATTAATCTCTACCTTTTATAGTGGTACCTAGGGCCTTGTTGGGGAGGGGAATGGGGAGTGACTGTTAATGGGTTTAAGGTTTCTTTATAGGGTGATGGCAATGTCTAAAATTAGATTATGGTGATAATTGCAAAATTATATAATTATGGTAAAAAACATTGATTTGTACACTTTAAGCAGGTGAATTTTGTGTAGCCTATAATATAATAAATATGTTTAGGCTCGGCGCCTGTGGCTCAAGCAGCTAAGGCGCCAGCCACATACACCTAAGGTGGCGGGTTCAAATCCCCAGCCCGGGCCCGCC
>NW_003852416.1:18789484-18791356 GCF_000181295.1 Otolemur garnettii
GGCTGGGGATTCGAACCCGCCACCTTAGGTGTACGTGGCTGGCGCCTTAGCCGGTTGAGCTATAGGCACAGAGCCAGCTTTTGGTTTTACCAATTGTGTTTTTTGGTTTTGGTTTTTGGTTTTTATTAAGACAGAGCCTCAAGCTGTCGCCCTGGGTAGAATGCAGTGGCATCACAGCTCACAGCAACCTCCAACTCCTGGGCTTAAGCGATTCTCTTGCCTCAGTCTCCCAAGGAGCTGGGACTATAGGCACCCACCACAGTGACCGGCTATTTTTTGGTTGTAGTTGTCATTGTTTAGCTGGCCCTGGCCAGGTTCAAATCCACCAGCTCTGGGGTATGTGGCTGGCACCTTAGCCACTTGAGCTACACAGGTGCTGAGCCTTATCGAGTGTTTTTTATTATTCTATTTATTAAACACTATTCACTTTTTTTTTTTTTGAGACAGTCTCACTATGTTGCTCTTGATAGAATGCTGCGGCATCACAGCTCACAGCAACCTCTAACTTGGGCTTTAGTGATTCTTTTGCCTCAGCCTCCCAAGTAGCTGTGATTACAGGTGCCCGCCACATGCCCTGCTACACTATTGACTTTTTTTTTATTTTCGAAGACAGAGTCTTACTTTGTCACCCTGGGTAGAGCACCGTGGAATCATAACTCATAGCAACTGCAAACTTGTGGGCTCAAATCAATCCTCTTGCCTTAGCCTCCCAAGTAACTGGAACTATAGGGACCCACCACTACATGGGCAAGAGTGAGACTCTGTCTCAAAATTTTTTTTTTTAAGAGATAGAGTCTTGCTCTGAGCTCAAGCAATCCACCCTCCTTGGCCTCCCAGAGTGCTAGTATTATAGGCATGAGCCACTGCACCCAGTCACACTTTTGACTTTTTTTTTAAGAGACAGAGTCTGACTTTGTTGCCCTTGGTAGAGTGCTATGGTTTCATAGCTCACAGAAATCTCTAGCTCTTGGGGCTTAGGCGATTCTCTTGCCTCAGACTCCCAAGTAGCTGGAACTACAGGCATCCGCCACAATGTACAGCAATTTTTTTTTTTTTTTTTGCAATTTGTTCGAGGCAGGGTTAGAACCCACTACCCTCGGTATATGGGGCTGGCGCCCTACTTACTGAGGCACACACACACCACCCCACACTTTTGACTTTTTAACTATCCGTCTTTGTTTTATTTTTTTTAAGTGGTTGCTATAGGGATTGCAATATACATCTTTAGTTTATGACACTGTGCCTTCAAAATAACGTTATATACCTTTACCTAACATGTAATAGCCTTACAATAGTATATTTCCATTTTCCCCTTTCTGTCATTTATACTCTTTTTTTTTTTTTTTTGCGACTGAGCCTCAAGCTGTTGCCCTGGGTGGAGTGCCATGACACCACAGCTAACAGCAACCTCCAATTCCTGGGCTTAAGTTATTTCTCCTGCCTCAGTCTCCCAAGTACTTTGGGACTACAGGTGCCTGCCACATGCCCGGCTAGATTTGAACCTGCCAGCTCAGGTGTATGTGGCTGGCGCCTTAGCTGCTTGAGCCATAGATGCCGAGCCAGTCATTTATATTCTTGTCATACATTTTTCTCCTAGGATTGTTTTAAATTTCAGAATACATTGTTATTTTTTATTTTAAAGAACCAATTACCTTTTCTTCATTTTTAAATGTGTGTGAAAGTGTACTTATATATTTAACATTTATAGGGCTCTTCTTTATTTTATTTTATTTTATTTATTTTTTGAAACAGAGCCTCAAGCTGTCTCCCTGGGTAGAGTGCCGTGGCATCACAGCTCATAGCAACCTCCAACTCCTGGGCTCAAGTGAGTCTCCTGCCTCAGCCTCCCAAGTAGCTGGGACCACAGGCGCC
>NW_003852416.1:18792437-18796666 GCF_000181295.1 Otolemur garnettii
GCTCACAGCAACCTCCAACTCCTGGGCTCAAGTGAGTCTCCTGTCTCAGCCTCCCAAGTAGCTGGGACCACAGGCGCCCGCCACAAAGCCTGGCCATTTTTTGGTTGCAGCCATCATTGTTGTTTGGCGGGCCGGGCTGGGGATTCAAACCCGCCATCTTAGGTGTATGTGGCTGGCGCCTTAGCCGCTTGAGCCACAGGCGCCGAGCCATGGTGAGCATTTTTATATCTCTTCAAAGATAATTCACTAAAAGGTATCTATTCCTTTTCCCTACTTTTCCTTCTATTCCTGAGCTCAGGTCTCAGCCTTAACAGTGATCATTTACAGAGACTCCACCGTCAACTCTCAAAACAGAAAAGAAAGTTTGGACATGAAGCTTTGAGGTCTCTGATATTTCGTGTGCTTTTAACTATCTACTTACTCACTATGTCTTTGTTAGACCCTGTCCATCTGGACATGGACCAGCTTTTGTCCTATATAACAGAAGGAGAAATAAGTAGTAGACGTATATAAAAGAAGCTAGTCTTCTCTGGGGCCTTGGAGCTCATGTATCTTATTGTTTCTTCTCCTCATCTTCTGAAATACAAATCTTTTGGTTGCTATATGCAAACAAGTGCTGAAAATAGCTCAGCAAGTCTTTGAACCTAGCTGCTCAAAGATCACCATGTGTCTGCTTAGATTGTTTTGGACAGTTATCTAATGAGTACACTGCACATTTGAGCTGAATTTATGCAGTTGAAATGTGTCGCTCAATTGAACACACTTCAGAAGGGCATTTCAGAATGGGTCAAACCAGATTTCCTAAGAAACTTCAACTATCACTTGTATATTTTGAAAGTAGAGTGACATTCTTTCCCTACCCTTTCTTTCCATCTTTTTTTTTATCCTTTCCATAGGATAAAATCCTAAAGGATAAATATCCTTTCTTATTTTTTCAGTGTCAAAGTTGAGCCTGAACCATCTGCCCTTCAAGTGGGTGGCCCTGATGGAGCCTAAGCTGTCAGTGCCAGAGTTGCAAACCTGCAGCTGTGTCTTAGGGGCCCTGGTGCACTAGTGGAGAATTTTGTACTCCAGAGACTTAGCTACCACAGTAACGTAAAGTGGAACACATAGTAGACAAAAGAGATGGGCAGCACCTGTGGCTCAAAGGAGTAGGCACTGGCCCCATATGCTGGAGGTGGTGGGTTCAAACCCAGACCCAGCCAAAAACTGCAAAAAAAAAAAAAAAAAAATGGCTGATGGATTATAAACTTTCCTTGAAGAATAATCAGCTGATACTAGACAAAAGAGATGAGTGAGACCTTGGATTCCTACTTTTCCCTGTCTTAAAAGATGTAGCATTATCTCAACCTAGCAGCTCATTCACTAATCCCAGCTATGCAGCTGACTCCAAAGCACACTTACTTGCTACTGGCTAAAGCCTGTATGTCATTACATCTGTGACTGTGACTATCACTGGTGGTTTATCCTGATTCCCCAGTTTATTAGCTTCATAGACAGGACTTGGCTCTGAGGGCTTTAAAAGCCTGTCGCAATGTTGAGAACCGTGCTAAGTGTACTATTAGGGCCTAACTCTAATCTTACCATGTGACTTTGTTGAGATTCCTTTCTTTTTTAGTTGGGCCTGTGTTACTAAATCAGTCCACAAGCATGTTGGCTGTTTTCTATTTCTTAGGATTCTGTTAGGCATTGTGAAAAATCATAATGAATACTGGGTTTCCTTCAGGGTGCTAAACATCTAGCTATGACAACTTTCAGTGAAGAAATCAGTAGTAATAGCATGTTTGTTTCTTTAAGAGAGGCCCTGCCACTCTGCCTGCTTACACATGATAGTGCACAAACCCTGAAGCAATATGTTATTTCTTCCATAGGAGATCCCTCATTGGGAAGCCTGTAGAATTCAGATATCTTACAGAAAGGTTAAGGGAATGAGTGGAATTGGCTTATTTATGGCAGAGGTTGGCAGGGAAGGTATGGAAATAGATCAGTTCTCCCAATTTCAGGCCCTAAAAAGCAGTCCTTCTAGAGCTTGGGGATAGGTGGTTACAAAAAAAAGTTATTTCTAGGGTCATATCAAGGTAAAAGAAAATAAGAGTAACAGCTGTAGTTATTAAGTACTTTCTGTATGTCAAGCAATATACAGTGTATATGTCAAGCCTAGTATATTGTATATGTCATATATACTATCTGTATATAACCTAGTATACTATATATGTCATATGTGTATATATGACATATACAGTATATAGTGTCTCTTTTTTTTTTTTGAGACAGAGTCTCACTTTGTCGCCCTCGGTAGACTGTCATGACATCACAGCTCACAGGAACCTCCAACTCCTGGGCTTAGGCTAATCTCTTGCCTCAGCCTCCCAAGTAGCTGTGACTATAGGTGCCTGCCACAATTCCCAGGTATTTTTTTGTTGCAGTTGGCTGGGGCCGGGTTCGAACCTGCCACCCTCAGTATATGGAGCCGGCGCCCTACCATATAGTGTCTTATTTAGTCCTCAGAACAAGCTCTGTGTGATGAAATTATTACTATTTCTATTTTGAAGATGAGGAAACTGGGGCCCACCCAGCTCTACCTTGCTAGTAAGTGATAAAGACAGGATACCAGCCCAGGCAGGCTGACGCTTAGCCACTATGCTATCTTGGATATTACTAGGTATTATTGAAACTCTTTTTTTGCAGTTTTTGGCCAGGCCTGGGTTTGGACCCATCACCTCCAGGCCAGTGCCCTACTCCTTTGAGCCACAGGTGCCGCCCTATTATTGAAACTCCTTTTTAGCACCCAGGTGCAACTAGACTAAGGTGACCAGATTTTAACATTGGTAAAGCAGGACACCATTGACCAGGCCCGGGGGTGAGGGTGGGGGGAGGGCCTAACAACAAGGCAAACTTTGATAAGCAGTTCTTGATAATAACTTCTCAACAATTATTTGTTATTATTACAGTTTAACATTATAAAATTAACAAAAATAATATAAAACTCATATCCTAGCAAAATAGCCACATGGTAGCTGAAAACTGTATATTCCCTTACTGTTCTCCTGCCCGTTTGTGCATTCTTTCCAAAAATCAGGACTTTTTTAAAACACTGTGGGACATGGGACAAATTGTTAAAAATAAGGACGTCTGGTCACCCTAAACTAGACCAAACAGTGACCTGCCAGGGTCTTTACTTAGAGAACATCTTTGCAGTGCTTCTTGTTTAGCTTTACCTAACCCTGAATTTGGAAGAATAAGTATGGATTATAATAGAAAAGGAATTGGCTTTTTGCTTCTCTTTCATCAGAATTCCTCTTCTAAGCTTCCAATACTTGACTACCACTTAATTGTGAGAATGCCACTGAGAGGCTGTTCTTAGGCTGGTGAAATTGCAATGTTAAGGACAGGCCTTTATTGCTTCTAGGAGATAAGCAATTGCTTTTGGGGGAAGTATTGCTTCCCCCAATGGAAGATACATAACTAGTTCTGGGAAAGGTCTGTGTTTAGGAAAGTACAAAACTAGATTAAGTCCTTTCAGAGAAAATGAAAGATTAGACCTTATATTTCTCTCTCAGGCTCTTGCCAAAGTTTATAGAGCATTTTAGCTCTATAACAAATCCAGAGAAGGGAGTTAAGCAATGCTCTGAGTAGATGTCTTCATTCATATGAAAGAATATCTTCCTTTGAGTTTGAGGAAGTTTACTGGGTATGAAAAGGAAAAAGCCTTCAGCCTTCCTGGCTGAAAGAGGTATACTTGACTTATCATGTTTTCTCTCCACAGATAATGAGAGAAAGACCTCAGTTTGCATTTATCATAAAGACTACCTATAGCTACTTGGGTGTTCCTTTCATCTCTAGCAGTCCATTTGCCAGTGACCATTACTGGCAAGATGATTATAGTCTCAGATGAGAGAATGGAAGCTTGGTTGTGATGTATGAGCGTTCATTGTAGATTTATTGACTCCATTTAACACTCCTCCCCAAGCTTAGGGACCACAGGATGGCTGAGGCCTAAAACAGCCAATTAAAGATACAAAACCTTGGAAAAAGTATTGAGCAAAGTAGTGGCCAAAAATCAGATTTCACTGATGAGTTTGGAATAGTCTGTAAAGTTGGGTAGTGGTTTATACCAACTATAAAACAAGATTGAGGGCTTGGCGCCTGTGGCTCAAGTGGCTAAGGGACCAGCCACATACACCCAAGGTGGCGGGTTCGAATCCAGCCTGGGCCTGCCAAACAACAAT
>NW_003852416.1:18797198-18808416 GCF_000181295.1 Otolemur garnettii
GCCTATAGTCCCAGCTACTTGGGAGGCTGAGGCAAGAGAATCGCTTGAGCCCAAGAGTTTGAGGTTGCTGTGAGCTGTGATGCCACAGCACTTTACTGAGGGCAACAAAGTGAGACTTTGTCACAAAACAAAAAAAAGAAGATGTCTTTTGTCTCAGGTTAGACCAGCCTGCTAATAATACAGGAAGGGCATTGGATTAGGAGTCAGAAAATTCTAGTATCTAATCCTAGTTTTGTAGCTTTGGGCAATTGCAGTCTTTCTAGACATCTGTTTCTTCATCTGTGAAATGAGGGCCATGAACAAAGTAGGTGATTTTAAAGGTTCTTTCCAGAATTATTATTTCTATGGTTCTGTTTCTATGGTAACACTTTGGTAAAAAGAGGTATGGTTGCCTTACATGTCACTGTCCTCAAATGCTACAGATAACTCCCTAGTCCTTCTGGCTACCATTTAACCAGCTGTTTCATCTTATTTGAAGACATCTAATACTTTCTATTTCAATTTTTCCCCTTTGTTTTCATCTCAATAGCCTTCATTTATTTGGTACCTTCTATTTGCTAGATTCTATCATTTATATTTTTATATTTATTTTATATATTATCACTAATCTTCATAATGTTATAAGAAAATATACTGGGCACAGTGGTGTGTGCCTATAATCTCAACTACTCAAGAGGCTGAGATGTGAAGATTGCTTGAACCCAGGAATTTGAGATCAGCCTGAGCAAAGGAGACTCTCCTCCAAAGTCAAATTAAATTAAAAAATAAGGATAAAATAAGGCTCACACCTGTAATCCTCGGAAGGCTGAGGCAAGAGGATCACTTGAAGCCAGGAGTTCAAGACAAGCCTGGGCAACATAGTGAGACCCTGTCTCTGAAGGAAAAATAAAAATTAGCCTGGTATGATAGTATGCACCTATACTCCCAGGTAGGTGGGAGGGTAAAACCAAGATTTAGCAATGAGCTGTGATCACACCACAGTATTTCAGCCTGGGTGACAGAATAAGATCCTTTCTTTAAACAAAATAAAATTTAAAGTCCCTGCTTTAAAAAAAAAAAAATAGGGCACAGGCTACCGAACATTCCATGCAAGGGTTTGTATGTATCTGAAACGTTATCAGTGAATTTGAATTAACCTCTTGCACCAAGATCTTATCTATTTCTTGTCATTAAAGAGATCCTAAATCTGATGTGGCCAAGAGCCTCACAACCTGTGTTAAACAAAGCTAAGCCTCCATGGGCCTCTTTGCTCAGGTTTTCTTTATTATTATTATTTTTTTGTTTGGTGACAGAGTCTCACTCTGTTGCCCTGGGTAGAGTACCATGGTGTTATAGCTCACAGCAACTTCAATCTCTTGGGCTCAAGTGATTCTCTTGCCTCAACCTCTCAGTAGCTAGGAATATAGGCACCCGCCACAACGCCTGGCTAGTTTTTCTATTTTTAGTAGAAATGGATTCTTGCTCTCGCTCAGGCTGGTCTAAACTCATAAGCTCAAGCAATCCATCTGCCTCAGGCTCCCAGAGTGCTAGGATTAGAGGCATGAGCCATCGTGCCTGGCCCTGTTCAAGTTTTCTTCTTTTTTTTTTCTTTTTAAGAGACAGAGTCTCACTTTATCACCCTTGGTAGAGGGCCGTAGCATCATAGCTCACAGCAAACTCCAACTCCTAGGCTTAGGTGATTCTCTTGCCTCAGCCTCCTGAGTAGCTGGGATTACAGGCGCCCACCACAGTGTTCAGGTTTTCGTTAGCATAACCTGTATCCCCTTGCATTACCAAAGTTGTACTGGGCATTCTCTGACTTCTGGTTGATGCATTGCCAGTTACGCTGAGAACAATGAGTTCATTTGGAGAGGCTTGCTTTCACATTTCACACTGAATAGGGAATATGATTTCCTCTTCACCAGAATCTACCATGGGCTAAATGAAGATATACGAGGCCCTAGCTCTTGGATAGGAGAACTATCTGGAGACAACTAGAACTTCCAGATACCCCTGTCATCAGAAAGAAGCCTTAATTATAAAAATTTTAATCATTACAGACTATTCCTTATGTAATTTTATCCCCACATCAGTCTTATGAGGTAGATAGTATTATCCTCATTTTAAAAATATAAAAACTGAAGCTCAAAGAGATGAAAAAACTTGTATAAAATTATGTAGCTAATTAGTGGTAGATCTGGAACTAAAATTCAGGTCTATGTTCTTAATGGCTTTTTTGTCTTCTCAGTCCTTTTTCCTCCAGAGACCTCAGGGTTAGGTATATAGGTCTCCCCCACCCCTACCCAGTTTGTTTTTTCCTTGTCTGAGTTTTTGAGTCAGTGTGCTTTGTTTGTTTTGTTTTGTGTTGTTTTGTTTTGAGGCAGAGTCTCACTTTGTCACCCCTGTAGAGTGCCATGGTGTCATAGCACCCAGCAACCTCAAACTCTTGGGCTCAAGTGATTCTCTTACCTTAGCCTCTTGAGTAGCTGGGACTACAGGCGCCTGCCACAATGCCCAACTATTTTCAGAGACGGGGTCTCTCTCTTACTCAGGCTGGTCTTGAACTCATGAGCTCAGGCGATTCACCTGCCTTGGCCTCCCAGAGTGCTAGGATTACAGGCGTGAGCCACTGCACCCAGTAAGGCAGTGTTTTAAGGCAAAGAGGGTATGGAATCTTTGAAAGTGAGACCCTTTATATATCTCCCATCTACACTTGAGTCTAGATGTTCCATTGTGGTAAAAAATCATTTATTCGGCTCGGCGCCTATAGCTCAACGGGCTAGGGCGCCAGCCACGTACACCTAAGGTGGCGGGTTCGAATCCCCAGCCCGGACCCGCCAAACAACAATGACGGCTGCAACCAAAAAATAGCCGGGCGTTGTGGCGGGCGCCTGTGGTCCCAGCTACTTGGGAGGCGGAGGCAGGAGACTCGCTTGAGCCTAGGAGTTGGAGGTTGCTGTGAGCTGTAATGCCACGGCACTCTACCCAGGGGGACAGCTTGAGGCTCTGTCTCAAAAAAAAAAAAAAAAAAAAAAAAAAATCATTTATTCATAGAGGATCTTTGGAACAATTTGAATTATGTCATTGCTTCCTGGACTGTGGAAGTAGTTATTAAGTCCTAGAAGCTTTCCAGGTAGCTCTGTATCCATTGGGATGACAGTGTTTCCATCCAATATGTTACTTTCAGGAACTTAAAACTTTTACTCCCATTTTTACAATGAGAATTTGGCTCAGTGCCTATAGCTCAAGTGGCTAGGGCACCAGCTACATGCACCAGAGCTGGCAGGTACAAATCCAGCCTGGGCATGCCAACCAATAATGACAACTACAACCAAAAAATAGCCGGGCATTGTGGCAGGCGCCTGTAGTCCCAACTACTTGGGAGGCTGAAGCAAGAGAATTGCTTAAGCCAAAGAGTTTGAGGTTGCTGTGAGGTGTGAAGCCACAGCACTCTACCCAGGGCGACAACTTGAGACTGTCTCAAATAAATTAATTAATTAATTAAAAGGAGAATTGGGAGGCGCCTGTAGCTCAGTGGGTAGGGCTCTGGTCACATACACCAAGGCTCACAGGTTCAAGTCCAGCCTGAGCCTACTAAACAACAATGGCAACTGCAACCAAAAAATAGCTGGCATTGTGGCAGGTGCCTCTAGTCCCCGCTACTTGGGAGGCTGAGGCAAGAGACTGCTTAAGCCCAAGAGTTTGAGGTTGCTGTGAGCTGTGACACAACAGCACTCTATCGAGGGTGACATAGTAAGACTCTGTCTCAAAAAAATAATAATAAAAAGGAGAATTCAATTATATTTTATAGAGAGAAGGGCTGAGACAAAAGAGGTTAGGTGAATGGTCCAAAGTCCTATAGCAAGAATAGCACTGCCAATTCAGTTATCTTTCTATTAGGCTCTTACCAGGACTTGGTTTTCTATCTACTGAGGGTCATAGGTAGAACATAAGGATTCCTTAGAGAGAGAGTATGTGACTTGTAGGTGATTTACTAACTTTGAAGCTACCTTAAATTGAAGTTGTGGATGTGATTCCAGGAAGTCCACAAGCTCAACAGCTACTGAAAGAAAACTTGTGCTTAACTATAGACTGTTAACTAATGGATTGGAATAGGATCTCACCCTGGGAGGGGTCTTTGGAGTTGCAAGAAAGTCAAATACCAAAGCTTCAAATCATAGTAAAGCCTAAGGCCATTAGGCATAGGGGCTCTGATAAATTGCTCCTTGCCTACGGGCTGCCTTTGCCATGTCCCAGGCCAATGTTGGGGCTCAATTAGGACACATTCCTAAAGTCTCAAGCTACAGAAAGCAAAGTCCCAGGCAAGAAAAGTATCCCTAGTGCTCTGAAATCCTAGATGGACTGGGACCTAGAGTTGACTTTAGAATCTCTTCTCCTGGGAGTAAAAGAGAAGTGATGAGGGCAGGAGACAGTGAAGACTGGATGAACTGACAGGCAGCTTTGCTCACTGAAGAAAGGAAGTAAGCCCACAAGAAAGAGCCAGGGAATGAGGAGGTGGCAATAGTCAGTGTCTGGACAAGAGGAGAGCTAAGATCATGTACTGTCTGAGTCCAGACAAGCCTTGAGTTTTCTCTTCAAGGAGCTAGTAGCTTACAGGCCTTCTCTACTGTCACCTCCCTGCAACAAACCTATAGTAGGCTATACAGGCAAAAGTCAGCTTTACTAGGAAAAGAAAAAAATCCCTGTTCTATATAAGACCTTAGATCTTCCACTCTGCCTTGGCAAGAAGAGAAAGCCCAGGTGATCAAGTAAGGCAGGCTTACTTGAGGCCTGAGGCTCTCAGAATGTAGTCAAAAGGTATGACCATCTAGCTTGGTGCCTGTAGCTCAGTGGTTAGGGCACTGGCCACATACACCAGGGCTGGTGTGTTTGAACCTGGCCGCAGGCTGCTAAACAACAAAGACAACTGCAACAACAACAAAAAATAGCTGGGCATTATGGAAGGCACCTGTAGTCCTAGCTACTTGGCAGGCTGAGGCAAGAGAATTGCTTAAGCCCCAGAGTTTGAAGTTGCTGTGAGCTATGATGCCATAGCACTCTACCAAGGGTGACATAGTAAGACTCTGTCAAAAAAAAAAAAAAAAAAAAAGTATGGCCATCTATTCAAATGCTACACCTTTTCCTTAGAATTGCCTTTCACATGGACTTGACACTCAGGTAAGGCTAAGCCCAGGTTGCTGGTTCATAGGCATTGTTAAGGCTACTCTGATTTCAAGGCTTAGGAGAACATATATTATCCCATTTTTCCTGGTTGTATCTTGGAACAGTTATGCCTGTTTCTGGGCCAAGACCTTGGCTGTAGATTCTCCAGCCACAAGTGCAGCCCACATACATGAGAGAGCCAGAATACTTTGTGGGTGACTGCCATTGCTGGGTACCAGGCTTCCTGCTAACAGAGCTGACAAATAGAATGAAAAGCAGGAATGGAACTAGCCTATACTAGGATCTATGGGACATAGCCAGGCACAATGATCTTGTGGAGCTGAATGTCCATAGGAAAGAAAGCTGGGCCTAACCTTTGCCCTAACTGTTCTTTCCCTCCAAATCCAAACTCAGCAGCTCTCCCTTAACAACATAAGCCTTCCCATGCTCTTTAGCTCTTCACTCTCCTCAGGAATTCTTGGCAGGCAGAATATTTTCTGCCAAATGAAGTTTTCCCTGGCTCAAATTTGTACTGGTGCAAGGAACAATCAAGAGGCACTGGCTCAGTGCCTGTGGCTCAAACGGCTAAAGGGCCGGCCACATACACCTGAGCTGGTGGGTTCGAATCTAGCCTGGGGCCTGCCAAACAACAATGAGAGCTGCAACCAAAAAATAGCCGGTCATTGTGGCAGGTGCCTGTAGTCCCAGCTACTTGGGAGGCAGAGGCAGGAGAATCACTTAAGCCCAGGAGCTGGAGGTTGCTGTAAATTGTGATGCCCTGGTACTCAACCAGCTTGAGGCTCTGTCTCAAAAAAAAAAAAAAAAAAAAGAGGCACTTAGGATATAGGAGTCTATCCTCAATCCCTTTGACCTTTCCTGAGTCTGGCTTATTTACTTTCCCTGTCACTCCGTCTTACTACCTTCTGTTAGAACTGAGGGTCCCTTGTCGCTTACTTATTTCCCCTTAAGCTCCCTCCATAATGTTATAGGCTTCTTCCAAAGCAGATTAGCTTCAGTAATATTACCTGAGAGTGCAGTCATTCTCTCTCTTGTTCTCTCCTTTCTTCCTAGCTCACTTCTTCTGACCTGATGTAGTACAGTGTCCCCTTGACTGTTCTTCTCTTGATTCATGGTCTTATAAGATATAGTCACATCAGACATGGCTATAATAGCCCCTTCTATATCTAAGATTTCTATAAGATTCTATATCTAAGATTCCTAGAATCAGCGGAAGTCTGAATCCTCCTCCCATAGAAAGTCAGAGAGGTAATGTGGGAAAGAGACCCTTTCATCAGAACAAAAGCTCTGGCTTAGTCTTGAAAGTGTTTCCTGCACCCCAAGTCTAGAATGCCCAAAAGTTCAATCCAGGCACGGGATAGGAAGACTGAGCTGGCACTGAGAGATCAAAACAAGTGGCAGATGGTGCTGAGGAACATCCCAAGACTGAAGAAATATGGTTCCCAGAAAGGGAGAAGGAAGGAGACATTGGCAAAGTCTTAACTCAGCAACTATGACAGCCTGGCCAGAGAAAGCTTTACGATAGGGCTGAAAGTACACTTATGGGATCAGGGATACTGGTGAGCTCAGACACTGTTCCATCACCTCTTCTCTCTTTGACCATATCTAGAATAAATAGCCTTGGTGGCTAAGCTGGACTGGTAAGGAAAGGCAGGGAATGAAAAAGATTAGGAAGTGGTCCCAGAAACCTGAGGAATTGCTCCCATAAGGGATAGTGAGCAAGCTTCTTTGGTGCTGTCTTACTGAACCCAACCCAAGAGGTCAGCAGTATGGGGCTAAGTGACCTGTGATTTGTATGGCTTAATTCCTGCTTGGCCTTTGATATCCCCAGGTGCTGGAGGTGGTGAGAGCCAACTATGACACGCTCACACTGAAGCTGCAGGATGGCCTAGACCAATATGAGCGCTACTCAGAGCAACACAAGGAAGCGGCCTTCTTCAAAGAGCTGGTGAGTACCTCGCCCCTGTCTCTGCTTATGTCTCTTAAGGGTCCATTCCTGACCATTGGCTTCTACTGTATAGAACTTCAAGGGAACAACTACAGTTTGCCAAAGACTGATAAAATCATGTATGCAACTTCTCTCCTAAAGCAATCCAGACCAGACAGGACAAGAGGTAGCATTGCCCACCTCTATTCTTCAGTCACAGAGACAGCCCTGGCATAGCTCCATCTGGGCCTGCGGCTTGACATGTGTACCCAGTGGCAGCTCTGGCTTATTGTTCCTTATCCTATCCTCATGGCAACTATTGAATAATGAGAGTAATTGACTCTTTTCCTCCTTATAGAATTACTTCTTCCCAAATTCCTACTACTGGTCTGAGTGATCTTCCGATCTGATTCTCCAGTCTTCATTTCCTACCCTAACTCCTACTTTCCAATCACACTCTCCCTCCTACAGCCCTTACCCCCAGCCACCTTGAATTAGTGAGCACTTGCTCTGCCTCCTACTTCCCCTCCTAGTCAGCATCTCCTAGTCAGTATTTTTACTGGTCTTACTACTAGTCAGCATCTCCTAGTCAGTATTTTTACAAGGTCTTACTCTTGCTCAGGATGGTTTTGAACCCATGAGTTCAAGCAATCCACTTGCCTTGGCCTTCCAGAGTACTAGAATTATAGGCATGAGCCACCGGCACCCAGTCAGTCTGTGAATACAGAACATGTGAAGCAAGCAGTGGGGAAGACAAGGATATATATACCCCAAACTTTACTCTCAAATGGGCAGGAATCCTTGGTAAGGAAAAGTGAAGCCTATGTCCTGCTCCCAAACTTGAGTCTCAGCTAGTTGCATCACCTTGTCCTAATCATTGCCTTCCTTGGATCATACCCCTGCCATCTATGCCAGATAAAAGCTACATCTCTAAATGTTTCTTTCAACCCAAAAAAGGAAATAAATCCAAAGGGAAAGTGAGGAGACTAGAACATCCTGGGTAGAATGCCATGGCGTCATAGCTCATAGCAACCACAAACTAAAGCAGTCTTCCTGCCTCAGTCTCCTGAGTAACTGGGGCTACAGGTGGCTGCCACAACACCCAGGTATTTTTTTTTTCTATTTTTAGTAGAGAAGGGGTCTCATTCTTACTCAGGCTGGTTTCAAACTCCTGAGCTCAATCCAGCAGCCTCAAGAGTCCCACAGGGCTAGGATTAAGGGTGTGAGCTACCATGCCTGACCCTTGAAGCAATATCTAAAGGGATGGGGCCCTGAAGAATGAATCCTCTCGCCCCAGTTTCTACTCCTCCATCAGACCACTGACCAGACTAGTCCCCCTTGCCAAAGCAAGGATGAAGGCCAGTCTCAGCCCTCCTTTCCTGTCTGTACCTGCTTCTACCCCCCAGGAGCCCAGATGCTCTTCTCACTTCTAGTTTCTGCCTCTTACCCCCCTCCCCACCCTTTTCTTCCCTGCTGTTAAGAACTGTTTGCTCATTTACCTTTGGGAATAATAGCTGTTAAGGGTTCATTTCCTAAGAAATTTTATAGTGCTTCTAGGTCCTGTGCCTCAGGCACTGCCCTCTACTGTTTATAACCAAATCTCTCCTCTGTTTTTTCTCTACTGTGCCTGCCCCTCCCTGTTCTACCCTTTCCCAGGTTCGATCCATTAGCACCAACGTCCGGAGAAACCTGGCCTTCCACACACTCAGCCAGGAAGTCCTGCTCAAGGAGTTCTCCACTATCTCCTGAGGCCACGCCCACCTGAGTAGCCACTGACTGCCCTTAACCATGAGGCTCCTAGGGGATCAAGGGGAGAGGGAGCTGCCCCAAGGTTGGAGAGAAACACAGATACTGAGTTCTCTTCTCTCTTCGTGAAGGCCATGCTTCAGTGGAGCTTGGGTAGCCAGGGCAAGCCAGGGATGATTATATTTGGGGAAGAATGGGTGGGCACAGGGTGAGGCCTCCAGGGATGTGGGGACTTCCAGAGTGGACTCCCTGGATAGCCTTTCACATTTCCAATTGAGATTATAAATTGTAGCTACTGACTAATGTTTAGGAACTGACGGGGCAAGCTCCAGGGTGACACCAATACCTTGAAGGTCAGTGGCTGTCCTTGGCTTCTGAAAATGGATGAACTCTCAGCCCCATCCTGCTTCTTTTGGGCCTGGAGCTGTACTAGGCTTGAAATCTGTGCCGCCTGCCCCACTGGTACTCTGTCCAGTCATTAGGACCCTTAGCTTAGGCTTAGGGCAGAGTAGGAATGGGGTACCTTTTTTCTATTTTCCAAATTCAGAGTTGACTCCTCTGGGAAACTGGAGATTAGAATTTGCCCAGTGCTCTGCTGTCCAGCCACCACTTTCTGGATTTTAGTTCTGGTACTACGAGTATCTATTAGCTTTTGCCTTCTTTCAACCCATTGATTCATTAGCACAATAGGATCATTACCTTAGCTTTTCACTTTTATTCTGGTTTAAATTGTCTTTAGGGTGTGTGTGAAATAAACATTGACAGGTTTCTGCAGCTGTTAAGGTACCTGTTTTGCTGGTTCCCTTTCCAGCAGCTCCCCTGTGTCCCTGCCACCCACTCCTAGGAGCCTTTCCTGCCTCTGCTGAGCTCCCCTCCACGTTCTACCCCCTCACCCTGCTGCTGTTTACATCCAGCCACCCTGATAATTTCCTCTGGGGAAGATTCTATTCCTGCTGTGGTCTGGTGCTTGGGAGGGAGAGAACCTGCTGGGGACAGGGTGCCCTCCTTCTGAAAGAGCCCAGGTGAGCATCATGCCATTCTGTCCATTCACATTCTGGATGGGAGCAGAGGTAAATCTCCTGCCCTCTGGGAAGTTAGCCTGTGGTTCCTCCTTTGGAAAGCCTCTATTAGACCACCTAGGCTTTCCTTACCCTGTGGCTTCCCCTGAAATAGCTGCTACTTTGAAATCCTCCCTTTCTCTAAAGTACTTTCTAAAGCCCTCAGGATGGTGGAAAGTAAGCAGCACTGGAAGAATCTGGGAGTACAGGAAGCCAGCAGTGAAAGCAGGTTTGCAATCTTCCTGGCCACCATCCATTTAACCTCCTATCTCTTTTAGATACCTTCCTTCCCTGGGAATCAGAGTTTTGACTCCAACATTGAGCAGATATGCACTAGTTCCAGAGAATCCACTCACAGGCTGCCATGTATGGCTGTAGTTTCTAAGAGATCACAGGCTGGGTCATTTCTTATCCCTAGGTGGATAACACAGCCTGGGGCATTTAGTGTTTTCCATTGTGATAAACCCCAGGGCACCTGGATTTGGAGCTGGTGACAAGTCAAAGTTATTAAAAATTAATGTGTGTGGGACAGTCTTTAGTGTCTTTTTTATCATTATTAATTTCTGTTGCCCAGACTCATTTATCAAAGACAAAGATAAGGTAATCTCCTAATTGCTGGTCCCATCTAGTTTGGGATCCCCATCTGTCCTTTTAGACTCTTCTTCTCTGAGTCTCCTGGCCTAGTAGAAGCCAGCCGAGTTCAGAGAATTGTAGCCTCCCTTTCCCTCTAGGTGGAAGGATGGAAAAGAGAGTTCTTTTATCTCCAAACTCAGTGGTGTTCAGGAGGCCAACCTGCCCATTTGGCTACCTCTGGATTCCTGCCAGCCTTTCCTATAAAGTGAACAGTGGCAAGTCCAGGGGATGAGCACTAAGAAGAAGAGTACTTGCCCTCCATTGTAAAGATATATCTTTTGGCCCATTTCTTTCTTTTCTTTCTTTCTTTCTTTTTTTTTTTTTTGAGACTTTGTTTTTTTTCACTTTGTTTTTTGTTTGTTTTGTTGTTGCAGTTTGGCCAGGGGTGGGCACCACCATGAACCCACCACCCTCGGCATATGGGGCCGGTGCCCTACTCCTTGAGCCACAGGCACTGCCCAGAGTTTCACTTTGTTGCCCTGGGTAGAGTCCTATGGCGTCATAGCTCATAGCAACCTCAAACTCCTGGGCTCGGCTCAGCGCCTGTGGCTCAAGTGGCTAAGGGGCCAGCCACATACACCTAAGGTGGCAGGTTCAAATCCAGCCCGGGCCCGCCAAACAACAATGATGCTGCAACCGAAAAAAAATAGCCAGGCGTTGTGGCGGGCACCTGTGGTCCTAGCAACTTGGGAGG
>NW_003852416.1:18809441-18818242 GCF_000181295.1 Otolemur garnettii
GGCTGGGGACTCGAACCCGCCACCTTAGGTGTACGTGGCTGGCGCCTTAGCCGGTTGAGCTATAGGCGCCGAGCCCCCACTCTGTATTCTTACCTGGATCCCGAAACTCTTCAGTTGCTCCACAAATCTGCTGGAAAATGTGGAATCTAGGACAGGACGAGTGATGAGAGAGGGGCAGAAGCTGAGGTGTAAAAGAGCAAGGAAGTCTTGAAAAACTGACTTGGCTTGCTCCTCTTATCTTCCTAACTGGCCAAGTGGGGGTTGTTGGATCAGTGACACAGGACCCAGAGACAGGGTCCTGGAGTGGGTGAGAGTTGGAACTTAAGAGAAAATTGTTGCCCATTAGCCTGAGATGAGCCTGTTATTAAAGGCTGGGTTGATTTCTTCCCTTGCACCTCAACTGGCTTCAAACACGGTGGGGGCTGGCTGGGACCACCAGAAATATAAGGATACACTGGAGGAGAAAACAACAGAGAAAATAAGGGCTGATACGAATACAGAACGAGAAACTCAAACAAAAGCCCAGGCTCTGACTTGACCACAGCAGTGCTGACAGTGGGGGAAGGGGTGCCTGAGAATTAGGGGCGGTCGTTTCCTTTCTGTGGGGCTTTTCTGGGCCGCCCCCCTCCTTCCCGCGGGGCTTCAGGTTTTGGCACTATCCAGTTCACCCTTTCACCGAGTGCCTCCCCCAGCCGCAAAGTGTAGGGGGCGGGGGTAGGGGGAGCCAATCCCAGCGCCAGCGCCAAAGGGGGGAGGCGGTGGTGAAAGCCGCGGGGAGGGGGCGGGAGGAAAGAGGCGGCTCAGCTCCGCTCACTGTTCAGCTCCGCTCTGCCTCCGGCTCTGCGCTCACTTGCTGCCCAAGCTTTCTGCTTCTGCCCCAGGACCCCTGGGTAGACTCTAGACCCCTGAGTGGTCCCCAGCCCCAGCCCAGACTATCATTGGCCCCTAGCCCCGACACGCCACCAGGGGGCACCGTGTGAGAGTCCTATCCCAGCCACCCGGCGCCCCCTCCCACGGCCAGGCGGGGAGGGGGGCGCCGGGGGCCATGCGGGGCCAGGGCCGAAAGGAGAGTTTGTCCGATTCCCGAGACCTAGATGGGTCCTACGACCAGCTCACTGGTGAGTCGGGGACGTGAGGGTTGTGGGGAGGTAGAGGGCTGGATTCCATCCCCTCAGACTCTTCCCCCCTCTCTGACCCCAGCATGGCCCCTACCCACCCACACTGCCCCACTCCCAGGCACACTCTTGGCTGGTCTAGTCAACAGGACACTGGGGTTCAAAGCCTTGGGTCACCACCACCCCACCCACCCCCACACGGGTTGGAGGAGGAACAGGAAGGGCAGGTGTTCAGAGGCAGCAGGTGTAGGCGTGTGTGACACAGGGCTGGGAGGGTGTCTGAAGTGGGAGGTGTTACGTGCGTGAGCGCCTGTCATTGCTATGTGTCTCTGTGTGTATGTGTGTGCCTCCCACAGCTGGTTGCCATGTGACAGCCAGGGTGAGTGTGATTGCCTATGGCAGTGCAATTGTCAGATGTTTGAGTGAGGTTGTATAGACCTGGCTGTACTGATAAAGTTGTTTTGACCATGTGTCTCTGTTGTATACAACTATACGTTTTGAATGTGTAATGCTGTTCAAAGTGAGATGTGACTACTAGAATGTATCAGGAATTCACTTCAGGGTGATTTGTTTCTTTTTAAGACTTAATGATCATAACCATAAACCTTCTAGGGTGGGCATTTGTTAAAGTAGCTTGTGTTATGTTTTGTGATTGTGAGAGTATGTGGATTATATTAGTGTTTAGTGGTGATTGTGTACTTTCATGTGGTCGTGTCTGCAGTGAGGTTCTGTGAGTGTCCATGACATGTCTTATTTTTGCTGCCTTTCTGGCTTCCTGGTAGAGATGGGGGTCTTTAGTGCACCTCACTGCTTCCCCAGGTTTTCCACAAATAGCCTAGGGGCACCCAAGAGGGACTCTAGCATTCATTCAGTTGCCCACCCTGGCTCCCAGGAGCAACTTGTGGTTCCAGCACCTGGCCCCTATAGGGAAGTGGTTCGT
This sequence comes from Otolemur garnettii, assembly GCF_000181295.1. Classification (NCBI taxonomy): domain Eukaryota; kingdom Metazoa; phylum Chordata; class Mammalia; order Primates; family Galagidae; genus Otolemur; species Otolemur garnettii. The sequence goes on from NW_003852416.1 coordinate 18,811,497, forward strand.
GTTGGGCCAGCCCCCACTCCTCAAATTCCCATCCAATTCAGATATTCAGATTATTTTTACAAGTGAAGTTCCTCCAACCCCCAACAGCTGTTCCAGAACTTCACCCAAGCCCCAGGAAGACACATCCCCTTGCCTTCCGTCCAGAACAAGAGATAGAAGCTCTAGGCCTGGGAAGTGCTATGTGGTTTCCCTGTATGTCTCCCCCAAATGACTTTGCTACTCAGGCATCCTTTCTTTCCCACATTGGGGAGGTATGTGAGACCAGTATACCTGTGCACATGCATGTTCCTGAGTTTGGTAGGCAGATCCATGTGTTTCTGTAAGTGACCATGTCGCTCTGTGTACATTCCTCTGTGTGTGTATCTATGCAGTCTACTCAGGAACTCCAGCAAAGAATGGGAAGAGAGAGGCTGTCTCTCCTGAGGCCAAAACAAAGCTGAGAGGTCAAGGGAGGCCATGATCTTTGTTCTTCCTGAGGGGAATGAGGTTGAGACCTGGGAATAGGGGAGAGGATTCGGATGTGGTGCCTTGACAATAAGTGTCACCCCAACTCACTGGCCCTACAGAAGCCCTAGTTATAATGCAGAGACTTTCTAAAGGGGGAATAACTGACTCAGGCAGGCTTCAGATGTGAGAATGTTAGAAGTGCCTTGGATCTGAATGGAATCTAAAGGTTCCCTCCTAAAACAGAAACAAAGGTTTGGCTGTAACTCTGCTGTGAAATCTGTTGCCACCCCCAGTTTAGGATCCTTGAAACTGGTCTGGGCTCAAGGGCCCTCGTTAGCATCACATTAGTCAGTGTTTGCTTCTGGCTTTAATTGTTTCTCTGGTTTAGTGAAATCTTCCCTTCTTCACTTGCCTACTTGAATCAAATTGGATGAGAGTAGAAAAGCATTCATGTTTACAGGTGCACCGCCTCAGGTCAGTCTAAAGCAATGAATGAAAGTGTACCAAGTGTTGTCTTGGTCTAACTTTTCTCACCTGTAAAATGGGGAATACTACTTCCTGCCTGCTAGCCTTGTCAAATGTTGACAGGCATCAGAATCGTGGTCTAAGTCATCAGCATCCTAGCTTTATTTTTATTTATTTATTTATTTTTTGAGACAGAGTCTCATTTTTTTTTTTTTTGAGACAGAGCCTCAAGCTGTTACCCTGGGTAGAGTGCTATGACATCACAGCTCACAGCAACCTCCAATTCCTGGGCTCAAGCAATTCTGCCTCTGCCACAGGCGGCTGCCACAACGCCTGCCTATTTTTGGTTGCAGCCATCATTGTTGTTTGGTGGGTCTGGGCTGGATTCAAACCCGCCACCTCAGGTGTATGTGACTGGTGCCTTAGCCACGTGAGCCACAGGCACTGAGCCACTTTTTTTTATTATTAAATCATAGCTGGCTCGATGTCTGTGACTCACGTGGCTAAGGCACTAGCCACATACACCTAAGGTGGCGGGTTTGAATCCAGCCCGGGTCCGCCAAACAACAATGATGGCTGCAACCAAAAAATGGCCAGGCTTTATGGCGGGCACCTGTGGGCCCAGCTACTTGGGAGGGTGAGGCAGGAGACTCGCTTGAGCCCAAGAATTGGAGGTTGCTGTGAGCTGAGATGCCACAGCATTCTACCCAGGGGGACAGCTTAAGGCTCCGTCTCAAAAAAAAAAAAAAATCATAGCTGTGTACATTAATGCAGTCATGGGGTACAATGCGCTGGTTTTATTTACAATTTGAAATATTTTCATCAAACTGGGTAACATAGCCTTCATGGCAGAGTCTCACTTTTGTCACTCTCCACAGAGTGTTCTGGAGTCAAAGCTCACAGCAACCTCAAACTCTTGGGCTCAAGTGATTCTCTTGCCTCAGCCTCCCAAGTAGCTGAGACTACAGGCGCCTTCCACGATGCCCAACTATTTTTAGAGATGAGGTCTCACTTTGGCTCAGGCTGGTCTGGAACCTGTGAGCTCAGAGATTCTTCCTCGGTCTCCCAGAGTGCTAGGATTATAGGCACAGCACCCAGCCAAGCTTCCTCCCTTTAGATGGCTCCACACATGACTTGAAAAGTAGAAATAGGACTACAGGGACTCTCCTCTCCAAGGAGGGCTTATCTTATACCGGCAGACAAGTGGGGTTGGGAAGCCCAGGTTAACGAAAATCCCACGCCCTAGCTGGCAGCGCTGAGCGCTCAGAGAAGCTACAGAAGCCAAAAGGGGAGTCTCTGTCCTTGGTGCTGAAGAGCAGTGGTGCTTCCCTTTCTTCCTTTGTTCTGCCCTGTGCAGGCTGGATATGGGTTAATCTCCAGCTCCTGTCATCCTGGCCATCGAGCTTGCAGGGAGGAGGCCCTAAAGTTATACCTCAGTGCATGTTGGGTCCCTCCGGCCGTTTCCTTCCCCACTCCTATCTCAAGCTTAGAACAAATGTGGGAGAGGCTTTTTTTTTTGAGACAGAGCCTCAAGCTATCACCCTGGGGAGAGTGCTGTGACATCACAGCTCACAGCAACCTCCAACTCCTGAGCTCAAGTTATTCTCCTGCCTCCACCTCCCAAGTAGCTGGGACTACAGGTGCGCGCCACACCCGCCAACTTAGGTGTATGTGGCTGACGCCTTAGCCGCTTAAGCCACAGATGCCGAGCCATGGGAGAGGCTTTTTTTCTTTTTTTTTTTTTTTTTGGAAAAACAAAATCCTCGCCGTACGTCGTCCCCATCTAATCCTTTGGGTCTTCCCAGCCCCATCAGGCCCCTTGACAGTATATTTCCATGGGAAAAGGTCACATCTAGCGGTGACCCTGTTAGACCAGAAGATGGAAAGAGAGTTGGAACCTGGCTGGCCAGGCCCGAGGTCTGGGAGTCCAGTCCTTCTGGCCATTAAGTATGGTTCCCGGGGCTGAGGCGCCCCCGTGTGGTTTAGAGAAGCCATGCGTAGGGAGCTGATTCTGAATGGGAACTATCGCCAAGACAAGAGGGCAAGATTTGGACCGAATTCAGAACTCTGAAATACAGGGTTTTCCACTAAAAATACGGGATCCCAGTTGGGAGGACTGGGGCCATACCTGTTCTTCAGGATTTCCTAGGAGTTTGAAGGTGTTAAAGCGTCCTGGAAGGGTTTACTTTGGGTCTAAACAGCTAGGGATCAGTCTGAAGTGCGGAGAAATAGGGCGGAGCTGGGGCTGTGGGCGGATTCTACTTAATGCATTTACCTGGTGGCCCGCGTTTGATTGGTAGAGTCTGTGAACAAGCGGGACAAAGACTCAGAAAGTTGTGAAAGAGATTTGGAGTCAGGAGCCAGATAGCAGTGGGGGCACATTTCTGTTACCTCTTCTTTGCCACCTCAGTACACTAGCCTTTTCTCCCTCGTGTTCTTTCTGCCATTGATCCCGAAAGTTTAAAAGTGTAGGAAGTTGGCTCCGCGCCCGTAGCACAGTGGTTACAGTGGCAGCCGCATGCACCGAGGCTGACGGGTTAAAGCACGGCCCGGGTCAGCTAAACAACAATGACAACTGTGGCCTCTGCACCTGTGGCTCAAGCGGCTAAGGCGCCAGCCACATACACCCAAGGTGGCGGGTTCGAATCCAGCCCGGGCCCGCCAAACAACAATAATGGCTACAACCAAAAAATAGCCAGAAAAATAGCCAGGCGTTGTGGCCAGCTCCTGTAGTCCCAGCTACTTGGGAGGCTGAAGCAAGAGAATCGCTTAAGCCCAAGAGTTTGAGGTTGCCGTGAGCTATGACAGCCACTGTGCTCTACCAAGGGCAACATAGTGAGACTCTGTCTCAATAAATAAATAAGAAGTGTAGGAAGTTGCCATGACAACGCAGTCTTACCCCTTCACATCTCTATTTTTCCAAACGGGGGCAGTGGGTGGTGGGTTGTGAGGGGTACAACAGGCGGAGAGAGACTAAAGAAGGGCAATAAAAAAGGTTCATTCTCATGGGCGGTGCCTGCGGCTCAAGGAGTAGAGCACTGGCCCTATATACTGGAGGTAGTGGATTCAAACCCGGCCCCGGCCAAAAACTTAAAACAAAAAAAGAAAAAGGTTCATTCTCCATCTAGCTGTTTCCTCAAAACAGGGCTATGCCCGGCTTCCGCGCCAGAAATCCACTGCCGCCTACCTCCATTCGCGGCAGTCTAGGAACTTTGGACGTGGGTGCTACCGATTGTGGGGCCTGATGGAGTTCCCCTCCTGCCACCAGAAGATGGGGAGGCTCCACAGCTTGAGATCCGGGCCTGCTAGTCCGGCCCTCATGCGCCGCCCACGCAGGGCCCACTCGGATAGGGGCGGAGACCCAACTGCTCCGGGCCTTGGAGGCGGAGCTTGACCACCGAGCTTTCAGCTGAACCATGAACCGATGCCCCGGCAGGTGCCGGAGCCCATTGGGGCAGGCAGCGCGATCCCTTTACCAGCTGGTGACTGGGTCGCTGTCGCCAGGTATGAGGAAGGGAGGGGAGGGGCAGGGTCCCTCAAAAAGTGAGTGAAGTGGTTTAGGAGGTTTACAGAGGTGGGAAGGGGAAGGGCCCCTCACAGAGATAGGGGAGCCGGATCCCTCAGAGAAAATGCTTAACGGTTAAAATACTTGACAGAAATGGAGCAAGGGATGGGAAGACACAGAGCTCATCAAAGAGGAAAGGAGAGGGGACATTGTGGTCCCTCACAATGATGGAGAGGGCAGGGCTTCTCACTGAAGGCAGAGCAGGGGGCTGCAAATGAGGGGCGGGGCTCCTCCCCAGGCTTTAAGGAGGAAGCTTGCAACAGAGCAGAGCAAAGGCACTGCACTGCTTAGGTTGAGAGGGGTCTTGAGATGATGGATCAATGTCCAGAAGGGAAAAACTCTGAGGTGGGACTTGACCAACATGAACTCAGCTAGCAAATTCATGCCTAACAGGATGGATAGACTTATATGGCATAAGGATTGTATGTCACCGTTTTGTCTATCTCTGGGAATTCGTGTTAATGTAATTGTGCATTATTGCTAAGTTGTACATCACTGAGGCTTGTGCATTACTGAGGCTATGCATCCCAGGAATTGTGATCATTGACATTCTGTGACACAGAGAATGCATGTACCTAGAGTTCTATGCTGTAGGGCTATATTGGGGGTTCTAGAGTCACAAAGTTAGTTGTATAGGTTTTGTGAGGTCATACTTTGGTATGAGATTTGTGGAATGCGTAATGTGTGGATTGTGGGTATCACATGACACTGCTGAGATTTGTAAATGAGATTTGTACACACCTCCACATGGGTTCTTTAGGACTGCTGTTGGGCATAACCCACCATCCTCTCCCTCCCTGGCTTCAAGAAAACTAAAATGACCCTAACCCCATGGCATTCTGGAATCTGTAGTTCTCTGGCTCTCTCCATAGGTATCCACTTGAGCCCTTGGAGTATAAGTAGGGCCTATGGCCTCTCCTTGCCATGTGGTCCTTAGAAGAAGAGGAGATGGGGCTGGGCCAGAAATATGCTTAGAAATCTCTTTGGAAGCATGCAACCATCCAGCCCCCTGCTTGGCCTGTCTCCAGTGACAGATGGCTGGAGCCAGGCAGGGCCAGCTCTCAATCATTGCCAGCATGACTTCCATGCCCCAAAATAGCCCCAACGTCTAGGGAGGTCATTAATCACCTAATGCAGCTGGGGGCTGCAGTGTCTTTTATCCTAGCTGCGAATGGAGTGGGTCTGGGGGACTGACAGAAGGACTTTGGGGTTTGGGGTTTTCACTGGCTAGGTAACAGCGTTTGGGGGGTGCAGGAGCAGCCTGGGGAAGGTGGAACAGTTGCATAGAGTAGGTTCCCGCCATAAGGCAGTATTACTCCAGGTTTGAACTGTGAGGGGTAAATAACTAAATAATAGAACTACCTCTGGGGTGAGATTTGAGGGATCTGGGGAGGGTCCATCTAATGCCTCAAGATAGTTTTCCCTTGAGTTCTCACTCTACCTGAAGTGCTTCCATTAAGGTTATATTCTTTAGTGGTACACTAATGGTGTGCTTAATGGTGAAAAGCTAATTTCAGTGGCACAGATATGTTTGGGGAGGACAGATCTGGGCAAGGCTCTCAGAGGGCCCTAAGACTTGGGAAATCTCTGGGGAGAAAGAAGGTAGAGCCTCTTCAGGCACTTCTGACAGACCCTCCCACCAAGGGCCTGGTTGATTGAGGACTATGAGTCCCTATGAGGCTAGGTCAAGGTCTCTGAGAATTGAGGGTGAGTATTAGAGAGGGAAAGGAGGATCCAGAGACAGGGAAACTGGCTACAAGTTTATCAATCTGTCCATCTGTGAATCCGGAAACCGGGAGCAGGGAGGTGCTGCTGTGGTGACTCTTTCAGTCCAGATAGTCTAGCTTGGCATTCAAGGCTTCATGGAATCTAACCTTTTTTTTATTTTATTACCCATGGCTCTTCTGACATACACTAAACTATAGTTACCCAGGACTCCTCGACACTCCATGCAAATGGAAGATCATTGGCTCTGGTTAAAGTCATTCTTTATAAGCATATCAGCTATTACCTTGGGAAAATTACTCTATGTGCTTCAATTCGTCTGCAAAATGGGTATACTACTACTCACTCTGACCATGTTAGCTGTTAAAACAGGAATAATAGATCCTACCTTTCAGGTTTACTAGGAGGATTAAGTGAGATAATACATGTAAAGTATCCAGAATACAAAAGTACTTGATAAATGTTGATCTTTTTGTTAAGGTAGACTGTTGACATTTGAGCCATCCACCCCCCACTTTTTTTTTTTTTTTTTAAGATAGGGTGT
>NW_003852416.1:18818262-18840176 GCF_000181295.1 Otolemur garnettii
TTTTTTTAAGATAGGGTGTCATAAAGTGTCCTAGGTAAAGTGCCATAGGGTCATAGCTCACAGCAACCTCAAACTCCTGGGCTCAAGTGATCCCCTCGCCCCAGCCTCCCAAGTAGCTGAGACCACAACCACCTGCCACAACACCTGCGGTCTCACTCTTGCTCAGGCTAGTCTCAGACTCCTGAGCTCAAGCAATCCACCCACCTCAGCTTCCCAGAGAGTTAAGATTACAGGCATGAGCCACTGTACCCAGCCTTTTTACTCTGTCACCCAGGCTGGCATCATCATAGCTCACTACAACCTCAAACTCCTGGGCTCAAGTGATCCTCCTGCCTCGGCCTCTCAAGTAGCTGGGACTATATCCACCTGGCAAAACATCTGGCTACTTTTCCCTATATTTAGTAAAGATGGGGTCTTGCTCTTACTCAGGCTAGAGAGCCATCCTTTAAGAACCAGCTCAGGGCAAGGCACATTGGCTTATGCCTGTAATTCCAGCACTTTGAGAGGCTGAAGCAGGAAGATCACTTGACTCTAGGAGCTTGAGGATGCAGAAGTTCAAGGTTGCAATGAGCTATCTATGATCACACCACTGCACTCCAGCTTGGGCAATAGAACAAGACCTTGTCTTTACAAGAAAATAAAGAGGAGGACTGGGCATGGTGGCTCATGCCTGTAATCCTAACACTTTGGCAGGCTAAGGCAGGTGGATTGCCTGAGATTAGGAGTTCAAGATCAGCCTGAGCTAGAGCGAGACCCCATCTCTAAAGATAACCATGTGTTGTAGCAGGCACTTGTAGTCCCAGCTACTTGGAAGGCTGAGGCAAGAGGATTGCTTGAACCCAGGACTTTAAGGTTGCTATGAGCTATGATGCCATGGCACTCAACACCAGGGCCACAAAATGAGACTGTTGCCTCCAAAAAAAAAAAAAAAAAGAAGAAGAAGAAGAAGAACAGCCAGCTCAAAAGGTATCCTTTCCAGGTTTTCCCTGGCAGTGGCCCAGTTGATAAGCTTTTACTACTTAGGACATGACCTACTTAGGACAGTTCCTGTATCACATAGTAGGCTGACAACAAAAGTTTTTTCTCTGTCACCCAGTCTATAGTACAGTGTTGTCATCATAGCTCAATGAATCTCATACTCCTGGGCTTGGGCAGTCTTCCTTCCTCCTGCCTCAGCCTTCCAAGTAACTGGGACTACAGGTGGGGAACACTATACCTGGCTAAAAATTTTCTGTTTTTAGTAGAGACAGGGCCTTGGTCTTGCTCATGCTAGTGTTGAACTCCTGAACTCAAGGGATCCACCTGTCTCAGCCTCCCAAAGTGCTAGGATTACAGGATATGCTATTATACCTGGCCAACAAATTTTTTTTAATGGACAGATTCCTTATTCTTTCAGTGGGGCTGTCTCTTCCTACCCAGTGAGAGTCATGTTTGGCTCACCTTTGTTTCACAGTCACCAGCCCAGAGCCTGGCACTCACTTTGTGTAAGTCCAGTTTTTTTGTTTGTTTTTGTTTTTGAGACAGTCTCAAGCTGTCGCCCTGGGTAGAGTGCTGTGGCGTCATAGCTCACAGCAACCTCTAACTCTTGAGCTAAAGCAATCTCTTGCTTTATTTTTTCTATTTTTAGTAGAGATGGGGATCTCACTTTTTTTTTTTTGCAGTTTTTGGCCAGGGCTGGGTTTGAACCGGCCACCTCCAGCATATAGGCCCAATGCCTTACTCCTTTGAGCCACAGGTGCCGCCCCTGGGTCTCACTTTTACTCAGGCTGGTCTTGAACTTTTGAACTCAAGCTATCTACCCACCTCAGCCTCCCAGAGTGCTTAAGTACAATTTTTTTCAACATGTTTACCCTCTAGGAGCTTGGAATATAGCTGAAGAAACAGGACTGATTCAGAAATCTCCGTTCAAGTCTCTGCCTCATCTCCTATTAGCTGGATGACTTTGAGCAAGGAAGGCCCTTTACTTCTTTGTGCCTCATTTACTTCATCAGTGAAATGGATATAATACAACTCATGGAGTTATTCTGAGAGGCTCTTGAGATAATAATGTTTGTGGAAATGCTTTATGAACTGTTAAGAGCTATGGTAATATAAGGAGGGGATTGTTATGTTTTTTGAGACAGAACCTCAAGCTGTCCCCCTGGGTAGAGTGCTGTAGCATCATAGCTCACAGCAACTTCCAACTCCTAGGCTCAAACGAATCTCCTGCCTCAGCCTCCCAAGCGGCAGGGACCACAGGTGCCCGCCGCAACGCCCTGTTATTTTTTGGTTGCAGCCATCATTGTTGTTTGGCCGGCCCAGGCTGGATTCGAACGTGCTACCGTAGGTGTATGTGGCTGGCATCTTAGCCACTTGAGCCACAGGTGCCAAGCTGTTATGTTATTTTTTTAATTTTAACTTTACTCAAATGAATATGAGGATACAGTATTTAGGTTACATGATTCTCATTTCTAGGGTAAAGTTCCATTTGTAGAGGAGCCCCTCACCCAAGAGTATTATGTTATTAATAATGGTCACAAACACTTATTCAGCAGTTAATCTGTGCCAGGTATTATTCTAACAACTTTCCATGTATTATTTCATTTAGTCCACCAGCATCCATATGAGCCACATAGAGGTGAAGAACTTACTCAATTGCAAGTTGCAAAGCTGAGATTTGGAGCCACAAAGTCTGGCACTCCAGCCCACCTATTACCTGCCATAATACATCCCCTTTTACTGTTATCACTAATAACATTACAGTATTAGGTGCTGAGTTATAGGGGCTCAGCAAGGAAGTCTGTGGGAATTCCAATAACTTGTAGACTACTTAAGGCTAGAAGCTCTAAAGGGAGGGGAATTTAAGCTGCCTCTGGCCAGATGTGGTAGCATGCCCCTGTTGTCCTAGCTACATGGGAGGCTGAGCTGGGAGGATCACTTGAGCCCAGGAGTTGCAGGTTGCAGTAAGCTACAATGACACCATTATACTCTAGCCCTGGAGACAGAGCAAGACCCTGTTCCTAAGGATAAAGAAAAAAGTCCAGATGTAGTGTTTCACACCTGTAATCCTGGCAGTCTGAGAGGTGGAAGTGAGAAGATCCCTTGAGCTCCAGAGCTCAAGACCAGCCTGAGCAAGAGCAAAACCCTGCCTCTACTAGAAATAGAAAAATTAGCCAGGCATCATGGTGAACACCTGGAGTCCCACTTACTCAGGAGGTTGAGACAGGAGGATCCCTTAAATCCAGGAGTTTGAGGTTGCTGTGAACTAGGCTGTCACCATTGCACTCTAACCTGGGCAACAGAGTAATACTCTCTGTCATGGGGGTGGGGCGGGAGAAGAAGAAAAATTTAAGCTGCCTCTTAAGAATAGGTATAAACTGTAGGATAGAGGGAAGGCAGAAGAGAAGGTAACCCCTGGGGAAGGGGTGGCAGAACAGAGGAACAGAGATATGCGAGGTTAGCCACTAACTGGAAAAGTCATTGATCACCAGGAATGGCGATACTATGTATGAATGCTCAAGGCTAAAAAAGGTGCAGAGATACTGTATACAAATGCTTTTAAAAGGTACAGAAATGAAGGGAGAGAAGAAGAATTAGAGTAGGGATGGGAAGAGAAAAGAAGTTCAGAAAAGGAGTTCTAGACAAAAGCTCACCTCACCATTAAATGGATGAATTTTAGGCAGGTGTCCCTTTTCCCTTTCTCTCATGGGAACAAGGATCTGTTTGGTTGGGTCCAAAGGGGTATATTTTGGCCCCCTAAGGGGACTTCTCCCCATCTGAGTCATAGCACCATATGAGAGGTTAAGGACCCAAAGATGAGAGATCATTCTGAGAAGTGAAACAAAAGGAAAACAGAGTCTCAGTTCTGTATGGGCAATGTGGTCTTTATTCCACTGGGTACAGGTGGGGTGAAATCAGAAAGGAATTCCACACGTGAGTTATGGCTGATGGGAATTTAAAGGGTCAGAGTTGCAGGGATGTATTGGTAGATTAATTCCTGGGTGGGACATGTATTCAATTCTTCCTTGGTGAGTCAGTTCCACCTGGGCAGACAGAACTGGATTTGGTGTGTTTAGGGTACAGTGAGGAGGCCAAACTAGTGGAAACAAAGGGATCTGCTGATGAGGGTAGGGGAGGGATATTAAATGTCACAGGCGGAATTTGAAGTCATAGGGAGAGATATTTGCTGGCTGCTTCTGTAATATTGGTAACCTCCAAGGTGTGAGAAACAGAAGGCAACCCCTGAATAGAATTCTTCTCTAGGAAGAAAGACCAAGACTGGGGCATTCCCTCCTTCCCACACCTTTCCTGGATGTTGGGGAGAGGTAAGGGGTGAGATGTGGCAGGAAGTTGGGACGCCTGACCCCCAGTGGTGGCCATGTAGAACTGCACATCTGCGAATCTCAAGTGCTGTGCAATGTACTGACCCTCCCCGCCCACCCAACAAGTAGGGCTGAGACAAGAGCTGAACAATAGGGAAGGCTCTCTCTGGGGTCAGTACCCCTAAACTGGACTTCCTGTAGTCAAGCTTTCTAAGAAGGGAGCCGATGGAGCATGGTGATTTACAGGCAGGCTCAAAGTCAAGACTGGGTTAAAACTGAAGCTCTGGGCTCTGCGCCTGTGGCTCAAGTGGCTAAGGTGCCACCCACATACACCTAAGGTGGCTGGTTCAAATCCAGCCAGGGCCTGCCAAACAACTATGACGGCTGCAACCAAAAAAACCGAAAACAAACAAACAAACAAACAAAAACAGCAGGGTGTTGTGGCAGGCACCTGTGGTCCCAGCTACTTGGGAGGCTGAGGCAGGAAACTCATTTGAGCCCAGGAGTTGGAGGTTGCTGTGAACTGTGATGCTATAGCACTCTGCCCAGGGTGACAGTGTGAGGCTCTGTCTCAAAAAAAAAAAAATTGAAGCTCTGATCTTTGAGATTTGCTTAACTTCCTTTTGACTTAGTTTCACCACCTGAAATAGAGGGATAATAGCACTGACTTCATAGGTTGATGAAATTTAATGTGATACTGTCTGTAAGCAGAGCACATTATCTAGTACATAGTGCAGTGGTTCTCAACCTTCCTATTGCCGTGGCCCTTTAATACAGTTCCTGTGGGTCATGACCCACAGGTTGAGAACCTCTGACATAGTGAGTGCTCAATCACTGTTAGCCATGGGTGTTAGTGATGGTAAGTGTTATTAAGCTAGTGGCCCTAGTCTTGTGGCTCACTGGCTCTGCAGACCTTCCCCAACCCCTACACACATACACACACCAGAGACATAAACACTACACACACATCAGGAAGAAGCAGGGATATACACACTCATACACACATACTCCCAAGGAAAATCAGAGATACACATACACACACACCCCAAAAAACAGCAGGGACACACACACACCCAGGAAAAAGCAGGGACACACACAAACACACACACATACACAGCCCAGGAAGGAGTAGGGACAACACATATACACCACCCACCTGGAAAGAACAGAGACATACACACCGTGCACATCACCAGAAAGGAGCAGGGACACACCTGCATATCCCATCAGGAAGGAGCAGAGATACACACATACACTTTAACACTGCCACCCCTTGGAAGGAACCTGGAAAAAGAGGGACTCCAAGAATGCGGGGGCGGGTGGGGGGGTGCTTCCTCACAGGGTTCAGATGTCCCTCCTATCCTGGGGTTTTTTCTCTGCTCAGTAACTGATTGCCAAGGAGCAGGTAGGCTTTGACATGTCCTGTGTGAGGTCCCAGCCAGTTAAGGCCCTCTTCCTCTTCCAAGGAGCTTGGGTCTCTTGGTCCTAAAGACAGCTGCAATAAGTCCCCTCCCCAGAGGCTCAGGAAGAGGCTAAGCAGCCTTCTTCCTGCACAAGCTATTGGGCCTAATTCTCCCTTGGGCCTCAGTTTCAAGGTCTGTGGCCTGTGGGAAGAGAGTGCTTCCTGCCTTACAGTCTCTATGGCAACCAGATCGATGATGATGATGATGATGATGATGATGATGATGATGGTGGTGTCCTCCTAACAGGAGAGGTCACTGCCTCCTCCCTGCCCTTATATTCTCATACAATTTCATGCTGAAATAATGACACAATAGACCCATAGTCCAAATTATATGACACACCCATGGCTAACAAACTTCAGATTCACATCCCACAACTCTAGTAAAACACAGAAACCTCACTCCTCATACACACTCAGAAATACTCTGACACACTGTCTTACATGTATACTACATACATAAAAGTCACATACCCATACACAAGAGTAGAAATGCATTAGCATACACGAAACAGTTCTGTGACAGTTGCACAATCACATGTAAATACACAGAGACACACATAAGAGGAGACCAATCTACTTCCATACCAGCAACCACAGGAATATATATCTAGGAAAACACCTAGACAACCATAACATATTCTGATCCACAAATCTACCACTTGTACATGTGCAGATATGGTTTCTCACACACACCTTGCCCTTCCTGCCTTTGCCTAAACATAACTCCTCCCTCTGCCCCCTCCCTTTGGCACAGAGTAGCCACAGGGTATCTGGAAAGTAGTGCTCCTGAAGGGACAGAGGCAGGTCACTGCCTCCCTTTTCTGCCCATATCCTATCCTGTCCTGGTCCTTATTCTTTATGCCAAGGATTCCTGAGGAGGTGCCAGTCCAAAGGCTGTGGTGGCCCCAGGAAGAGGAAGAGGCGCTGCTGTGGCTGAGAGGCATGTGGGGCAGAGGCGGGGTGAGGGGGGAGAGGGAGGAGATCCAGGGAGGGAGAGAGGGAGGGAGGCTGCAGGCAGTCCTACTCAGGCTGGGGAGTCTGAGGGGAAGGTGGTGTGAGGTGGCCAGCCAGCAGTGTGTCAGAGCCTCAGCTGGGTGGGAGCCATGCTCTGGGCCCACCATGAACCTGGAAGGACTGGAGATGGTCGCTGTGCTCGTAGTCCTCGCTCTGTTTGTTAAGGTCCTGGAGCAGTTTGGCCTCTTTGAGCCTGTCTCCTTGGAAGGTAACTCAGGTGTCTGGGCGGGTGTGTCTGAGCTGCTGGCCGGAGGGTTAGCTGTCCCACAGCATTGGGGAGGGAGTTGCTCTGTTTTCATGACTGAAGGCAGAGGTGAGCAGGTGAGTGATGGGATAGACATCTGGGGAGGTGAGGAGGGGTGCTTGGAGAACACACATTTGAGAGAGATAAAGGGACCCCTCAAGGAGTGGATATGGGTTAGGGAGGAGGGAATCTGGGAGATAGGGTGAGTTGATTGAGTGGTGTGATGTGGGAGAACTGGAGCATGGAGATGAGGAAGTAAGGAGATTCTGGGGGATATGAGGAGGGGTCTGGAGACTGGTGTCTGGAATAGAGGAAAGAGATTCCAGCCATCCTGAGATAACACCAGCTTTCTGAGGACTCCCTTTTGGAGCCTGAAAATGGGTGTGACTCACCACAGCTCCATGTGTGCAGTGTAGATTAAGGGATGTGTGTGGATTCAGTGTGTAAGACACAGGTGTGACTGTGTGTTCATGTGTGTGAGAGAAGACAAAATATATCACTATGTGAGCCTTTGTATATGATGAGTGTGACTGCATGTGTCAGAGTGACAGGACATGTGGCTTTGTGAGATGGTGGATGTGACTGTGCCCAAATGGGACAGGGTGTGTGGCTGAGCCTCTTTCAGCATCGAGTTTTATGTATGGCTGTTTTCAGACTTCCTGAGGATATACCAGCTCCATACCCAAGCCTAGGGTAGATTCTGAAGAGCCAGGAGTAGGAATATTGTGAGGAGGCATCTATACCTCAGCTTTAGCTGGGGAGTGAGGAATGGGTCAGATCAAGCCACCTTGCCACTCCAGGTTTCTCTCAGGATACAGGGCAGAAAGATCTTCAGGGCCAAAACGTTGGGAGTGGGAAACCAATTCCCCATCCCATCCCAAAGTAATTAGGGAGAGTGATTTGGAAGCACTTCTGCCACCCCCTTAAGAGTTTTGGCTTCCCCCTCCTCTTCACACCAAGAGCTGTGCAATTCCATAGCATGCCTGTTCCCCAGTTCTATCGTGGACAGGAAGACAGGCAGACAGGCAAAAACCATGATAGGGGACTACAGGGTAGACATTTGGGAAAACAAGAAAGATATGAAGGAAACTAGAAACAGGAGGAAGGTCCATGAATTGCCCATTCTAGGGTTGAATAAGAGTAGAAAACCCCTAGCTTACCCTCTAGCTGCATTTATTGGGGTGAAGCAGGAAAAGCGAGTTAGACCTACATGAAATGGGGAGGCTGGGCTGAGGCTGTTGTTATCCAACCTGGAAAAGATGGAGTTATTTGGGCTGTAACTTGCCATCCCTTTTAGACTATTTTGTGGGGGAAAAGGGCCATATGGGAAACCCAAGTAACCTGTAGGCTGAAGGTGCCTCTTCCCACCTTATCAGCCTAGAGGTGACAGACTTGGGAACAGGCAGGGGGCTTACGGGTGGAGGGGTGGAGGGTAGTGAGGAGTGTGGGAAGTGGAGAGCCACCCCTCAATCAGGCAACTACACCATTGGAGGCAGGCATAGTCCCTTCAGGAAACCAAAGTCCATGCTAATGGCCCCCCAGGCTGGATGCCAGGCCACTATCGATCCTGGCCTCTCCACAGCTCCTGGGGTGGGAGGGGGGAAGTGAAGAAGTATTGGAGAGAAGGAGGTAGTTACCTCCTGGGAGCAGGGTCTGGTCCTGAGGGTGGAGCCTGTGTTGAGGAGTAACCTATAACTAAGAAAAGTTAGGCCCCTCCAAGAATGGACTGAGGCCAGCTATAGCCAGTGTGGCAGGTCCAGTGGGTTTTGGCCCAGGAATCTGGAAATAAGTGCAGCTGGGAGACACATACAGACATATATAGATACTAATTTGTATCCCAGGACAAGAGGCCCTCTTGGGGTGCAATTAGATCTATAGGTCATGTGCAGAAATAAGGGGAAGAGAAGAGAGTGGTTACCAATGGGCCCTAAATAGCCCCCCCCCTTTTTTTAGAGACAGAGTCTCACTTTATTGCCCTTGGTAGAGTATCGTGGCGTCACAGCTCATAGCAACCTCCAGCTCTTGGGCTTAGGCGATTCTCTTGCCTCAGCCTCCCGAGTTGCTGGGACTACAGGCGCCTGCCACAATGCCCAGCTATTTTTTTGTTGCAGTTTGGCCAGGGCTGGGTTCGAACCCACTACCCTCAGTATATGGGGTTGGCGCCCTACTCACTGATCCACAGGTGCCACCCCCTATATAGCCCTTTAACACACCAAAATATTCATCTCCATCTCCAAGATCTGTTATTGCATCAATTTATATCATTTCACTTTCAAAGAGCAAGTCATACAGGAAAGGACAGGGAGAAAGCCACAATTTAGGGTAGATGAGTTAGCTGATAAGCAACCCTGCTCTTTAAGATGAGGGGTTACAGGAAAGAAAAGTGGATGTACCCAAGAAAAATGAAGCATCTGTAGATGAGGTACAGCCTTAGGTATCTGGGTACCATGGAGACTTAGGTCACACTATGATATAGGCATGTATCATGACAATCTTAATATGTGTCATAAGGTCACAATGTGTCATCGTGTTTTTATACACAGTGTGATGATGTCCCAGGATCATTGTGTGTTCTATGGTTTGATCATGCTGTGTGTGAGATGGCCTACATAGGTCTCCATGTATATGTGCCAGATTTTACTTCAGATCACATTTGTATATTTGTGTTAAGGACTACTTGGTCATAATGTGTGTGTATATGTATGTGTGTGTGTTGGAGTGTGCTTATTAAGCCATTGGGTATGAGTTACTGGATATTAAGCTGCTACTGGCATCCAGCACTCTCTGATTTATCATTCTACATGTCACTATACATGTCTGTCACTGTATGTGTGTGAGAGGTGTTCCCACCCAGGTAATCCTTGGGTTGGACATCACCTTGAGCGCCAAGGGCACTGGGTCAGTCAGCAAAGACACTGAAGCCACTGCCAGTTCCTCTTTGCCACCTGCTGTCGTCAACAACCTCCTACTGTACAAAATGCCCTCCCCCCCACGACCCCTATGGACTTTCCATGCCTGTAAGACCCATTGGGCTTCCCTAACCCAGCCTCAGATACCCCAGCCATTCCTCTCCCTCCTCACCTCATTCCTCTCCCAGCTCCCGTCCCCAGCTTGAGTTGATTTGTGACCGTCGGGGAGGGGACAGGGAATAGAGGCAAACTGGGAGTTAATGTGCCTTCCTGGGATCTTCTCTCTTACCAGGCCACCCTCCAGGGCCCACTAAAAAAGCGCTGAAGCAGCGGTTCCTCAAGCTGCTGCCGTGCTGCGGGCCCCAAGCCCTGCCCTCAGTCAGTGAAAGCAAGTGCCTCTCCTGTGCTTCTGGGGGCGGGGCCGGAATGTGTGTGGGCGTGACCAGTGTGGAGGGAGCAGGGTGGGCATTTGGGTGGGCCGGAGCATGAGGGGGCGTGGCTATGTGCGCGGTTGGAGTAGGTTTGTGTGGTTGGGGCCGGCCGAGTTTCTGTGGGCGTCACCAGTGTGCACAACTCCGCAGCACCTGGATGTTTGGACTCTGCCAGTGTGGCAGGGCTGAGGCCCGAGCCTGCGTGGCTATGGCTATTGTGACAGTGTCGGGAGGACCAGTCAGCTGCGAGGGTCTATGGGTGGCTTAGCTGAGATAGTGTCTATGTCTATGTGTGGCCGCCCTGCCCTGAGTGTGCTTTGAGTCTCGAGATGTATGTCGCCCCTGCCCCAACAGAATGGTTGCAAGTGTAGAGGGTGAAGCCCACCGTCCTCCATAGGCCAGGGTACTTAGGTTTTCTGTCCTTGTCTGGTCCCCAGTTGAGTGACCTGGAGTTGAGTGACCTTGCTTTGTCTCTAAATCTCCGTGTCCTCAGGGGAGCCTCACCTACCTCTTAGGATCATATTGCATTTTGCAAGCCATAAAAGCCCATTTTGTAGTTATTTGAGTGTACTGTTGTGTTCGATTTCCATGAGTTCCACACAGAGGTGGATTTGGAAGAAGGGACGTGAGTCCTGCAAGCTGTGTGCATGGGGTCCATTTTGTGTATGTCTGTGTTCGTTAGGTGTGCCTTTGCACAGGGGCTAGGGAGTGAGCATTGTAACGCACAGGTCTGTGAGATTTGCTGTGTGAGGTGCGAGGTGTATGTCTGCAGTTCGCCGGGTCTTCCGCTTTCTCGGTGACAGTTCGCTCCCTTCAGAATTAGCCGCCCCAGCCTCCCTTCGCCCCCACAGACCCCGCCCGCTGGACCCAGGTGACTTACTCTCCTGGTGGGGTGGGGACAGGGCGGGGAGGGTGCTTTGGGAGAATGGGTGGGGGCACTGGCCTGGGGGCTGGACATTGGAGTGGGGGAGGGGTGGCTGAAATGGGGCCAGAGGTGTGGTCTGGATGGAGAGGGGCATGAAGCTGGGTGGGGCATGGCTTAGGCATGGCTGGGATAGGTGGGGCTTGGCTGGGGGAAGGGGAAGAGCTGGGAGGGGTAAGGACAGGACTGGGCGGATCTGAGTTGGTCAAGGATTGCCCGGAACTCTGACTCTGTCTCCTCTAACCGGCTTTTCCCTCTCCTCCCTTTCTGGCATGAAAAAGTGGCTGGGTTCTCCCCCTCCAACCAAAGATTAAGGGCCCTGGGGCAAGCTCTGAATCGGATCCCTGATTCTAGGGCCAGGCCTGGCCTTGGCCCACTGAGAGACCTGGAAGCTGACCAGCACCTTCTTGATGGCCTCAGCTTGGGGTCCAGGGCACTGGCAGGGACGGGGAGGAGCGGGTATGGATCAGTGATTTTGAAGAGGGATCGCCGGGGCCTGAGGCGTGGCTCTCCCCTCCACCCCACCACTCCCCGCAGACAGCGTGGAGGATGAGTTTGAACTGTCCACCGTGTGTCACCGGCCCGAAGGTCTGGAGCAGTTACAGGAGCAAACCAAGTTCACTCGCAAGGAGTTGCAAGTCCTGTACCGAGGCTTTAAGAACGTGAGTGCACAGAGTTAAACTGAGCCAGGGGTGGGCCAGGAGGGGCAGGGCCTCTCAAGAAAGGGAGGTCTGGGCTCAACGCCTGTGGCTCAAGCGGCTAAGGCGCCAGCCACATACACCTAAGGTGGCAGGTTCGAATCCCCAGCCCGGGCCTGCCAAACAACAATGATGGCTGCAACCAAAAAATGGCCAGGCGTTGTGGCAGGCGCCTGTGGTCCCAGCTCCTTGGGAGGCTGAGGCAGGAGACTTGCTTCAGCCCAGGAGTTGGAGGTTGCTGTGAGCGTGATGCCATGGCACTCTACCCAGGGGGATAGCTTGAGGCTCTGTCTCAAAAAAAAAAAAAAGAAAGAAAGAAAGGGAGGTCTGGATATCAATGAGGTAGGAGGGAGGCAGGGCTTCAAGACCGAACTTCCAGCCTTTGTTCAGTGTTTTTTATTTGTGCTCTGGGGAAGAAATCTTGGCTCCCATCAATAGATCTGGTGGGTCCCCGGGAGGCAGGAAAATTTTCTCTCTCTCTGGGAGTCTCTGGCCGTGGAGACTCTTCCCTTATCTCTTTTATCCCTTCCCTTATCCTGGTTTCCCTTCACTCCCAGGAATGTCCCAGCGGAATTGTCAGTGAGGAGAACTTCAAGCAGATTTACTCCCAGTTCTTTCCTCAAGGAGGTAAGGGGACAAGGCTCAAGTAGATGGAATAGTCCATGTCTAGACTGAGTGGGAGAGAGGGCTCTGGAATGCCAAAGTGATGAGGGGCTTAGGGAAGCTCCATAGAGGTGGGAAGTCCTCTCCTGTCTCCAAGCCAAACTTACTTCTCTGCCCTCATCCTACAGACTCCAGCACGTATGCCACTTTTCTCTTCAATGCATTTGATACCAACCATGATGGCTCTGTCAGTTTTGAGGTAAGCTGGAAGAGGTGGCCCAAGGAACACTTTCCTGGGACTTCAAGGCCAGGATGTCCAGGCTAAACACAAAAGAAAGTGTTGGGTTAAGGGTATTTGAAGCTCCCCTCTGCCTCTTTTCCAGGATTTTGTGGCTGGTTTGTCGGTTATTCTTCGGGGAACCATAGATGACAGGCTGAATTGGGCTTTCAATCTGTATGACCTCAACAAGGACGGCTGTATCACCAAGGAGGTGCAGGGCAACTGAAGGGCTGGGGAATTGGGGGTGAGGTGGGCATGGGAGTGGTGCAAAGATCCACGGGAGAGAAACATGATCCACATATGTACAACCAGCAAGGGATGAGGTCTGCTGTAGGCCCTAGGGCCTTTGGTCTGGAGGCTAGAGGCTCTGAGAAGAGATTCTCGTCTGTCTTTGCCTAACAGGAAATGCTTGACATCATGAAGTCCATCTATGACATGATGGGCAAATACACTTACCCTGCACTCCGAGAGGAGGCCCCAAGGGAACATGTGGAAAACTTCTTCCAGGTGCCTAGGACTGGGTAGGTGGGAGGGCCTTGGTGTGAAGGGAATGAGTACAGAACTTAACTCTGCCTTCCTCTCTTTTGCCCTCTCTTCTGTTCTCCCTGCCTGACCACCTTCTTGCAGAAGATGGACAGAAACAAGGATGGTGTAGTCACCATTGAGGAATTCATTGAATCTTGTCAAAAGGTACGGGTCCCTGCCCTCCACTTGATTCAGTGACATAGGGAAAGGTCCCTTTGGGTAGTATACTTCTTCCCTAACTCACTCCCAAACCCCAATTCTATTTCTCTGGGGGAGGCTTACCCCTTTCCCACTTCTCTCTGGGTATCTCTTTCCTCTCTGCCTCTGAATGTCCCCAACTTTGCCTCAGTGTCCTTGTTTCTGACAAGTTCTTTCTCTTTCTCTCTCCAATCTGCCTCTCTCACACCATGGCCACAGGATGAAAACATCATGAGATCCATGCAGCTCTTTGACAATGTCATCTAGCTCCCCAGGAGAGGGGGTCAGTGTGTTTTGGGGGGAAACATGTCCTAGCCCTAGTTCAGGGAGATCTTATCTTCTCTTTCCAGGTCTGTCCTCATTCTGACTCTACTCTGGGGACACTAGGGATCCAAGAGCCGAGGGATTCAGTAGTCCAGATCCCTGGAGCTGAAGAAGCTAGAGAGTGGGAGAGTGGATTTAGGGGGTGTTCCCAACTCCCAAGAGCTCTCACTCCCTTCCTGTCTCATACACAATGCTGAGGGTCCCCTTGCTGTAGGAATTAAATGGTTCCCTACCTCCCACCTCCACTCTAGAAACCACAACCCTAGACAAAATGTCTCCTGCTATGGTGCTTCCCATTCTTGATCTCATAAACATTCCCTCTAAAACTCCCTTCTCAAAGAGGATGTTCTGTCCTTTGCATTGGCTGGCTTTTCAGATCAGCCTTTGAGAGCCCTGTGGTAGGGAAACAAGAATATGGAGGGAGAAATCTTGGGCTGAAGTCAATGATTATTAGGTCCTAGAAAGTGGCTGAGATAGAGAACAGAAAGAAAGGCCTGGGGAGATTATGAAAGTTCAGGCATGCCAGGCTATAGCTCCAAGTTCCACAGGTCTCCTACCCCAGGCCATCAAAATATGAGTTTCCTTGGAAATGCCCTAGAAATTTTCTATACCCATCTCAATTTCCTAGGAGAGCCTGAGCTCCAGATATCTGGCTCATCCCTGGAATAGTTTCTTCCTCTTCCCTCCTTCCTGCATGTGTTGGTGGCACAGTGGCCACAAATATGGGTAGAAGATGACCTGGCTGATAACTGCTAATGTTTCAAACTACCCTCCCTGCTCATCACCTGTTTTGATGGCTATGATTTGAGTTTTCATTTGCTATGTTCTCTAGACTTAGAAACATGAAATGATTTAGACATCTTCCTGAACTTGGGTCCTATCAATCTCCTTAGCAGATGCCTTAGAACAGCAGTTCTCAACCTGTGGGTCACGACCCACAGGAACTGTATTACAGGGGGTTGTGGCATTAGGAAGGTTGAGAACCACTGCCTTAGAAGGAAAAAGGAGGGAGAAAGGCATAGTATTTGAACCCAGTAGGGGACATTCGGTAGAATCTTACATCAACCCAGACTTTACCCCAGCCTCTCACATAACTTTCTCAATTCCCTAGGGTCTCCTTTTGCTCTACTCAGTCTACCCAGAGATGACCCTAAGCATACCTAGAGAGTTGGGATTATAGAATTCAGGTTACACCAAATTGTCAGCACCCCTGACATGCTGCCACCCCTTAACACAGCTGCTTGTTCCACTCAGCTCACCTTCCTAGTCAGCCAGGATCTGAGAGGAAGGGCCCCCAGGAATCCCCTTTTCCCATAAGAACACTGTTGACTGCTTTGGATTTGGGGGTCTTC
Organism: Otolemur garnettii; assembly: GCF_000181295.1. Taxonomy (NCBI): domain Eukaryota; kingdom Metazoa; phylum Chordata; class Mammalia; order Primates; family Galagidae; genus Otolemur; species Otolemur garnettii. The sequence continues at coordinate 18,833,529 of NW_003852416.1, forward strand.
TGTATATTTTGTAAAATATGAAATACACCAGATCCAATAAAACACAATGGCTATGCATAGGCTGCTGTCTCTGGCTTTTTGTCCTTTCCAACCCATAAATCCCACAGAATCCCTAACTCATGCTCCTCAGCCTTTTAGATCCCCAAGAACGTGTCTTTCTTTTCCATGGTCTGGTCATACCTTGGCAGGAAACTGAGATACATGCTCTGGAACAGTTGAAAACCTACCTGAACTCAGGCTCACGCAAAGAAGGACAAGATGCTGATGTACTGAAGACTATGCCAAGAAAGCTGTCTTTTGGCAAATATTGTTACAAGTTGAATCAAGAATTTCTAATTTCCAGACTTCTTTTTTTTTAGAGACAGAGTCTCACTTTGTCACCCTCGGTAGAGTGCCATGGCATCACAGCTCACAACACCTCCAGCTCTTGGGCTTAGGTGATTCTCTTACCTCAGCCTCCCAAGTAGCTGGGATTACAGGTGCCTGCCACAATGCCCTGCTATTTTTTTTGTTGTTGTTGCAGTTTGGCCAGGGCTGGATTTGAACCCACCATCTTTGCTATATGGGGCCAGTGCCCTACTCACTGAGCCATAGCTGCCACCCGAGACTTCTTAATTAATTTAAAAATGTTTTCTTTTGAGGAGGAGTTCTCAAAAGGGTTAGAGTTATTTAACTTAGTGTTAGGGTTATTTAATTTCTTTTTCTTTTTTTTTTGAGACAGAGTCTCACTTTTTCCCCTTGGTGGGGTGCCACGACATCATAGTTCTTAGCAACCTCAAACTCTTGGGTTTAAGCAATCCTCTTGCCTCAGCCTCCTGAGTAGCTGGGACTATAGGCACCTACCACAATGCTGGCTACTTTTAGAGATGGAGTCTTGCTCTTGCTCAGGCTGGTAATTTCTAATGAAATTTCCTGTGTAATCATCCCAAACACGCCTCCTGAATAACTATACATTTGTGTCCATACCCCAGCCAATAATGATGGGAGAATCAGATGGAGTGGACGCAGGGTAGATCTCTATAGGGCAGGTAGCACAAAGGGTGATAAGAGACTTCCTATGTGTTCCTACTCTTTCTTTGTTCTGCTTCTAGACAGGGGCCACCAATGGTTAGGTTCCTTCCATCCTTTCTCTGGGGTACCCTTATGTGGGACTAAAGTTTACCATCCATAGAAGGATCAAGCCTTCTCTTCCCTCACTGTCCACATTTACCAGGGCAAGGGAGGGAGGTATGGTATCCAGGAAGCAAAAGCTCAATTGTTTCTCTGTTGTTTGTCATCTGTATTCTCTGTTGATATCATAACAGACCTATTTGCTCCCTGGGTCCTTGGGTTTCTTTAGGTCATCACATTAAAGATCTGGTGAAGGGCAGTGCCTGTGGCTCAGTGAGTAGGGCGCTGGTCCCATATACTGGAGGTGGCAGGTTCAAACCCGACCCCGGCCAAAAACTGCAAAAAAAAAAAAAATAATAAAGATCTGGTAAAAGCTGTGGGCCCACTATCTAGAAGTAAAAAAAAAAAAAAAAAAAAAAAAACGATATTCCTTTATGTATTTTTGCATCTCTGCAGTCCATCTATGCAAGTTAAGTATCCATGATCTACTTTACCCCTCAGCCTTCATTTTACAGAAGAAACAGGCCTAGAGAAGGGAAAGAAGTTCCTCAAGGTCATCCAGTGAGTCTGTGTAGCAGGATGGAGACTAGATCAAGTGCCCCAAGTCTCTGTCAACAGTGGCCCTGAGGCTCAGTAAGGGTTTGTGTGTGGCCAGGTGCTGTGGCTCACTCCTATAATCCTAGCATTCTGGGAATCCATGGCAGAAGGATCACTTGAGCTAAGGAGTTTGAGACCAGCTTGAACAAAAGCAAGACCTCATCTCTACTAAAAAACAGAAAAAATTAACCTGATATGTTGACACTATCATGTCAATAGCCTCCAGCTACTTAGGAGGTAGAGGCAGGAGGATCACTTGAGCCTAGGAGCTGGAGGTTGCAGTGAGCTGTGATGATGCCACTATACTCTACCTGGGGCACAGAGTGAGATTCTGTCTTAAAACAAATGAACTTGGCTTGGTGCCTGTAGCTCAAGCAGCTGGGGTGCCAGCCACATATACCTGAGCTGGCAGGTTTGAATGCAGCCAGGGCCTGCCAAACAACAATGACCAAAAAATAGCCGGGCATTGTGGTGGGTGCCTGAGTCCCAGCTACTTGGGCGGTTGAGGCAAGAGGATCACTTAAGCCCAAGAGTTTGAGGTTGCTGTGAGCTGTGACACCACAGCACTTTACTGAGGGCAATAAAGTGAGACTCTGTCTCTAAAAAAAAAAAGAAAGAAAGAAATACAGATAGGGAAAGTTATCTTATCTAGGTTCCAGGCCTCAGAGTTTGAACAATACAGAGGTGATGCTGAGGTTGCTGACTTGCTGGCAATTGCCATGATGTGAGATGTGGGGCAAGAAGGAAAATATGAGACCAAGGGCTGGCATCAGCCAAAATGACAGTCCCCAACTCCCTGGGGACTACAACATCCAGTGAAGTTGCATATGGACCCCAGAGTCAGCTGTCAGCACGGGAGGTCCGCTAAGAATATGCTTGCTCCTAAACTCCACTTCATCAATCCAGGACTAAAAAAGAGGACTGTGGCTCAAGTGGCTAAGGCGCCAGACACATTCACCTAAGGTGGTGGGTTCAAATCCAGGCTGGGCCCGCCAAACAACAATGATGGCTGCAACCAAAAAAATAGCCAGGCGTTGTGGCGGGCACCTGTGGTCGCAGCTACTTGGGAGGTGGAGGCAGGAGACTTGCTTGAGCCCAGGAGTTGGAGGTTGCTGTGAGCTGTAATGCCACAGCACTCTACCCAAGGAGACAGCTTGAGGCTCTGTCTCAAAAAAATAAAAAATAAAAAAGGGGACTCTAAGAGTCCCTGGAGCTACAAGTTGGGCTGTGGCTAGAGGAATCAATCAGATTGAAGTGTAAGATGGACATTACTGAGTCTTAATAATCACAATGAGACTGAGATGCTAAATTCACATTATACCTTACAAGTTGATACATGATTTCTCATCCAACATAAATGTAAAGTCATTATGCTAAGACTACAGGGAGCTCTGATAATATATAGCAAAGGGACCCAAAGCCATTTAGGGCTCTGGGAAGGCTTCTCAAGTAAATGATGTTTAAGCAGAGGCCCGAGAGATCTCAGGCCCCCTTACACTGCATGCTCCCCACTCCCAAACAAGCCAGGCTTTTCACCCCTTTCTACCTTTGTACTCTTTTTTTTTTTTTTTTCCACTTGCCTGGAGTGCTTTCTTCCCTTACAGTGACTGGGTCAGGCTAACTCTACTTATCCTTTATGATCCTTCATGAGCCAGCTGAAAAATGAAGCCATGGCCACAGCCTGTCCCCAAAGGAAGAGTTAGTCATTACCTCTTCTGGGCTCCCAAAACACTTGAGTACGTCTTGTGGGAATTGCGTGTGCGCGCTTGCTTGTCTCCATACCCACACCGTGAGCTCATAGTGGCCCCAGATCCCAGCACAAGGCAAGGTCAATAGGTGTCAACCGAATGAAGGAATGAAAACAAATGATTTCATTTAAAAAATGGGTAAATGAAAAATGATTCAAGGGAGAGGGGTGCCGGCCTGGCAGATGTAATGAACCTATTACAAGAATCTCCATAGAAAGTAGGTCAGTTCCGGCCTATCTCTTTAAGAACTAGAGGCTTCGTTTCCGCGCCTGCGCATTGAGAGAGTAAACACCTCTCTTTTTTACCCTCACCCCCTTCTCCCAATTGCCCCAACCAGCAGCAGCCTCCTCCTCCTTTGGGTGGGGTAATGGTCCGTCCCAGGGTGTCCGGCTTATTCTGGAGGGTGGAAGGCATAAATGGTACATTCCATTGCCCTTGTTACCTTCCGCTTTTCCCATCGCCTCTGTTCTATTTCCCCCTACCGAATGAAGTTTAATAAGCTGGCTCCAAAGAAGGCGGGGGAGCCGGGCGGAGGGGACCGGTCTGAGCCGGTCTGCAACGCAGGCGCAGTGCGGATAAACAGGAAGCGGGCGGTAGAGGCAGCGGCAGAGGAGAGACAGAGGAGCTTTGAGGGGAAGCTGCGGAAGGGTTAAGATAATCGGGAGGGCAACCGAGGCTGAGAACAAAAATAGGAGCCTTGGCCATCAGCTTCCAAGGAAGGAGAGGTCACAGCCTCGCTCTCTGCTTGGGCTTGTGGCTCCGCAGCTTAGGCGGAGGCAGCGGCTGACAAAAGGCTTGCGCCGGTGCCGCCGCCCTTCTCATCCGGGCATTTGGGTCCCTGCGGAGAGGGAGGGGAAAGATAGAGGGGGAGGGGAAGGAGAAAGGAGGGCGCGTGCTTAGAGTTGAAGCCCTTTCCAGGGCTCCGGGCCTGCGGCCCAACGGACGGAGGCCGAGGAGGACCCGCAGAGGTGGCGGCGACCGGGGGCAGGAGAATGGTGCAAAAGGAGAGCCAGGCGGCGCTGGATGAGCGGGAGAACGAGCTCAGCTCCAACCCTGCTGCCTCCGCGGGGGCATCATTAGAGCCGCCGGTAGCTCCGGCACCTGGAGAAGACAACTCGGTGGTGGTCGGGGGAGCGGCAGTGGCTGGGGCGGCAGGAAGGGCTCGGAGGTTCCTATGTGGCGTGGTAGAAGGTGAGTGCTGTGTTAGGGCTGGGCAGGTGCGGCCTCCTTCCCACTCCGCGCCGGTACTAACACATTATTTTCTGGGGGTGAGGGTGGTGGTGTTTAAGGGAGCTCTAAAAGGCAGTTTACCCTTTGGTCTGAAATTTGGCCCTACTAAATCGGGGCGGGGGACGGGATAGTGGGCGAATTTGTCCTCACGTCCTTAAACTGCGTCGAATTCTTTGGCTGCTAACTGGTGTGACCGCACCCGTTTTGGGCTTGGAGCCAGGCTGATTCCTGAGGGGGCGGTGGTTAAGGAGTCTACGTTAGGCTCGGAGTTACACTCTTTATACCTTGGGCTCATATTCTGTAGGATTGCCTGCGTTCGAATGAAAAATGTGTATGTTGCTTCTGTCCCGATCCTTTAGGGGAAAAAACCCACATAGACGTGCTTGTGCTCTTGGAGTGAAGGGAAACACAGCCTGCAGCATTAATTACAAGTTCCTTGCTAAATTTCTTTTTCTCTTTTTTTTTGCTGGTCAGCCTCCCTTCCCCCCGCCCACTTAAAGATTCTTTGGCAGCGTAGAAAATTGCTCTCTTTCTCTGTCCTTTGATTGTTGCGGGATTAAGTTTTGACTCTAGTCCCAGATTCTCAAAGTATGTGAGATACAGAATTTGAATTTAGCGACTGCAGAAGAGGTGGGTTGTTTTTTTTTTTTTGTAACAGTTTCAACCTGTACTCCTGGGTAAAGAGCTGTGGCGTCATAGGTCACAGTAACTTCCAACCTTTGGGCTGAAACGAACCTCTTGCCTCAGTTTTCTGTTACTAGTAGAGATGGGCGTCTCGCTTTTTCTCAGGCTGGTCTGGAACTACTGAGCTCAAGCCCTTCTCGGCCTCCCAGGGTTCTGGAATTACAGACGTGAGTCACCGTGCCCTGTCTGCAGAAGAGGTTTTAAAATGCCTTTTTGCCTCCTTTCTTTTTTTATTTACAATTAAAAGAATGATGGACTTTTTTGATTGTGAGGAAAAATTCCCCTAAGATTGTATCACAGTTTAGGGATAAGAATGGCAGATATACCACACTGCGGTTTTGCGGAAACAGGAATTGAATCAGTTGCACTGTTGCTCTTTTCAGTTTCTGGAAAAGAATGGCGATATTCCACCCTGCATTTTATGGAACCGGGAATCGAATCATTTACATTATTGCTCTTTTCCTCAAGTACAGCATATATATGAACTGTTAGAAGTATTTTGGCTTCCTAGATGTCTTTTATTCTCTCCTTCTGCACTTAATGGTGTGGATAAGAGTATACAGTTAGGGTTTTTTGTTGTTGTTGTTTGTTTGTTTTTGAGACAGAGTCACTTTGTCTCTGTGGGTAGAGTGCTGTAGCATCATTGCTCACAGCAACCTCAAACTCTTGGGCTCAACCGAGCCTCTTGACTCAACCTCCCAAGTAACTTGCCACAACACCTGGCTAGCTTTTCTATTTTTAGTGGAGATGGGGTCTGGCTCTTAGCTCAGACTGGTCTTAAACTCCTGAGCTCAAGCAATCTTCTGGCCTCAATCTCCCATCCAATTAAGTCTTCATAAAAAACCCAGAAAGGAATGGGAACATAAGAGTTACTCTCTTGGTTGAAAGCATTAGCTTTTCCGCTGTTGTCACTATATATATTCTTTTTTTTTTTGAGTCAGAGCCTCAAGCTGTCCCCCTGGGTAGAGTGCTGTGTCATCATAGCTCACAGCAATCTCCAACTCCTGGGCTCAAGCGAGTCTCCTGCCTCAGCCTCCCAAGTAGCTGGGACCACAGGCGCCCACCACAACGCCTGACTATTTTTTGGTTGCACCCGTCATTGTTTGGCGGGCTGGGGCTGCTTTCGAACCCACCACCTTAGGTGTCTGTCGCTGGTGCCTTAGCCACTTGAGCCACAGGCACCGAGCCACTATATATATTCTTAAAAGATAAGTGACAGTTATGGTATTTTATTTATTTATTTATTTAGAGACAGAGTCTAACTTTATCTCCCTCAGTA
>NW_003852416.1:18840631-18844124 GCF_000181295.1 Otolemur garnettii
TTTTTTGGTTGCAGCCGTCATTGTTGTTTGGCGGGTCCGGGCTGGGGATTCGAACCCGCCACATTAGGTGTACGTGGCTGGCGCCTTAGCCGGTTGAGCTATAGGCGTCGAGCCAACTATCTTACAGAATTTGGGGGAAGACAGAATGGAAGACTATATAAAATGTCCACAAAAACATGATTGTTTTGTGTGACTTATATGTTGATGTACCCATTGGGCTTATTGGAGTGCAGGGATATTTTAGTAAAAAAAAAATATGTTATAAAAAGATGGCTTGGGCTCGGCGCCTGTGGCTCAAGTGGCTAAGGCCCCAGCCACATACACCTAAGGTGGCGGGTTCAAATCCAGCCCAGGCCGCCAAACAACAATGATGGCTGCAACCAAAAAAATAGCCAGGCTTTGTGGCGGGCACCTGTGGTCCCAGCTACTTGGGAGGCGGAGGCAGGAGACTTACTTGAGCCCAGGAGTTGGAGATTGCTGTGAGTGATGCCCCAGCACTCTACCCTGGGAGACAGCTTGCGGCACTGTCTCAAAAAAAAGAAAAGATGGCTTGGCACGGTGGCTCACGCCTGTAATCCCAGCACTGTGGGAGGCTGAGGAGGGAGAATTGCTTGAGAAATTGGAGGAATTGGAGACTTGCCTGAGCGAGAGTGAGACCCTGACTCACGGGGAAAAAATGGAAAAACCCAGCCAGGTGCCGTAGCCAGCACCTGTAATCCCAGCTGCTTCTGGAGGCTGACACAGGGGGATGCCTGTAGCCTGAGTCTTGAGGTTGCAGTGCGCTATCACGCCACTGCACTCCTGCTCAGGGGCATAGGGTGGAACTCTGTCTCAACCAAAAAAAAAAAAAGATCTGTGGAGTATTGAGGAATGCTGAGGGGATAAAAAAATTTTCACAGCTGGACTGGAATGGATCTAAGGAAAGTTTAGCTAGTCATTATACCTTCAGTAATTTTTTTTTTTTTTTTTTTTTTGAGGCAGAGTCTCACTATGTTGACATTGGTAGAGTGCCAGCAACCTTAAACTCTTGGGCTTAAGTGGTTCTCTTGCCTCAGCCTCCCAAGTAGCAGGGACTACAGGTACCTGCCACAATGCCCGGCTAATTTTTGGTTGTAGTTATTGTTGTTGTTTGGTGGTCCCTGGCTGGTTCGAACCCTCCAGCTCTCCTGTATGTGGCTGGTGCCCTAACAGCTGAGCTACAGGCCCTGAGCCTACACCTTCAGTAATTAAAGGAGAAAACTCATTGTGATTTAAATCATTTGTTTTGAATAATATTACAGGGTGACTCTTCATTTATTAAAGAATAAAGTTGTCCTCAGTTCTGTTTTCTGTGTTTTCTCCTCTCTTCCATGATAGTGTATACTTTCTTGGTGACTGAGCAGCTGAGCCAGGACTGATTTTTTTTTTCCATTACTTCTTGGTTGGCACCAGTCCTAAAATGAATGAGTATAGAAATACTGTAGTTACTGCAAGTATTTCATTTATTTATTTATTTTTGAGACAGTCTCACTTTATTGTCCTCAGTAGCGTGCTGTGGTGTCAACAGCTCACAGCAACTTCTAACTCCTGGGCTTAGGTGATTCTCTTGCCTCATCTTCCCAAGTAGCTGGGACTACAGGCACCTGCCACAACACCTGGCTAAGCTGCCAGTATTTCTTTTTTTGTTTTCTTTCTCTCACAAACCTTTGCTGATTTTAACTCATATGTTAACAATGTTGCTTCCTTTTTTGTTGTGCCAGTCAACCAAAGTCATGAACTTGAGTCTCAAAGAGGCAAGGTAGGGTTTCTAAAGATTAAAATGCTTAAGTTAAACATTTGAAAATTCTTCCTTGGTTCGGTGCTGAGGCTCAGTGGTTAGGGAGCTGGCCACATACACCAGGGTTGGTGGGTTCGAACCTGACCTGGGCCTGCTAAACTATAGTGGCAACTACAGGCTGTGCCTGTAGCTCAGTGGATAGGGTGCCAGCCACATACACCAATGTAGACAAGTTCGAACCCTGCCCGGGCCAGCTAAAACAACAACAATTGCAACAAAAAAATGGCCAGGCGTTGTGGTGGGTGCCTGTAGTTCCAGCTACTGGGGCAAGAGAATCACTTAAGCCCAAGAGTTTGAGGTTGCTGTGAGCTGTGACTTTACAGCACTCTATTGATGTTGACATAGTGAGACTTTGTCTCAAAAGAATTGGAACAACTCTAAAGGGATGTTTAATGCCTGCTTCTTCCTGTAAGTGAAAAAATGGTTAACTCTAAAGTGCTGTTGGAAAGCCAAAGACTTAATATACATTCTGTCAATAAAGGGTTTTTGTGTTTTTTTTTTTTTTTTTTTTGAGACAGAGTCTCACTTTTTGCCCTGGGTAGAGTGCCTGGCTTTAATTTAGAAATTTTCTCATTATTGGCTATCAAGATTCAAATGCTGTAGTTTCATACATTGGTGTATAGTGCATTTTTCTTTGGTCTAACATTGTCCTTTTTGTTTTGCCTAAAGGTTGGAGCTGAAATGCATTTCCGAAATACACAAACTAGTAGTCTTATGCAGGCTGTGTGTGTTTAGAGCATTTGGTGTTTAAAATGCTTTTATTAACCCTTTTTGGTACTCCTGAGAGTTTGTCCTTATGTTTTGAACATGATTAGACTGAAACAGGTGGAAAGTAAAGATTAGGCAAGATGTAAGGTGTGTATGGTTTGAGCTATGATTAGCACACTAGGGAGCTCCAAATACCAGTTTGGTGCTTATTCAGCAATTTAGGTCATCAGTCTAGAAGTTTATTTTGCAGTGTGGATAGCTAGTGTTTGCCCCCCTCTGGGACACTTTGGGGCAAGTGAGTCACATTCTTGAATTTTAATTTGTTCAAACTTGCTCTATATTTAAGATGGCTTGAGAATTTGCTCTCTGGGCCAGTTAATCTCCCCTTACTCCTGTAAAACAGTTTTACTCCTCCTTCTAGGTAATAATTATTGGCAGTATGGATTATTTTGGTTCCCCTTCCCCATTGTAAGGTTGAGGTACAGTTTGGGGGGGGCGGTGGGGAACAAGGTCTCACTCTGTTAACTGGGCTGTAGAGTGCAGTGGCATCATCGTACTTCACTGCAACCTCATTCTTGGGCTAAAATGATTCTCCTGCACAGATTCAAGGTAGCTAGGACTACAGGCCCAGGCTGCTACACACAAGCACCGATTTTTTTTTTTTAAAGAGACAGAGCCTTATCCTGTCGCCCTTGGTAGAGTGCTTTGACGTCACAGCTCACAACAACCTCTAGCTCTTGGGCTTAGGTGATTCTCTTGCCTCAGTCTCCCGAGTAGCTGAAACTATAGGCGCCTGCCACAACGCCTGGCTATTTTTTTGTTACAGTTTGTCGGGGGTCGGGTTTGAACCCACCACCTTTGGTATATGGGACTGGCACCCTACTCATTGAGCCACAGACACACCCATCAATTTTTTTTTTTTGAGACGGAGCCTCAAGCTATCCCCCTAGGTAGAGTGCTATGGCATCA
>NW_003852416.1:18845577-18847357 GCF_000181295.1 Otolemur garnettii
CCACTTGAGCCACAGGCACTGAGCCTAAACTATTTTAAACAACTTTGACATAAGTAGCAAATATCATGATAGAAAAATAAGAAAATTTACCTAAGCAAAAAGGGAATGAAATTCAATGCCTAGAGATAAAGAAACTTATGTTTTACTAAATATCTTTCAGATTTTGGTGTATTGTTCACATTTGTACAAAATGGGATTGTTTTATATGTTTTGTAACCTGCTTTTTTAATAAAGCTTATTTGATTTTAATAAAAACTGAAAATAATTTCATTCTTACTTTGAATCTAGGATTTTATGGAAGACCTTGGGTTATGGAACAGAGAAAAGAACTCTTTAGAAGGTAAATTTTTATTATTTGAAGAAAAGAGAACTTTTTTTGTTGTTGTTTGTTTGTTTGAAGAAATATAAACGGAATAGCCTGAGTAAAGTTTGTGAGTTTCTCAGTTGCAGAAAGTTATTTTACTTTGTTTTTGTACTGCTTCTTTGCCTAGGACCGTGGTTTTTTAACTTTCTCGGAAGCTGAATAGGCTTTGGGCTTTGTTTGCCTTACACAGAGCTGTCATGTTTTTCCTTAAGATTGTTTAATTTGTTTGTTTGTTTTTGAGGTAGAGTCTTACTCTGTTGCCCTCAGTAGAGTTCTGTGGCATCACAGCTCACCGCAACCTCAAACTCTTGGGCTTAAGCGATTCTCTTGCCTCAGCCTCCTTAGTAGGTAGGACTACAGGGGCCTGTCACAATGCCCAGCTATTTTTTGTTGCAGTTCCATTGTTGTTCTCGCTGACCTGGGCTGGGTTTGAATCCACCAGCCTCGGTGTATGTGGCTGGCACCATAACCACTTTGCTACAGGCGCCAAGCCAAGATTGTTTAATTTGTTAATGTATGTAATATTTCATTTTTTAAAATTACAAAAAGGTTAAAAAGCACTATTCCAAAATATTGTTAGCTTTGTATAAAATGGAGGTACTCCATGAAGAAGAAAAAAATGAAGATCTGCAATCTATAAATGTTAATCTGTTTATATATGTATAATTTTCTTTCCCCTTAAGGCTCCAGAAATGGGAATTAAATACATACTTGTATGCCCCAAAGGATGACTACAAACACAGGATGTTTTGGCGAGAGATGTATTCAGTGGAAGAAGCTGGTAATCTTTTTGTCTTTATAAACTGAGAATATATGAAGAAAACAGCTGTATTTTAAATATAGTAGTACATGAATTTTATTATTTCATTTTTACTAGGTATTGTCCTTCTATCTGATAATTATTCAATCTGTGTAGGTTAACTAAGATTAAAAAAGTAGTGCTAACAAGGTCATGACCATAAGTGTGATTCATGGGTGTGCCAGTCTCATTGCACCTGTTCTATGGTCATAGATTTTACTGCTTTCTTCTGCCAGTGGTCTATAAACGGTAGGCTGTTGGACATAAATGGTTAGGCATAGAGCAAGGCAAGTGAGGCAGTGAAGCACCTATCTACCTTGATTGCAAATTTTAAGGGACTCTCAAAAAAGTCAATAATCAAGATAAATACAAATGTATACAAATTTTTAATCTAAAATTAATGCGAAAAATCCATGATGAACAAAATAACCAAAATTTTAAGTAAAGATAAGGTCAGCATAACTGATTTTGCCTTTATTTTATTTATTTATTTTTAGAGACAGAGTCTCACTTTAGAAACCTCCAACTCCTGGGCTTAGGCGATTCTCTTACCTCAGCCTCCCAAATAGCTGGGAATAGTCTGTCACAATGCCTGGCTTTTTTTTTTTTTTTTTTTT
>NW_003852416.1:18847392-18850040 GCF_000181295.1 Otolemur garnettii
ACAGAGTCTCACTTTATTGCCCTGGGTAGAGTGCTGTGGCGTCACAGCTCATAGCAACCTCCAACTTCCTGGGCTTAGGCGATTCTCTTGCCTTGGCATCCTGAGTAGCTGGGACTATAGGTGCCTGCCACAGCGCCTGGCTATTTTTTCTTTTTTTTTTTTGCAGTTTGGCTGGGACCAGGTTTAAACCCCACCCTCCTTGGTATATCGGGCCAGCGCCCTACTCGCTGAGCCACAGGCGCTGCCCTGATTTTGCCTTTTGCTTTAGGCTTGTGCACTCATACTGGTCTTTATTTAAAATGAAGACCTTACCCTCATCTAGTGAAATGGAAAGCCATAACAGACTATCCTTATGATACATACTTTTATGTTGAGTTAGTTACATAAAATTAATAAGTTAGTAGAATATCACAGAATCTCCTTGTAAATTAGACAGGTAATATTTTCTTTGGAGATTTGAGTAAGTTGGAAACATTTTTATTCTTAAAATTAAATAGTATACACATGTAGCTAACAACTTACTTGGTAACAGAGCCCAGCCAAGGCACTGAAGGCAGAAAGTTTTCTTGAATTATAAAGAAGCAATTAAAAATTATTACATCTCCATCTAGTGTTGTTTACTACTGGATGTAATTTTAAGTGTGCCTTCAACTTAATTATTTTCTGGTGGTGTTGGTAATGAAATTTCATGTGATCAATAAAAAAATTTCATGTGATCATGCTATTTAAAGTTTTTTCTTTTCTTCTTATTTTATTTTATTTTTTGAGGGGGTAGGAACAGAGCCTCACCCTGGGTAGAGTGCTGTGGAATCACAGCTCACAGCAACCTCCAACTCCTGGGCTTAAGCGATTCTCCTGCCTCTGCCTCCCAAGTAGCTGGGACTACAGGCGCCCACCAGAATGCTCGGCTGTTTTTTGTTGCAGTTTGGCCAGGGCCGGGTTTGGACCTGCTGCCCTCGGTTTATGGAGCTGACGCCGCCCTACTCACTGAGCCACAGGTGCCGCCCCATTAAAAGTGTTTTTTTGTTTTTTGTTTTTTTTTTTGGCCAGGGCCGGGTTTGAACCCGCCACCCTCAGTTTATGAGCCACAGACACCGCCCACCATTAAAAGTTTTTTCTAAGATATGTCCTGTGATATGTGCTAGAGTATTTAAATTTATTTAGGAAAATTGTATAATATATTTTAAAAGCTTAAAGTCTGTAATGAATGTTTTTCTTGAAGATAGAAAAGATGAAGGAATAGGATTGTTAAAACCACCACTTAGAGCGGTGCCTGTGGCTCAGTGAGTAGGGCGCCAGCCCCATATTCCAAGGGTGGTAGGTTTGAACCAAGCCCTGGCCAAACTGCGACAAAAAAATAGCCAGTTGTTGTGGCGGACATCTGTAGTCCCAGCTACTTGGGAGACTGAGGCAGGAGATTCACGGAAGCTCAAGAGCTGGAGGTTCTGTGAGCTATAACGCTACAGCACTCTACTGAGGGTGACAAAGTAAGACTCTGTCTCTAAGAAAAAAAAAAAAAACAACAACAACCCCCCTTTCCCCAACTTAATGATGGTTCTTAAGGCATTTTTCTCTCTTCAAAGTATAATGTTATGTGTGCGTTTATTTATTTTGCAGTTTTTTCTTTTCTTCTTCTTATTTTTTGGGGGCGGGGGCACAGAGCCTCAAGCAGATTTGAATCCGCCACCTCTGGCATATGGGGCCCTACTCCTTTGAGCCACAGGCACCACTGTATGTGTGCATTTATTTCATTAAGAATATCTGTTTCAAAAAAGAAGCAGCAGCGTTTATCCCTTTCAAATACTAGAAGAAACAGAAATGACTTAAGTTCAGTAAAAACTGACACAATTGAGTAGTTTTGAGAGGTGGCAGTGCGAGGAGGAGAATGCTTTATTATTTTTAATTTTTTTCTTTTCTCTTTTATTTTTTGAGACAGTCTCACTTGGTCTCCCTTGGTAGAGTGCCTTGGCATCATCGCTCACAGCAACTTCAAACTCTTGGATTCAAGTGATTCTCTTGCCTCCAAAGTGGCTGGGACTGTAGATGCCTGCCACAATGCACAACTGTTTTTTGAGACAGAGTCTTGCTCTGGCTCAGGCTAGTCTGCCACTGCTCCTTTTTTCTTTTTCTTTTTCCATAACTGCTCAATTATTTGGGAAGGAGAATGCTTTATTGATTTTAGCTTGTTTACCCAGAAAGTTAAGAAACTATTTGGAAGTGAAAAAAGAAGGGCCTCTTTTTTTTTTGAGACAGAGTCTCACTATGTTGCCCTCGGTAGAGTGCTGTGGAATCACAGCTCATAGCAACCTCCAACTCCTGGGCTTAGGCAATTCTCTTGCCTCCGCCTCCAGAGTAGCAGGGACTACAGGCACTCACCAGAATGCCCGGCTATTTTTTTGTTGCAGTTTGGCCAGGGCTGGGTTTGAACCCACCACCCTCCGTATATGAGGCCAGCACACTACTTGCTGAGCCACAAGCACTGCCCAAAGGCCTCTTATTTTCTGTTGACTCAGATAAATCAAACGTGTGAAAACTATTTGTTCTTTTACTGTGACATTAAATCACTTCACACTTATGCTATTTTATATGGCTTGTTGATACATTGGACATGACAGTTTTGTAAAATTTTTTTTTTTTTTTTTTTTTTT
>NW_003852416.1:18850766-18853649 GCF_000181295.1 Otolemur garnettii
GGTTGCAGCCGTCATTGTTGTTTGGCAGGTCCAGCTGGGGATTCGAACCCGCCACCTTAGGTGTACGTGGCTGGCGCCTTAGCCGGTTGAGCTATAGGCACCGAGCCCTTTTATTTTGTTTTTGTTTGGCCAGGTCTGGGTTCAAACCCGCCACCCTTGGTATATGGGACCAGTGCCCTACTCACTGAGCAACAGGTGCTGCCCAATCTTTTTTTTTTTAATGGGCGCTCACTATGTTGCCCAGGCTGGTCTAAAACTCCTGGGCTCAAGAGATCTTGGCTCTGTACCTATAGCTCAGTGAGTAGGGCGCTGGCCACATACTCCAAGGTTGGTGGGTTTGAACCTAGCCTGGGCCTGCTAAACAACAATGATAACTGCAACAACAAAAAAAATAGTCTGAGGGGCGGAGCCTGTGGCTCAAAGGAGTAGGGAGCCAGCCCCATATGCTAGAGGTTCTGGGTTCAGAACCAGCCCCAGCCAAAAATAAAAAATAGCCTGGTGTTGTGGCAGGCCCTTATAGTCCCAGCTACTTGGGACGCTGAGGCAAGAGAATCACTTAAGCCCAAGAGTTTGAGGTTGCTGTGAGCTGTGATGCCATGGCACTCTACCGAGGGTGACATACTGAGACTGTCTCAAAAAAAAAAGAAAGGAAAAAACTGTCTAAAAGAGTGCTTAGAAGTGATGCTTAAAAATTGTTGGCTGCTAGGCTTCATTCCCAGATTGCTGTGCTGACATCAGGTAGGGACCAGGATTCTAGGTGATTCTGGGATAGATGATCCAGAATCATATATCGAGAAACTCTTAATATATATGCCATTGGGTGCTTGAATAAATATGTGACTGAAGTTACAGAAATCAAGTTTTAACTGTTAGACATTGGTTCTATCAGTTACATGGGCAAGAAATGTAATTCAGTCTGAAAATGGTTTTCTAAGATTAGAAGAGATACTAAGTAGACAAGTAAGTTGTTGGTAAACCTGATTTGAATCTAAAGCCTATTTAACATAAAAGCTGAACGTTTTAGTAAAGTGTAGGGCTCCCATTTGTCATTATTTAAGTTTGCTGATATTTCTATATACGTATTTCTTTTTTATTTTTTTTATTTTTTTTATTTTTATTTTTTTTTCAGAGCTAGAATCCTGAAATCTTTTTTTTTTTTTTTTTCTTTGCAGTTTTTGGCTGGGGCTGGGTTTGAACCCACCACCTCCGGCATATGGGGCTGGCGCCTACTCCTTTGAGCTACAGGCACCGCCCCTATATACGTATTTCTTTAGGCAAAGATTTATGTTGATGGCATTAAAATGCTGGTAAAAAAATCTAAAGTAGTTAAAATTTTTATGAATGAGCTTATTTCCCTATTGATCAAATTCTACTATTAATGTTCTTTCTGATTCATGCCTAGTTAGGTTTATATGCAAAACAATTAATTAGGATCAGTGTGCCTTTGGGGACTAGAGCAAAACCTGGTTTTTCATGTCTTGAGTTTGTTTATGGTTTCATTTTTTGTTCTGGTTTGTTTTCTTTTTGTCCTTTGGATATTCCACAGTCACCAGCCAAGGAGGTAGGAATCTAGGCCACACTGTAGAGGCTTTGTTGGCAGTTTGTTACACAGGTTGAGTATCTCTAACCTGAAGACTTAAAATCTGAAATGTTCCAAAATGTGAAACTTTTCTTCTTTTTTTTTTTTTTTTGCAATTTTAGGCCGGGACTGGGTTTGAACCCACCACCTCTGACATATGGGGCCAGCCCCCTACTCTTTGGAGCTATAGGCACCACCCGAAAATATGAAACTTTTTGAGTGCCATTGTGATGCTCAAAGAAATGCTTATTTGGAACATTTTGGATTTTTGGATTATCAGATTAGGGATGTTGTACATAATATAAATATTTTGAAATCTGAAAAAAAACCCTGAAATCTGAAACAATTTTGTTTCCAACTATTGTGGCTATGAAATAGTCAATCTGTGTTGCAGTCAAACCCAAAATGAAAAATGAGGTCCCAACTCCATGCCTGTAGCTCAGAAGCTAGGGTGCCAGCCACATACACCAAGGCTGGGGGGTTCGAACCGAGCCTGGGCCTGCCAAACAACAATGATTTAAAAAAAAAATAACTGGGCCTTGTAGTTAGCACCTGTAATCTCAGCTAATTGGGAGGCTGAGGCAAGAGAATTGCTTAAGCCCAGGAGTTGGAGGTTGCTATGAGCTGTGACGACACCACAGCACCTCTACTGAGGGCAACATAGTGAGACTCTGTCTCGAAAAGAAAAGAAAAGTGGGGTCCTGAAATTTTATTTAGTTGTTTAGCTTTAGAGTTTCTTTCATTGAACGTATAAAAACAATACATCTGGCTTTGAACATTGTACTAAGGGAAATATTTTACTTTAAGTGTAACTATTAAATATGTAACTTAATATTTGGAATTTTTACTGTAAGATGAGCTAGTAAGCATCTGGTTTTTTGTTTGTTTGTTTCTAGGTTTCTCAGTTTGGGTGCAGGTCATTTGCTTTGCTTTTTGATGACATTGACCATAACATGTGTGCAGCAGACAAAGAGGTATTCAGTTCTTTTGCTCATGCCCAGGTCTCCATCACAAATGAAATTTATCAGTACCTAGGAGAGCCAGAAACTTTCCTCTTCTGTCCCACAGGTATTGTATATAATGGCTTTATATTTAACTTGATTTCTTGAAATATGTAATTTAACTTCCAAAGGCCTGTGTATGAGCTCTGAGCCCTATTAGGACACCCCACCCTCCCACCCTGACCCTGGTATGTAAAAGTAGGAATCCTTGGCTTGGCGCCTATAGCTCAACCGGCTAAGGCGCCAGCCACGTACACCTAAGGTGGCGGGTTCGAATCCCCAGCCCGGACCCGCCAAACAACA
>NW_003852416.1:18855534-18862887 GCF_000181295.1 Otolemur garnettii
AAAAAAAAAAAAAAAACAAAATAACAATAGTTAAGGACTTCATAGCCTACTCAGCACCAGGTATTATGTAGACAGAAATACTGAATTTAAACTGTGTATTAGGCTATATGAACCATTTATAGACCATTTCATTCAACAGCTACAGAACACACAATACTCTCATACATGTATAGACCGTCTGTTAGGACACAAAGTAAATCTCAGTAAATAAAAAGGTCAAAATTATTATTTTTTTTTTTGAGAAAGTCTCACTATGTCGCCCTCAGTACAGTGCTGTGGCATCACAGCTCACAGCAACCTCATACTCTTGGGCTTAAGCGATTCTTTTCCTCAGCCTCCTAGGTAGTTGACACTACAAGCACCTGCCACAATGCCCGGCTATTTTTTTTTTTTTTTGATTGTAGTTGTTGTTGTTTGGCAGGCCCAGGCTGGATTCGAACCCGCCAGCTCCGGTGTATGTGACTGGTACCCTAGCTGCTGAGCTATAGGCACTGAGCCAAAAAAGATCAAAATTATATTGAGTATCTTATCTTACTACAATGGGATAAAACTAGAAATCAGTAGCAACGAGAACTTTGGGGTTTTTTTGTTTTGTTCTGTTTTTTAGAAAGAGTCTTACTTTGTTGCCCTTGGTAGAGTGTTGTGGCGTCACAGCTCAGAGCCTCTAGCTCTTGGGCTTACGTGATTCTCTTGCCTCAGCCTCCTGAGTAACTGGGACTACAGGTGCCTGCCACAATGCTCGGCTATTTTTTTGTTGCAGGCGCCATCCGAGAACTTTGGAAAGAGTATAAATACCATAGAAATTAAACAACATGCTTCTGAATGACTTTTAGGTTAAGAAAGAGAATCGGGAGAAGAAAACCTTTAAGAATCTTAAAGTAGAGGCAGCGCCTGTGGCTCAATGAATAGGGTGCCGGCCCCATATACTGAGGGTGGCTAGTTCAAACCCAGCCCTGGCCAAACTGCAACAGAAAATAGCTGGACGTTGTGCGGGCACCTGTAGTCCCAGCTACTTGGGAGGCTGAGGCAAGAGAATCGCCTAAGCCCACGAGTTGGTGGTTGCTATGAGCTGTGACACCACGGCACTCTACTGAGGGTGACAAAAGTCTCTAAAAAACAAAAAAGATCCTTAAAATAGGCTCAGCGCCTATAGCTCTGTGGTTAGGGTGCTGGCTACATACATTGGAGATAGCAGGTTTGAACCCGGCCTGGGCCTGCTAAACAACAACAACTACCAAAAAGAAATAGCAGAGCGTTGTGGCAGGCACCTGTAGTCCCAGATACTTGGGAAGCTGAGATAAGAGAATTATTTAAGCCCAAGAGTTTGAGATTGTGGTGAGCTATGACACAGAACACTCTACCAAGGGCAACAAAGTGAGACTCTGACTCAAAAAAAAAATAAATAGGCTCGGCGCCTGTGGCTCAAGTGGCTAAGGTAGCAGCCACATACACCTGAGCTGGCGGGTTTGAATCCAGCCCGGGCCCACCAAACAACAATGACGGCTGCAACCAAAAAATAGCTGGGTGTTGTGGCGAGCACCTGTAGTCCCAGCTACTTGGGAGGTGGAGGCAGGAGACTCTCTTGAGCCCAGGAGTTGGAGGTTGCTGTGAGCTGTGAAGTCATGGCACTCTACCTAGAGCGACAGCTTGAGGCTCTGTCTTAAAAAAATAATAAATAAATAAATAAATCTTTAAAAATACAACATATTCCGACCTATGGAATACAGAAAAGGCAATGCTGAGGTGGAAGTCTGTAGCAGTAAACATTTACATCCAAAAAGTAGAAGGATTTTAACAGACTAATGCGTTCAGTGCCAGGCGCTCAGTGGTTAGGGCTACATACATTGGGGCTGGCGGGTTCAAACCCAGCCTGGGCCTGCTCAAGAACAACTACAAAAAAAAAAAAAAAAAAAAATAGCTGGATGTTGTGGTGGGCACCTGTAGTCCCAGCTACACAGAAGGCTGAGGCAAGAGAATCACTTAAGTCCAAGAGTTTGAGGTTGCTGTGAGCTGTGAAGCCATGACACTCTACTCAGGGTGACATAGTGAGACTCTGTCTCAAGAAACTAGAAAAGCAAGAATAAATAAAACTTAAAATTAGTAGAAGGAAAGAAATAATGAAAAGCAGAGCAAAAGTAAATGAGATAGGAATTAAAATGATTAATGAAATAAAATGTTGATTTTTTTTTAAAAAGACAAACAAAATCAATATTTAATTTACTAGACTAACGAAGAAAAAAGACAGAAGACCCAAATAAAATCAGAAATGAAAAAGGAGACATTGGCTTGGCTCCCTAGCTCAGTGGTTAGGGCACTGGCCACATGCATTGGGGCTCCTGGTTTCGAACCCAGCCCAGGCCTGCTAAAACAAGATGGCGGCAACAACAAAAAAGCCAGGTGTTGTGGCGGGCACCTTTAGTCCCAGCTACTTGGGAGTCTGAGGCAAGAGAATTGCCTAAGCCCAAGAGTTTTAGAGTTTGCTGTGAGCTATGACGCCACGGCATTCTACTGAGGGTGACATAGTGAGACTGTTTCAAAAAAAAAAGAAAAGAAAAGAAAAAGACATTACAGCTGCTTCCACAGAAAAATAAAAGATTACCAGGGATTATTTATAATTATACATTAATAAACTAGAAAGCCTAGAAAAATTTATTATAACTTAATGAAATTGAAAAAGGAAGAAATAGGAGCCTGAACATATCAATAATGAGTAGTGAGATTGAATCAGCAATACAAAAGTCTAACAAGGAAAATTACAGGACCAGATGGCTTCACTGCCAAATTCTACCAAACTTCCAAAGGAGAACGAACACCAATTTTTCTCAAACTATTCCCAGTGATTAAAAAGGAGTGAATTCTCTGTAACTCTTCCTGTCAGATCAGCATTACCCTGATAACAAAACCAGACGAGGACATTAGTGGAATCTTTTATCAGTTCTATTATGCCATTACAGTTCATTCCATTTGTCC
This sequence comes from Otolemur garnettii, assembly GCF_000181295.1. NCBI lineage: Eukaryota > Metazoa > Chordata > Mammalia > Primates > Galagidae > Otolemur > Otolemur garnettii. The sequence continues at coordinate 18,858,505 of NW_003852416.1, forward strand.
TCTATAATTGAGAAATGTAGGCAGTTTCCAGTTAACTATATGTAGAAAATGTGCTAAAATTCTAATAGTAAGTGATTTGTATTATTGTTAAGGGAAGAATATTAGATTTTGTGTATTGATTATTAAATGAGCTGTCCACTTGAGTTCATTTCCTTTTAGGAGGCCTTTTATTATTACTTGGATAAAAAAAAATTAGAATTGGTAGACATTTTTTCCCTATTTAAATAACTGACCATTTTACTCCTGACTCTTACTTAATTTTCCCCCTTATGTTTAGAATATTGTGGCACTTTCTGTTATCCAAATGTGTCTCAGTCTCCTTATTTAAGGACTGTGGGTGAAAAGCTTCTACCTGGAATTGAGGTACTGTGGACAGGTAAGTTTTAAAAGATTTATACAGTAAAACTTGAATTACTAATTAGGACTTAGAGAAATTAGTTGTTCTTGCTAATTGAATACTTTAAAAAACCAAGCCTTAACCAGAAAATTTGTTAAAATACTTTCTTTTACACAGCATACATTCTTCCCTTACTGTAAAAAACATCTTTGGAGATTTTGTAATGAATCTTAGCTATCAGTTACTGAATAAATAATGAATCTTAGCTATCAGTTACTGAATAAATAATAAAGAACTGTAGCCTTTTGCTGGAGACACCATCTTCCAGTAATTCACCAAAATGACAAACATAAAGTCAAGGAGGAAAGGCACCTGATATATATTCTCTAGGCCTTTTAGAAAACATGCAGTTGTTCCTTTGGCCACATACATGCGAATCTACAAGAAAGGTGATATTGTAGACATCAAGGCAGGGGTCCTCAAACTTTTTAAACAGGGCCAGTTCACTGTCCCTCAGACCTTTGGAGGGCTGGACTGCAGGCCCCGGGACGAGTTGGCTGCTGAGCAGGACAGGCAGTGGCGGCAAAAACACCTGGCGGTCCGGATAAATGTCTTAGGCAGGCTGCATGTGGGCTGCGGGCTGTAGTTTGAGGACACCTGCATCAAGGAAATGGGTACTGTCTAAAAAGACATGCTACACACATGTCACCATGGCAAAAATTGGAAGAGGCTACAGTATTACCCAGCATGCTTTTGGCATTGTTGTAAACAAACAAGGGCAAGATTCTTGCCAAGAGGATTTATGTTAATTTTGAGAGTCTAAGCACTCTTTAAGAGCTGAAATAGCTTCCTGAAACCGGTGAAGGAAAATGATCAGAAAAAGAAGAAAGCCAAAGGGAAAGATACCTGGGTTCAACTGAAGTGCCATCCTGTTCCACACAGAGACGCACACTGGTGAGAAAGGAGCCTTAGCTCCTGTGTAGCACTGTAAGAACTAGTGAAACAAGACATAGGTGCTAAAACCTATTCTCTGTGAATTCATGGCATAATAGGCATAGTGTACTTTGTGATAGCCAATGGAAAGGACCCTGCACTACTGTAACCAATTCCCTACTAATTCATAATAGATGTAAAAAGCACAAGGCTATTGTATCTTTAAAAAAAAAAAAACTATAGGGAACTGGGTTAAAGGTATTGATCTCAGTCCTAGGAGACGGTTTTATAAAATGAAAAAATAAAACTCAGTAAAAACACATATGTTGGCTCAGCGCCTGTGGCTCAAGTGGCTAAGGCACCAGCCACATACACCTAAGGTATCAGGTTTGAATCCTGCCCGGCCCACCAAACAGTGATGACTGCAACCAAAAAAATAGCCGGGCGTTGTGGTGGACGCCTGTGGTCCCAGCTACTTGGGAGGCTGAGGCAGGAGACTCACTTGAGCCTAGGAGTTGGAGGTTGCTGTGAACTGTGATGCCATGGCACTCTACCCAGGGGAATAGCTTGAGGCTCTGTCTCAAAAAAAAAAAAAACAAAAGCACGTATGTTTAAAAAGAAAAATTGTTAGAAATTATGTATACAAGGAAAACACAGTAAAAAGTATATGTGCAGTGTATTTTAAAGAACCATGTGTGAGATTTTTTTAAAAAATTTAATTAGTATGAATATGAGATTTTAACAAACTGTGGTCATTATTTCTAGGTCCCAAAGTTGTTTCTAAAGAAATTCCAGTAGAGTCCATTGAAGAGGTTTCTAAGATTATTAAGAGAGCTCCAGTAATCTGGGACAACATTCATGCTAATGATTATGATCAGAAGAGACTATTTCTGGGCCCATACAAAGGAAGATCCACAGAACTCATCCCACGATTAAAAGGAGTCCTCACTAATCCAAATTGTGAATTTGAAGCCAACTATGTTGCTATCCACACTCTTGCCACCTGGTACAAATCAAACATGAATGGAGTGAGAAAAGATGTAGTGATGAGTAAGTAGCCTGTACTTACTTGATCCCTGACCTTGGGAGGAGAGTTGGAATTAACTGGAGCCAGTGGCAAGTGTATATTGCTTTGTCATCACAATTTAAGTGGTTTTATTAAGGTATATTGTTCACTTCTATTAATGAGGTATATATATGATATCTCTATTAAGGTGAACAATATACCTTAATAAAACCACTTAAATCGTGATGACAAGAAAGAGACATTGACATTCCAAGAAAGATGGAATGGCCTTGGACAAGTCTCTTGGCCTCAGTCCTCTGTTTTTATAATTGGATTCAGTATTTGAAGTCTCAGTACCTGACAAGATAATTTTTTAGTGTTCCCATTATCTCTAGAATCCTTCTGATTCATTGTCTATTTTCAGACAGTTTTTTTTTTTTTTAAATCTTCAACATTTTTATTGACGTTATTTAGAAGAGATAACATCCTACTGACAAAAATGCAAACAGAAAAAGGCAACGTGATGGTGTTACAGTGAAGAAAAGGGAAGTATGGGTGGCGCTTGTGGCTCAAAGGAGTAGAGCGCTGGCCCCATATGCTGGAGGTGGTGGGTTCAAACATAGCCCCAGCCAAAAACTGCAAAAAAAAAGAAAAAAGAAAAGGGAAGTAAGGGCGGGGCCTGTGGTTCAAGGAGTAGGGCACCGGCCTCATATACCGGAGATGGAGGGTTCGAACCCAGCCCCAGCCAAAAACAGCAAATAAAAGGGGGGTGAGAAGTAAGTGACGTTTCAGTGGATTCTCACAGAACTAGGTGACTGATTTGCATGTGTATGTAGACCAAATGTCCTGTTACCTGTGTATCCAGATAAAGCGTCAAGCATTAAAAAGGCACAATGGAAATAAGCTGAATTCATAGTAGTACCCTCAAGTGGAAAATACTAGATGCTTATCAGTAGTGTTAATGTCTATATTAGAAGTTCTTCCCCAGCAGTGGAACTTTTTTCATTTTCTCACTCATTGTCTTTGGAGAGTTCATTTTTCTGAATCAACCACACTTCATTATTTCTATTAATCAATTTGAAAGGTCTGTTGCAGCCTGCAGTGTAGTAAACCTTTTCATTGAAAACTTTTCCTTCTTTGTTCAAAACGTTTGCTAATGTCAAAAGTTGTTATTTTTTTAATTTTTATTTTATTTATTTATTTTTATTGAGACAGAGTTTCACTTAGTGGCCCTCAGTATGTGCTATAGCATCATAGGTCACAGTAACTTGCAACTCTTGGGCTTAAGTGATTCTCTTGCCTCAGCCTCCCAAGTACCTAATACTACAGACGCCCACCACAACGCCTGGCTGTTATTTGTAGAAATGGGACCTCACTCTGGCTCAGGCTGGTCTTGAACTTCTGAGCTCAGGGCAGTCCACCCGCCTCAGCCTCCCAGAGTGCTATTCTTTTTGTTGTTGAGACAGTCTCACTTTGTTACCCTTGGTAAAGTACTATGGCCATCATAGCTCACAGCAGCCTCAAACTCTTGGGTTCAAGTGATCCTCTTGCCTCAATCTCCCAAGTAGCTGGGGCTACAGACACCCACCACAACGCCCAGCTGTTATTTAGAGACAAGTCTCATTCTGGCTCAGGGTGGTCTTGAACTTGTGAGCTCAGTCAGTCTACCCGCCTCGGCCTCCCAAGTGCTGAGCTTACAGACATGAGCTACCTTGCCTGGCCTGAAAATATTCTTATTTTAGATACTAGCTTACTAATTTCTATTCTTGAAAAATCCTTAATTAAGTTCTAAGTAAGAAAATGCTTGCTAATCATTGATTTGTTTACATTTAAGTAACCTGTTACGTGGCCTGTGCATCTTCATGGGCACGGAGAATGCAAAGAAGAAAGTAGTTTGTACATTTGAAAAACAGTCTGATGTTGTAAAACTTATAGGCAATTGTACTATAGTGTGGTTAAGTATTGTAATAGTTGTCTACAAAGTGTTGTGTGAAGTGAACACAGGAGAGATAATTTCTACTAAGCAAGTGTTAAGAGATGGTTTCATGGCTTGGCGCCTGTGGCTCAAATGGCTAAGGCACCAGCCACATAACACCTGAGCTGGCGG
>NW_003852416.1:18864013-18875203 GCF_000181295.1 Otolemur garnettii
TGTCACAGCTCACAGCAACCTCAAACTCTTGGGCTTAAGCAATTCTCTTGCCTCAGCCTCCCAAGTAGCTGGGACTACAGGCGCCCACCACAATGCCCGGCTATTTTTTTGTTACAGTTGTCATTGTTGTTTGGCACATCTGGGCTGGATTAGAACCCGCCAGTTCTGGTGCATGTGGCTGGCACCTTAGCCACTTGAGCTACAGGCGCCAAGCCTATTGATTTTCTTTTCTTGTAACAAAGTTAAAAGCTCCTGAAGACTAGGGAATGTTTTCTTTATGGAAAACATGGTATCTTTAACTTTGCATTCCTGATAATTGGTACTCTGGACTTTATGAATGACTTTTCTGATGATTCTAAAATTAGTTATTATTTCAGTTGGGATTTTACATTTAGCAGTGCATTAAGGTGGCTATTCTAAATGAAAAGGTTTAGTGAAGGGTCATGTTTGTGTTTGAATTTTTGTTTATTCTAGTTCTTCTACTTTGCTTCTGGTTGTACTATAACAACGAGTTGCATTTATTTGTATCACTTGTTAGGAGGCTTTTGTAATGAAACAACTTTTTGCTTTATTCCCTTTTTTTGCAGCGGATAGTGAAGACAGTACTGTGTCGATCCAGATAAAGTTAGAAAATGAAGGCAGTGATGAAGATATTGAAACTGATGTACTCTATAGTCCACAGATGGCTCTAAAACTAGCTTTAACAGAATGGTTGCAGGAGTTTGGTGTACCTCATCAGTATAGCAGTAAGTTTGGGCATTTTTTGTAAGGGGGTTGGATCACATGGTTAAGTCAAAGTAAAGGACACTGCTGTGATGAGCCTTACCTTAAGCACTTTAACCAAAGCAAAATTAAATTGTTATTTATTTATTTTTTATTTTTTTGAGACAGAGTCTCACTATGTCACCTTTGGTAGAGCGCTGCAGTGTCACAGCTCACAGCAACCTCAAACTTCTTGGGCTCAAGCGATTCACTTGCCTCAGCCTCCTGAGTAGCTAGGACTACAGGTGCCCACCACAATACCTGGCTATTTTTTGTTATAGCAGGCCCTGGCTAGGTTTGAACCCACCAGCCTTAGTGCATGTGGTTGGTGCCCTAACCATTGCGCTACAGGTGCTGAGCCTAAAGTGAAATTAAATGAAATATAGGGAGCTAGAGAGTAAGGTTTTAAACATTTTACCTTTTGGTCTTCAGTAGATTTTATCTTGATAGAAGTCTAATAGGTCTTTAAAATATTTTTTTGGAAAAAATTGTGTTTTTTTTAGAGTCTCACTTTGTCACCCTTGGTAGAGTGCTGTGGTGTCACAGCTCACAGCAACCTCTAGCTCTTGGGCTCAGGTGATTCTCTTGCCTCAGCCTCCCAAGTAGCTGGGACTACAGGCGCCCTCCACAGTGCCTGGCTCTTGTTTTGTTGCAGTTTGGCTGGGGCAGGGTTTAAACCTGCCACCCTCAGTATATGGGGCCGGTGCCCTACTCACTGAGCCACGGGCACTGCCCTGTTTTCATTTTATTCTTTTTTTTGGGACAGTCTCATGTCACCCTTGTTAGAGTGCGGTGGTGTCACAGCTCACAGCAACCTCAAACTCTGGGCTTAAGCGATTCTCTTGCCTCAGCCTCCCAAGTAGCTAAGACTACAGGTGCCCGCCGCAACGCCTAGCTATTTTTTTATTGTAGTTGTCGTTTTAGCAGGCCCAGGCGTGTTCAAACCTGCCAGCCTCAGTGTATGTGGCTGACGCCCTAACCACTGAGCTTTGGGCACCAACCCATACATAAAAATTTGTTTTAAACATGGGGTCTCATTCTATTGAGACATAATGGACTGGAGGAGTGCAGTGGCATGATCATAGCTCACTATAGCCTAGAACTCCTGGGCCCAAGCAGTCCTCTCACCTGAGCCTCCTGAGAAGCTGTAAGTACAAGCACTCCCCACCACACCCAGCTAATTTTTTATTTTTTTGTAGAGATAGGGTCTCACTATATTGCCCAGGCTGGTTTTGAACTCTGGTCTCAAGAGATCCTTCTACCTCAGCCTCTCAAAGTGCTGGGATTGTAAGTGTGAACCACTGTGACTGAGGGGTTTGTTTGTTTGTTTGTTTTTGAGACAAATCTCACAGTGTCTCCCTGGCTAGAGTGTTCTGGCATCATAGCTCACAGCAGCCTCAAACTCTGGGCTCAGGCTATCCTCTTGCCTCAGCCTCCTGAGTAGCTGGGACTGCAGGCCATCATGCCTGGCTAATTTTTCTATTTTTAGTAGAGATGGGGTCTCACTCTTGGTAGGGCTGATCTCAACTTCTAAGCTCAGGCAGTACTGCCACTTCAGCCTCCCAGAGTACTAGGATTACAGGTATGAGCCACTGTGCCCAGCCTATGCCTTAAGTGTTTTTCAGTGTAAATATTCAGAAGAGAATGTAATAACAGATTGACATGTTAGGGATATTTATTACCTTTTTTGCCCTTCCCTTCTTCTTTCCTACTACCTCCCTGATAATTTAGAACAGTTTCATTTTTTTTAGGACTTAAATTATTTGGAGTCTCAAAATGAAGTTCCAATTTATAGGTGTGATAAAAACAGCATTTTTCTAAATCTAATTTATTCTCTAATTTTGATTATTTTTATGACTGTTTTATTTTTGTAGGTAGGCAAGTTGCACACAGTGGAGCTAAAGCAAGTGTAGTGGATGGGACTCCCCTAGTTGCAGCACCCTCTTTAAATGCCACAACAGTAGTAACAACAGTTTACCAGGACCCCATTATGAGCCAGGGAGCAGCCTTGAGTGGTGAGCCTACAGCTTTGACCAAGGAAGAAGAAAAGAAACAACCTGATGAAGAACCCATGGACATGGTAGTGGAAAAACAAGAAGAAACGGACCACAAGAATGACAATCAAATACTGAGTGAAATTGTGGAAGCTAAAATGGCAGAGGAATTGAAACCAATGGACACTGATAAAGAGAGCATAGCTGAATCAAAATCCCCAGAGATGTCTATGCAGGAAGATTGTATTAATGATATTGCACCTATGCAGACTGATGAACAGACAAACAAGGAGCAGTTTGTGCCAGGTCCAAATGAAAAGCCATTGTACACTGCAGAACCAGTCACTCTGGAGGATTTACAGTTACTTGCTGATCTGTTCTACCTTCCTTATGAACATGGACCCAAAGGAGCACAGATGTTACGGGAATTCCAGTGGCTTAGAGCAAATAGCAGTGTTGTCAGTGTCAACTGCAAAGGAAAAGACTCTGAAAAAGTGAGTGTGCTTAATTTATCTGATTCTTATAAAAATAAGAAAAAAAATTATCTGATTCTTTAGCCTGGATGGTTCCCATACTGATAATTTGTTCTTTAGTAAGTATACTAGTAACTGACAGAAAATTGACCACATTTTAAAATACATTTATTGGGGCAGTGCTTGTGGCTCAGTGGGTAGGGTGGCGGGTTCAAACGCGGCCAAACTGCAACAAAAAATAGCCAGGCATTGTGGCGGACACCTATAGTCCTAGCTACTCGGGAAGCTGAGACAAGAGAATCACCTAATCCCAGGATTTGGAGGTTGCTGTGAGCTGTGACTCCATAGCACCCTACCAAGGGCGATAAAGTGAGACTCTGTCTCAAAAAAAAAAATATGTTCTATTGGCTCTGCGCCTGTAGCATAGTAGTTACAGCACCAGCCACATGCACTGTGGCTGGCAGGTTCAAACCCAGTCTGGGCCAGCTAAACAACAGTGACAACTGCAATAAAAAAACTAGCTGACCATATGGCGGGCGCCTGTAGTCCCAGCTACTTGGGAGGCTGAGGCAAGAGAATCGCTTAAGCCCCAAGGGTTGGGGGTTGCTGTGAGCTGTGACGCCACAGCACTCTACCAAGGGTGACATAGTAAGACTCTGTCGCAAAAAAAAAAAAAAAAAAAGAATAAAATAGGTTTTATAAAGTGGATGTGGACTCTGTTGAGTCTGGTACATTCAGTTCCATAATTTGGCCTAATTTAGAATGATAGAAAGTCAATTTTGATTGTTTGAGGAATGTTTATCAGTTTGGGGAGACACAAAATGATGATAGGCTACAATAAATTGGCGCTACCTTATAAACAGCTTAATTTTTAACTATGTCTTCTATTTTGTTAAGCTTGCAGTTTTTTTGAGTCTTTTTGTTGATCCTCACTAGATTGAAGAATGGCGGTCACGAGCAGCGAAGTTTGAAGAGATGTGTGGACTAGTGATGGGAATGTTCACTCGGCTCTCCAATTGTGCCAACAGGACAATCCTTTATGACATGTACTCCTATGTTTGGGATATCAAGAGTATAATGTCTATGGTGAAGTCTTTTGTACAGTGGTTAGGTAGGTGCACCAGGAATAATCTCTTCTTATATATTGTCCCTTGGAAAAAAAAATTATCCCACAGGGAGAAAAACCTTTAGAGAATTGGCAGATTTCCAGAACTTTTTCAATTCTGTGCCTAGTTTTCTTTAAAAAGCAGGCATTGTTAAAGACTTGAAATACAAGTCTCAGTGATTACATGAGTAATTTTTCTCCCTTGGGCTAATTCAGTATAAATATCTTGAAAATATTTTAGTAAGTACTGACTTTAACTTGCGCTGACTGAATGCTTTCTGGATGGAACCCTGAATACCACTTTTACCCAATTTGGAGATGAGACACTGTGAAATGTGACTCTGTAAGCTTTTTGCTGCTTGCTGTGTTTTGATAACATTAATGCTGATTTTAACAGAACAATTGCTGAAATGATCTAAGGGGCCTGGCAAGAGGAAGCCATCCTCCCAGCCCTGTGCGCATGCGAGCTCTAGTGGATGGCTATTCTGGTGCTACTCAGTATTATTTCACAAGGCTTTTTCTTTATCCTTCTACCAAGTAATTGGTTTTACCTGGGGGTAGATATTGCATTCCCCTAAAAACTGTTTCATTAAATGGATATATGTCTTTGAAACTGAATTTTTTTTTTTTTTTTTAATTCTCAAACTTGGTAAAAGCACCAGCATGGCCAAGATTCTCCAGGGACCTCATTTCATTTCCAGGTTTTCAATCCAGCTGTAAGGAATATGTAATGGACTATATATAGCACACAGCAGGCAACAAGGCTGACTGACTTGTCATAGTATTCATAGTTGTCACAAATAACTATGATATGGGTTTCATGGTCTTGGTTATGAAATAGATTACTAAAACACTGTGAGCTTAGACTAATGAGTAGTAGTGAGAGTTCTCACTTTATACCTACATACGTTTGGGTTCTTAAATATTAAACAACAGTTTTCCTGTGACACACCTAATTAGTCTTAAAAGCAGAATCTGATTTTAATTTGAAAATTATAACTTTCTTTGGATATATATTGATATAGCCCAACAGGCACACATAGGAGAGAGAATTTTGACCCTCCTATTAAAAGGCTCCTAGGTACCTCTTGTGTAGGTAGGAGATATCTGCCCTTTGACTCAGGAGAAACTTCTAATTTGGTTGTTGGATGACAGCGTTTGTCTTCCAGGCTTCTGACCTGGAAGGTCAGGTAGTTATATTTAATCTTACAGGAATTTAAACTTTAAATTTCCAAGGCCCTGGTGGCACCTGTGGCTCAGTGAGTAGGGTGCTGGCTCCATATACCAAGGGTGGCGGGTTCGAACCCAGCCCCAGCCAAATTGCAACAACAAAAAAATAGCCAGGAATTGTGGCAGGCGTCCATAGTCCCAGCTACTTGGGAAACTGAGGCAAGAGAATTGTCTAAGCCCAAGAGCTAGAGGTTGCTGAGCTGTGATGCCATGGCACTCTACTGAGGGTGACAAAGTGAGACTCTGTCTCTAAAAAAAAATTTTCCAAGGCCCTTAGGAATTTTGAATCTGAAATCTAAATTATTGAATTAAAATAGTATCACTGACAACATTTGATGTTCAAGTTTGAATTCAAGAATCATTAAAAATTAAATTCTTATTTATATACAATATTGTTTCTTAGGTTTTATCTCTGTACTAAGCAATTATATGGGTAGCTTTCCCAAATGTATAGATAGCTTTTGTATAATCCCAAGGACAGAGAAGCTTAGAAATTTTATCTTGCCTTCCACATAGCTTTACAAGAGCTCACAACAGGGAGAGTATTTTCTTGGTTCTTTAGTAATTTCAGGGGGTGATTGATTAGAACCCTTCATTTTCCTCCTCTCTCCAATCCAGCTGGCATTCAGTCCTTTAAAGAATGTGGCTATGCAGTACTTTTGATTACTAACGACTTGTATTATCTTCTTCCCCATTGTGTACAGATGGGAGAATCCTCAGCACAAGTGTCTACTACTATTGGATGGACAGCGGCAGATGTTCACAGCGCGTCATGATTAATTAGCTTTAAATTGAAAGATTCTATCTGTGAGGTAGCTCAGGTAGATTCAAGGGCAGTAGGCATGAACTGAAGTCACGTTTGCGCAGCGACTGAGGCATTAACCATGTTTTCATTTACACAGCTCTTCGTACATGCAGCTTTTTATTGTAATAGTTGGAAGTGCTAGTTATGTTGTAGTCTCAAAGTGGGGGGTAGGGGAAATTGGCTGATCTTAAAGTTTAAGAGTTATAGTTTTTTCCTACAGTGTAAATTACACTGAGTTATGTATGGAATGGGGTACTTTCTATTCATAGTCTAAATTTTGACCCTATTTCATATTTATTTTACAAATATTACATTTTATGTTTAAAAAAATACCCCTACCCTAAAAAAGTGACAAACCCATATGTAATCTCTTAAAGGACCTCAATTATCAACAAAAATTAATTTGCTTTGGGACTGTCTGACTAGCACACTATATCTTGTACTGATGAGACTGTTAACTTGAACAGGAGGTAGAATGCTGTCTTCCAATGGAAAAGAACTATGTTGCGCTGCTTTATCTTGTCAGAAGACTAGGCAGACAGTTTTGGCCTCTAAACATTTTCCCTTAATAATCTCTTATTGTTAGCTGGCTTTATTGTCTATGAAGTTGGTTAAATGGTGACCTTAAAAACTGACCTCTTGACCTCAAAGCCTGCCGTTCCAACCACATATTAAGTGCATTGCAAAGATTATGATGGCTAATCAGAGGAGTCTGATGCTGTCATACTTTTAAGAAAAGTATGGATAAATTAGGAGCACCAGTTGGCTCTCCTTGGAGCTCCCGTTCTATCAGAGTGGTATGACTAACCACATCTGGATTTGGATTATCTTTGTCCAAATAAATAAAGTTATTCTCTCTTGTTTTGTCAACTTAATAACAATTTCTTTTATTCTGCTGGCTTTAGTTTTCTGACAAGATTAATCCCCCCCCCTCCCCTTTTCCCTTTCCTGTATCCTTCCTAAAAATGTAAAATGTGACTTCAGACAGGTTTAATTCCTTCATGGGCTGTGATAATAAAATGTCTCATTTATCATTCATTTCAGTTTATATAGTTACTGTAATTTCATGATAGAGCAAGCAACTTGCTTGATTTGTATAGCTGTATCCAGGGCAATGTGTAAACATGCAGATTTGGGACTGACTTTCCTTCCAATAATTGAAGAATAGAACTAATAACAATGATTATTAATTAACCTGAGTAAGGAATATGAGTATGCTATTATGAATTTTTAGAAGTAATTATTATCACAGCCTTGCCCTAAAACCCTGGATTATTGTTAGAGAGCTATTTCCACAAAGTGTTTGTTAGTTTGTTGGACATTTGAGACCTCAGGAAATCCCCTTTCTCGTAACGTTCTCCGCTTGGATCTGATCTCAACAGGGTGTCGTAGTCATTCTTCAGCACAGTTCTTAATTGGAGACCAAGAACCCTGGGCCTTTAGAGGTGGTCTAGCAGGAGAGTTCCAGGTATCAATATGAATTCACAACTGAATTGACATTTTCTTTGTTTTATGAGAAACCTTATGTTGCGCATCAGATGGCTGGAAGGATTGGTCTGCCGAAGGCTTTCTAGTCCCAAATTCAATTTAGTTACATAGCTGAATTTTAAATCAGATTTTCCTCCTCTTTCACAGTAATTTCTGAAGGAGATGCTGCCAATCCCCCCCGCGCCTGCGAAGCGCAGCGGCTCTAGGTATACACTTCACATTGTTTCTTTGCAGGTCGCACAGCATTTAAATCTGCGCCCGCAATGCACAATGCGCGCATGCTTGTCTACCAGTGGAAACTCCATGAGCAAAAATGATAATTATGCAAGTGAATGGTAAAGGTGGTTTTGGATATTCAGTTATTTTTATAAATATAATTTGTACTTAAAAGATAGCACATTAGTGAACTTCTTTTTTTTTTTTAGATAAAGTTTCACTCTGTCGCCCTCATAGAAAGCCATGGCATCATAGCTCACAGCAACCTCAAACTTTTGGGCTCAAGCTATCTTGCCTCAGCCTCCCAGGTAGCTGCAACTACAGGCATCTGCCACAATGCCTGGCTAATTTTAGAGATGGGATTCTTGCTCTTGCTCAGGCTGGTCTTCAACTTCTGAGCTCAAGCAGTCCACCCGCCTCAGCCTTCCACAGTACTAACATTATAGGCATGAGCCACTGCACCCGGCCTCATTAACGAACATTTGAATAAAATAATGAAGGTTCTTTGCTATTGGAATTTGTTCATGGACTTTCCAGGTGCTCTACTTTTCTCCCCCCAACAGGTGCTCTGCTGCGCACAGCAAACTGAAGCGCATTGCTTTGGGGATAAAGCGTCTCCTGGACAGATAACCCTCTTCAGACCAAACCTCTCCTCCTGACATTCTGTTCTGCCATCTTTTAGTAGAGAGATGGTATATATAAGATAGGTTTTTAAAAAATAAAAGATTTGTCATAATTGGAATAGGTTTGTTTTTATTTTGATTTTGGTTTTGGTTTTTACTGTAAATTTAAATCCCCGTTAATATGCTACTAAAGCTGTGTAAGTCAGTTTGGGTAATTTCTATTCAGAAGCACCCTCCCCCAGCAGAGGTGTTTATATTAGTAAAGCATAGTACATCCCTCTTCTTCAGGTCTGCCTGCAGAAGCCAGTTAATGTTAAGTTGGTAATCTGCAGTGCATACCCATTTAAAGTAATGGATGGCTACTCAACACTAATCCATCTCCTTTTTTTTCTTCCTACAGCGTTTGCTGCCAATTGATGGGGCAAATGATCTCTTTTTTCAACCACCCCCACTGACTCCTACCTCCAAAGTTTATACTATCAGACCATATTTTCCTAAAGATGAGGTAATTACCTATCTACTAATTTAATATATAGTTATGGTCTATACACTTAGAACTTAACGTTGAACTCACTGGCTAAAAGACTCTGTTCTGTAAATGATCTTTAAATGAAGAAAATTAAAACATTAACACAAGAGGGGGAAACAATAGAGAATTTGAGGAACAATCTAAGGAGTTTACTAATATCTTGGGTCAAATTCTTTAATTCTTGCCTTTAAAAAGTAAGATGAAGTCGAGTGCAGTGGCTCATGCTTGTAATCCTGGTATTTTGGGAGGTGAGAGAATCACTTGAGCCCAGTGGTTCCAGACCAGCCTGAGCAACAAGGCAAGATCCTGTGTCTCTGTTAAAAAATAGAAAAACTTAACCGGGTGTCATAGTGTGGGTCTGCAGTCCCAGCTATTAGGAAGAGTGAGACAGGAGGATCACTTGAGCCCAGCGGTTTGAGGTTGCAGAGAGCTTTATGATACCACTATGCTCTAGCCCGGGCATCAGAGGGAGATACTGTCTCAAAAATAAAAAGTCAGGGCTGGGGCTCGGTGCCTGTAGTTCAGCAGCTAGGGCGCCAGCCATATACACTGGAGCTGGCAGATTTGAATCCAGCCCGGGCCTGCCAAACAACAATGACAACTACAACCAAAAATTGGCTGGGCGTTGTGGCAGGTGCCTGTAGTTCTAGCTACTTGGGTAGGCTGAGGCAAGAGAATCAGTTAAGCCTAAGAGTTTGAGGTTGTTGTGAGCTTTGATAGTCATAGCGCTCTACTGAGGGTGATGTAGTGAGATTCCATCTCAAAGAAAAGTCAGATGAAATGTATTCAGAATTGAAATTACAAAACAGTTAAGGGTCTAAATGATGTTATTGTCCTTAATTTCCAATACAGTGTATTATGTAATTTTCAGTTGTGAAATACCTACAGACTGTTGACAGCTACAGAGGAAACTGCCCAGTTTAAAGACAGTAACAAGTTTAAAACATTTTTTAAAAGTATTCTTAACATATAAGAAGTCATTGAGAGACTGTCAGCCTCAAAATTTGCTGGCCTTGGAATGTACAACTTATTACCAAAAGGCATCCCATACAAAACAACTGTCAGTGTTTACTAAAGCCTTGCTATTTTCTCTTAGTTTTACAAATCTAACTCAATGAATACATACTTATTTAACAAAGCAAGAGATGGTATTTCTGACAGGCCTGGCATTTTGTTACTTCCTCTCTAGACTGACATATCAACCATATTATTGTTAGAGTCTGCTCCTGTTTTTCCGTGATATGTTGCTTAACCAGATTATATTTTCAGGCTTCCGTGTACAAGATTTGCAGAGAAATGTATGACGATGGAGTGGGTTTACCTTTTCAAAGTCAGCCTGACCTTATTGGAGACAAGTATGTAATGAATATTTGGATTTGGGAGTAGAAATTTCATGGCCAGGTTTATCAGATTAAGAGGAGGTGATGCCTGGAAGTAAATTTAGTTTTAGTAAAATTTGAATTTAATATGTGTGCATTTCTCATTTCTTACATCAAATATAGCTTGTGTAAGTTGTCATTCAAGTACATCGGGCCTTTTATAACTGAATTGTAAATTTTTGTTAGTAACTTGTTAGCTTACTGCTGGCCTCTTTCCTTCTGTGCAGGTTAGTAGGGGGGCTACTTTCTCTGAGCCTGGATTACTGCTTTGTCCTAGAAGATGAAGATGGCATATGTGGGTATGCCCTGGGCACTGTAGATGTGACACCCTTTATTAAGAAATGTAAAATTTCCTGGATTCCCTTCATGCAGGAAAAGTATACCAAGCCAAACGGTGACAAAGAACTCTCTGAAGCTGAGGTAATATACAGGTTAAAAATTACACTATGATAATGGTCATATTTTGTTCTGTTTTTTAAATGACCTACTTATTAAAGTAGAAAAGTAAGCAGATGGGCTCGGCGCCTATAGCTCAACCGGCTAAGGCGCCAGCCACGTACACCTAAGGTGGCAGGTTCGAATCCCC
>NW_003852416.1:18875484-18876936 GCF_000181295.1 Otolemur garnettii
TTAATTTCTTATAGAAAATAGTACTTAAGATTTAATTTTTTTTTTATTAATTTTTTTAAAGATAGTCTAGTTTTGTTGTCTTGGTTAGAGTGCAGTGTCATATCATAGCTTACTGCAGCCTCAGACCTTTGGCTCAAGCAATCCTCTTGCCTCAGCCTCCCGAGTAGCTAGGACTACAGGCACCATGCTCTGCTAATTTTTTCTGGTTTTGGTAGAGACAGTAGGGGGTTGTTACTCACTCTTTCTTAGTCTGGGTTTTAACTCTTGAGCTCAAGTGATCTCCCATCTCAATCTCCCGGAATGGTAGGATTACAAACGTGAGTCACCATACCTAGTCTCTTAGGGTTCATTCTTAGCATGACCATTTTTTAACTGTTTATTTATAGTGTTAGGACAGTTTTTTTTATTTGGGAACACTTAACAATATTTCCTTAAGTGAAAATATAGTACAGACAACTAAAGAACCTTTCATTTTTTTCCTACTTATTTTAAAGCACCAAACTTAAAAGATATTCTTGTCTTTTTTATTTTTCTTTTCATTTTGTTTTGTAATAGGAAAACCACTTTTTTTTCTTTTTTCTTCTCTTTTAATTGTTCGGGAATCATTGAGGGTAGAGAGAACCAGTCTTTTTGTTGAGTACTCAGGAAAAGTATAGGTCATTAAAATCTCTTATTTGAGCCAGGCGTTGTGGCAAGCGCCTGTAGTCCCAGCTACTCAGGAGGCTGAGACAAGAGAATCACCTAAGCTAGGAGTTGAAGGTTGCTGTGAGCTGTGTGACACTGCTACCATGGCACTCTACCGAGGGCAATAAAGTGAAACTCTATCTCTTAAAAAAAAACTCTCATTTGGTTGGTTGTCAGGAGATTAAGCTTGCCTTTTTAGTAATGTATTTTTACATTGTAACTAAAAAATAGGAGTGAGCTGCTCTGAAAGTCTACTTTCTGTTAAGAGCCCTTGTTATGTCTGTCCTGTCTCACTTCATGTGTATTTTTCCTCTAATTGTGCTCCACATTGGTAATTTATGATTATTTTAGTTTTACATCAGCATTATATAGTTTTTAAATAGTCTCCACTTTTACTAAGTCTTAATTTAGAAACCAATTTTTAAAAAGCTAAAGAAAATAAGAAAAATAAATAGTTCCTTCTTGAGGATCATTTCTGTGTTCAATAAATATTTACATATATATCCTGTCTTTTTTTTTCTTTTTATTGAGACAAGAGTCTCATTTTGTGGCCCTTAGTAGAGTGCTGTGGCATCATAGCTCCACAGCAACTTCCAACTCTTGGGTTTAAGCAATTCTCTTGCCTTAGCCTCCCAAGTAGCTGGGACTACAGGCGCCTGCTGCAATGCCCGGCTTTTTTTTTTTTTTTTTTTTTTTTTTTTTTTTGGTAGAGACAGGGGTCTCACTTTGGCTCAGGTTGGTTTTGAATCTCTTGAACCTCTGAGCTCA
>NW_003852416.1:18878648-18902451 GCF_000181295.1 Otolemur garnettii
GGGCCCGAGCTGGGGATTCGAACCCGCCACCTTAGGTGTATGTGGCTGGCGCCTTAGCCGCTTGAGCCACAGGCGCCGAGCCTAGCTATTGGTTTCTTAGATTTGACAAATATAGAAAATGGGTAAAGGGTATAACTTTCTTTTTTTTATATTTTAATTTTTTTTTTTTTTTTAGAGACAGAGCCTCACTTTGTTGTCCTCAGTAGAGTGCTATGCACGTGCCTATAGTCCCAGTTGCTGGGGAGGCAGAGGCAGAAAATCACTTGAGCCCAAGAGTTTGAGGCTACAGTGAGCTATGATGATCCCACTGTATTCTATCCTGGGTGACAGATCTAAACCCTGTCTCAAAAGAAGAAAAAGATGCTTCAGTTAGAATTAGAATTTAATTCTGAGTGTAACAATTACATAATGATTAAAAGAATTATTACTGTCGCTTTCTTTTCCTATTACTGAGTTCTGTAGTTGGCACGTAGATAATACAACAGGCAGCTATTGAAAGTCAAGAGATTCTTTCTAATTTTTACAGAAAATAATGTTGAGTTTTCATGAAGAACAAGAAGTATTGCCAGAAACTTTCCTTGCCAATTTCCCTTCTCTGATAAAGATGGATATTCACAAAAAAGTAACTGACCCAAGTGTGGCCAAAAGCATGATGGCCTGCCTCTTGTCTTCACTGAAGGCTAATGGTAAGTATATATTTGTGGAGTTAGTGGTGATTGTGTAAAGTAGGGACAAGACTATATTTTAGGATAAAGAAGTGAATTATCAATTTATATTCCTTTTCCCACTGTCTATGATTTGAATTATAAGTAGTTATGAATTTCGTGTGTATTAGTCACTGAAAAAGCTGCTCTTTTACACTCTGAAGACTTATTTTGAGCTCAGTTAAATGAAAAGTGAGTACATGAGGATGCATTTATTTTGTCAGCCCATAAGTAATAGAGGAACATTAAATGTAAAACCTGAGGGAGAAACTTAATCTAGGAATGCAGGTTTTGGTTTTTGTTTTTGTTTTGAGACAAAGTCTCACTTTGTCACCCTCGGTAGAGTGCTTGCAGCAACCTCAAACTCTGGCTTAAGTGATTCTCTTGCCTCAGCCTCCCAAGTAGCTGGGACTACAGGCACCCGCCACAATGCCCAGCTATTTCCTTTTTTTTTTTTTTGCAGTTTTTGGCCGGGGCTAGGTTTGAACCCGCCACCTCCGGCGGTGTATGGGGCCAGCGCCCTTCTCCTCTGAGCCACAGGCGCCACCCTATTTTCTTTTTCTTCTTGTTGCAATTGTTATTAGCTGTCCTGGGCTGGGTTCGAATCTGCTAACCTCGGTGCATGTGGCTGACACCATAACCACTGACCTGTGGGCACTGAGCCATGGAATACAGTTTTTGCTTAAGAATTTATCTAAACTCAGCCGTCAAAAATATTTTTTTAAGAGAGAAAATTTTATATTTATTGGTATAAAAACTTTTTTGCTATGTTTTAGGCTTTAAGGGCCACATATGGTCTCTGTTGCATGGGCCACATATGGTCTCTGTTGCATATTCTTTTTTTAAAACAATCCTTTAAAAAATTTAAAAGACCATATTTAGCCTTTGGACCATACAATAATAGTATGTAACACTCCTTTTTGAGACAGAGTGTCACTGTGTCACCTTCCATAGAGTGCTGTGATGTCACAGCTCACAGCAACCTCAAATTCCTGGATTTAAGTGATTCTCCTGCCTCAGCCTCCTAAGTAACTGGGACTACAGGCGCCCACCACAACACCCGGCTATTTTTGGTTGTAGTTGTCGTTGTTAGGCAAGCCCAGGCTGGATTTGAACCCGCCAGCTCTGGTGTATGTGGCTAGTGCCCTGCCGAGCCTATGTAACACTCTTGTTAGAGGGTCGTTGATGCATGAGAATGTGCCCTGTTTGTTGTTGCATCCTTATATCATTTAAGTGAATGGTTTCCTCTTTATCGGATAATTTAAATAACTGAGGAAAGGATAATTCTCAGTGTCATAACTTGGAACTGAATCCTGTAGATAGATGTAGTGCAACAGTTCTCAACTTGTGGGTCATGACCCCTTTGGGGGCACTCTACCAAGGGCAACAAAGTGAGACTCTGTCTCAAAAAAAAAAAAAAAAAGACTGGGATATTCTGGTTATATTGACTTGTGACATGGGCTGGAATAGGCTCTGCCCCGTGGGCCCCTAAGAGGTAGAAATGTTTTAAACAGAGTTATCCTTGACATTAAGCTTTCTTATTTTCTATTCCCTGAAACATTTTCTTTACTCACTGTTTAACATTAGTATGAATTATTTAAATTATGGTATAAATTTTGGAACTAGTATACACATGCCTCTATAATCTGTATTAAATATATATATATATTATTATTTTTTTTTTTTGTAGAGACAGAGTCTCACTTTATCACCCTCAGTAGAATGCTGTGGTGTCACACAGCTCACAGCAATCTCCAGCTCCTGGGCTTAGGCAATTCTCTTGCCTCAGCTTCCCAAGTAGCTGGGACCACAGGCACGCACCATAATGCTCAGCTATTCTTTTGTTGCAGTTTGGCCAGGGCTGGGTTTGAACTCGCCACCCTCAGTATATGGGGCCGGCGCCCTACCTACTGAGCCACAGGCGCCGCCCTATGTTAAATATATTAAAAAGAATTACAATTCATATTTATAGTTTTCCTACTTGTTTATGATTTAATATTTGTTTTATTTCTAGGCTCCCGGGGAGCTTTCTGTGAAGTGAGACCAGATGATAAGAGAATTCTGGAATTTTACAGCAAGTTAGGCTGTTTTGAAATTGCAAAAATGGAAGGATTTCCAAAGGATGTGGTTATACTTGGTCGGAGCCTGTGACATTTGTTGGTACTATGAACTGTCTAGGTCTCTTTAACTCCACCTGTGGGTGGTGGTTGAGATCTTCATACAGTTTAGTCTTAGGAGCAGCAACAAATCAACCAGTTGGATTGGAAACAAAGAAGACTATGTAAAACTCACCCATCACACTTTTCAGACTGCTCACTGGTTGGAAGAAGATAGTATTGCTTTAAATCTTGTGTGAAACAAAGATGTGGGCCGCCTTTTGGGGTCTGGTGTTAGGTGCTGAGACTCTTACCTGGGCTTATATAAGGAAGGGGTCTTCAATAAATGTAGTCAGCACTATTTTCTGCATCCAGTGTGGTTGCATTTCTCACCTAAGAGTGATCAAAATTACTTCTGTAATCCTCCTTTGTTTATTGAATTAAATGTCTCTGAGTCTTTGGGGACATGGCAGAGACTAGAAAGATTTAGTGGGTTTCAGAAGCTTAAGGGTAGAGAGATTCCAAGTGGGGGGATAATTGTGGCATTAGTGGAAGCTGAATAAATGATTTCAGTTTGGGAAAGTTATTCTGCTTTTTGGAAAGCCATGGCCAATTGTCTTCTGTAGTGACTATTGGTTCAGGCGTGGTATGCTTTGTAGGGACAAATGTGCAGTGCAGTTGTTTATGGCAAAAGCCTAAAATTGACAGATTTGTAAATTTCTTTGTATATAAAGTAGCTGTAACTTGACTATCCTTTGTGTTTACTGTTTTGTAATTTTTTTCCTCATGAAAATGAAAGAGTGTCAGGATAGCACTTTGAATGCTGTAAATGAGTAGAGGGTGGATTTTCTTGTCTTTTTTTAAGTTTTATTATTTTTAATGTGTTTTACATTTAGGCCTAGGCCATGACCATTTTGGGTATAAGAGCCTAATTTTAGGACTCCATCTGTTGCAAGCTATAGTCACTTCTGGAAATAAACCTCAGTAGCTGGTCAGCATGTGAAATGTTGATATTGACATCTGTTAAGGGACTGAATGGCCCCAATTTGCCCTTAGGTCATTTGTCCTTTAATCTCAAAACTGATTACTACTGGTTTTATTAAATCAGAGTTTTTAATTCTTGCATGTTTGTATCTAGTTTTTAAAAGAAAGAATGAGCACATTTTTAACCAATGATTTATGGCTACCCTTTTATGTATTTTCATTTAGATATATTTTTAAGCGTTCTGAGCATGAGGCGACGAGTAATCTCTTTATAGGATTCATTTTTTCATAATGGCTGCCTGACTTTTCCATTGATTTATAACAGTATTTTGTTATCTTGCTTCCCAAAAGTTTAACTTTGTGAGGGGAAGGGAGTAAAGAGAGAAGGAAACTTGAAAACATTTTCCTTCGTAGAACTCCAGCAGTGTGAGCTTTGAATGAGTCTTAAAGCATTATACTTAGTGACTTCCAACCAGGACCTATGAGTATGCACTGAATGGGTGAGAAGGGAGGGAAGTTTGCCCTTCATTTTTTTAGGGTAGAAAGAATATCTATGTTGGAAAGCTGGAACCAAGTTTGCATTTTTGAGGACTAAGATGAAAGAAGGGAAGCTCCTTACTAGGTATTAATACATCTGAATGTTACCCAATTTTCTTGAATATATCTAACACTAGTGGACAATTCTAGTATTTTATCTGGAAGGTTTCAGGATCATTCTCATATGGAATCAGGATTTTTAGCAAGTTTGCTTTTGGTTTTATCTTGGCTTTTAATAATCACTTTGGCCGGTCTTCTGGTCACAGATGTTAACTGTAAAACAGATGCCCAGGTTTAAACTTTTCATCACTCTTAAGATCATAAAGTACTATGCTATTCCATGATTATGAATATTTATTAGGGTTGGAATGACATGTCATTGATTGTTTAGATCACAGCTCGGTTCCTGTAGAAAATGAACTGTAAAACTTATCTGAAGACCATGCAAGAGGCAAAATAAAACTTGAAGTGAACGAGTGTGTTGTACTCCATGAGCCTACTTTTTGTATGCCCCCCTACCTTTTTTCTTTCATGCCTCACCAACAAGCAAGTTATGCCTCAGCACAACTGTTCTAACTTATAGAGTGGCTCTTAAGTCAGCCCTTACCCACAC
The DNA here is from genome assembly GCF_000181295.1 of Otolemur garnettii. NCBI lineage: Eukaryota > Metazoa > Chordata > Mammalia > Primates > Galagidae > Otolemur > Otolemur garnettii. Next base: position 18,883,583 of record NW_003852416.1, read on the forward strand.
TTCCATCACCATAAAGCACTTCCAGATTTTCTACAAGGCAAAAGCTAAGAAGAGGATACTATAGATGTTAGTCTGACGACCTACCCTCTTTGCCATAGTTTAACCTTGGTGTGAATAGGGCTTCCAGTTTGTGGCTGCCATCTAATAGGATAAGAAGAAACAGTTTGCCTGCTTCTAAAGTCAAAGGTGAAAGATGGGAAAATGGCCTAAATTTTATGACAGAAAATATAAGGCAGATGAAGTTACCTGGGCTGGTTTGAAAGTTAAAAAAAAACCTGGGGGGTTGTCAGGAGTAACAGTTGAATCCACATGTTAGTTTAATTCCTCTACCAGTATGTGCCAGCATCAAATTGGCAGCTAAAGCTTAATGACAAGTTGTGGGTCATTAGACCAGGAAGCATGTCAAAAAAGGCTTAAGCTGAGAGGACAGAAGAGTTTGGGTGGAAATTCCTATAGTTGGAAGTCTTCAGGCTCCTGGGCTCTTGGGGCAAAGACAAGTCTGAGCACGTTTCCTTTGCTCTTAGAAGAAATCCTAAATCCCATGCTTTATGCTGTTGTGCTGTTTACAGGGAGGAATAGGAAATACACTGTGTATAGATAAGGGGGTGTGGGTAGCTGTAGAAAATAGATGCCCTCGTGGTCGTGGAAATGAGCAAGGACATTAACATTAATCTTAAATCCATTGCTCTGGCTCGGCGCCTATAGCTCAACCGGCTAAGGCGCCAGCCACGTACACCTAAGGTGGCGGGTTCGAATCCCCAGCCCGGACCTGCCAAACAACAATGACGGCTACAACCAAAAAATAGCCGGGCGTTGTGGCGGGCGCCTGTGGTCCCAGCTGCTTGGGAGGCAGAGGCAGGAGACTCGCTTGAGCCCAGGAGTTGGAGGTTGCTGTGAGCTGTAATGCCACGGCACTCTACCCAGGGGGACAGCTTGAGGCTCTGTCTCAAAAAAAAAAAAAAAAAATCCATTGCTCTGTGCTGTTATCCCTTTCTGCAGTCTTGACAGGTCTGAGCTGCAGTCGCAGGCTGCTGGGCGGAAAAGCGCTAAGACCCTCCTCGGTGCCTTTCCCCTTTCTTGACTGAGCGTCTCCTTTAATGGGCGGGGCCGGAACTGGCCAAGGGTACCTCGCTTTGTACGTGTCGGGGGCGGAGTTTAGAGGCCGCCCTTGCAGCATGGCCGCCGGTACTGCTGCCGCCTTGGCGTTTTTCAGTCAGGAAAGCCGAGTCCGAGCCGAGGGTGTCGGGGGTCTGCGGGTCCCGGCCCCAGTCACTATGGACAGTTTTTTCTTCGGTATTGGGGAAGGGAGGGTCTGAGGGTGGTACTGGGGCGGCAAGAACTCGTGATGAAGAACAGGAATGCGATGGTTTCGTGGCGTGTGTGGGGGTGGAGCGGTGCCTCGCTGTTCCCCAAGGCAAGGAGGGGGGCGCTTCGCACGCGGCCGCTTGAGTGAAACCGGGCGGTGAGATCCCTGTCTAGGTGTATGGGGCGGGGGCCAAGGCCGAGTGCCGCAGGTGTTCTGAGGGAAGAGGCGTCTGGTGGGCGTGTAAATGGTGGGTCAGCCTGTGGTTACACGTGACGGGAATGGGGTAGAGGTTGGTGAAACGTCCCCACACGTATACGCAAGCTTATTCAACACTGTTCTTTCCCAGGCTGTGAGCTTTCCGGACATACCCGCTCTTTCACCTTCAAAGTAGAGGAGGAGGATGATGCAGAGCACGTGCTGGCATTGACCATGGTGAGGGGCGAGGGAGGGGTCAGTGATGAATAAACCTGGGTAGGGAATTAGCGGGCCTCAACCCAACTCTCCTCCCTTTACCGGGAGTCATATTATCTGCTTAAGCCCCACGTGGGTGGCTCCCCTGCCAGGTGATCCAGGGGCCTCTGAGGCTGGGCAAATTCTAAGGTAGATGCCTTCACTAGTGGTGTCAGCCCTCGCTTGAGGAGGCCCTGTGTACTCTTCCCAGCTCTGCCTGACTGAGGGGGCCAAAGACGAGTGTAATGTGGTAGAAGTTGTGGCCCAGAACCATGACCACCAGGAGATTGCAGTGCCTGTGGCCAACCTCAAGTTGTCCTGCCAGCCCATGGTGAGTTCCCCAGCCATACCTCCGTGGTTGTGGTGAGGGGATTGAGGACTTCAGTACTCATCATAGGTGGGTTGGGCTAGGTGTAGGCCAGGCCTTCATCCTTGTCTTCCTTCCAGCTCAGCCTAGATGACTTCCAGCTCCAACCACCTGTAACATTCCGCCTGAAGTCAGGCTCTGGTCCTGTGCGGATCACTGGGCGGCACCAGATTGGTAAGAGGAGGGGTGGGCCCTCTCCTTTTCCTCCAGTAGATTCTCATCAGGTCCCCCCTCCACTCCACACTTCTGCCCCATCCCAGCCTCATCTCCCAGCTCAGCCTCCATGCAGACCTGCATGCCCTCCTGTGCTGTGCCCTGTACTTTCTGTCCTACTCAAGCCTACCTCCTTCATGGAACCTGTCCCAGTTTCTCCCAACTTCAGTGATGTGGACTCCTTTAAGCTCTCTGTTGCCCAGTTTAGTGCCTGAGGTTCTTCCCACCTAAACTATAAGCTCTGGGAGGCCGGAGTTCCTGCAAGACTATCACCACAGGCCATAAGTAAGTGTGGTGCGAAAGGGGCCACCTCCCCCTACTTCCTTGTGTGTCCATCAGTTACTATAGGCAATGATATTTCTGAGGAAGAGGAGAGTGAAGAAGAGGAGAGTGAAGAGGAAGAAACTGAGTTGTGTCCCATCCTTCCTGCCAAAAAGCACAGGGGCAAGCCCTAGCACTCCTTGGTGAGTAGAGGGAAGGATGCCAGAAGTCTCTGGGAGGGAAGGGAGGAGCAGGTAAAGGCCTGGATGCTGACCCGTATTTGCTCTTCCCAGGTCAGCCAGCTGCCTGCTACATGTGCCATGCACCATGTTCCTGGACAAGTTTCAAGAATTTTTAAATGTTTCCTCTTCGTTGAGGAGAGTTTGGGGTAGGGTTTGGTTTGAGGGACTTGGGCTTGAGCTAGGAAAGGGGCCTGTTCTCCATAGGGACCTGCTGTTCTGGTTGTATGCCATGCCTGGGGCTTCCCTTTTCTCTAGGGGTTGGAGGAACTGTGAACTTTTATCCTGATCATCCCTCCCTTCCTACCTGCCTATGAGAATTGGAGGTTAATGTGTGGAGGTCAGAACTACATGTTTTTAACACTTTTTACATTTTTGGATGAAGGTTGAAATAATAAAGTGCTGTGAGGTTTTTGCAACTCATTTGTGTGGCCTCTTCCCATGCTGGGTGACATTCCCCTGGGGACCACCAGGTGGCACTGTAGCAGCACTGAAGGTGGCTCTTGGCCTGTGGGAGGGTGGGGGAATGTGGGATCTTATTCCCTGGTCCCTGGACCAGGATGAAGCCTGGGCCCGGACTGCCTTGCTGGAAGGGGACCTCCCAACACTTAGTCTGTTCCCAGCCGCTGCAGGTGGGGGAGGGCCATTGCAGGAGGTTATCAGCGTCCAAACAAGGGGCCTGGGCCTCTGTCAGCACTCAGGTTGATGGGCAGGGGGCAGATAAGGGGCCTTAAGCAGGCTGAGGAATGTGCATCCCTAACTCCGTGAGGGGGCTGAGGCCCAGAGAGGGCCTGCAAGGGGTGGGGCAGGGACCAGTCTTTGCTCCTCCTTTTTGAGTCTGAGCAAGGCTGGACCCTTAGAAACTTGATTCCAGGGGCCAGATGGAGGGGACTGGCCCAGATTGGGTGACAAGGAAACCAGAATCCGGGTGGCCTGGCATATGGGGGCAGAAAGGGGCCCCTGGGAATTGGGCTCTTGAACTACGCAACACACCGCCTTGTCTGGGGGCGGGGAAGGTCTCTGGTGCCCGGAATCAGGTGGTTCTGGGTGTTGGCTGCAACTATGCCAGGAAGAAAGGATGTACCTGGTGTGAGGATGAGCATGTGAGTAACCAGCTTTGGGGTCAGCAGTTCAACAGCTGTGTTGGGGAGTTGACAATGCCCCACAAACAAACAGACAAAGCATTACCTCCCCAGACACCCTGGGGCCAGACAGGCTGAGGATGGACAGAGAACAGGGCCTGGTGAGGTCAGGCCAATTCCAGAACCAATCTGGCCAAATGAGTGGGCAAGGGGGAGGGGTCCCAAGATAACTCCAAGGGGCTGGTATTGGGACAGGTAAGGTAAACTTTGAAGAGAGTCCCCATAATACAGAGAAGCACTCTACTCAACACCCCTAAAGAGGTTCTCCCATACCCGTGATGGCTAGGAGGTGCAATTTTCAACCCTCTTTGTCCTCAAGTTGAGGACAGAGGAAGGTGACTCCTCTCCATGTTGCAGTGATCAGGGTCATAGGCGCTTTCTTCATACCGGAATTGCTTTCCTGAAATGTTTCCACTGAAAAGCCAAGGCAAAGGGGACAGCCTGTCTTGGAGCCACTCGCGGGAGGCTTGAGGTCGGCGGGAGAGAAGAAGGTGGCGTTGGCGCCCTCTGGTGGTCGGGACTGCTTCGCCAGCCGCCTTTAAGGGCTCGGCTAGTGGTACCGGCTGCCAAATGTTAGGCAGAAGGCGACAGAATAAGTCATTGGGCTTGCTAGCATGTGTGCGAACATTCATTCACTGGAAGGGCTCTTGTTAGAGTAGGGGAGCCGGGCTGTGGTATTCACAACTCCTTTCCCTTCCTCACTTCGCCTCCAGCCTCCGAAGTCCTCGGCACGTGCTTGGTTGGAGACCCGGAGAGTCTGGCTGAGTGTAGCACAGTAGGAAGCCTGCCAAGCTGACCCATCTACCCCCTGCGCTTGGCCCTGCTCCAATAGTTACCCCCTGCCACACCATCCCCCCCGTGATGCCAACGACGGTTCATTGTATTCCTGGCCTGTTTTCCTGGTCAGTCTTCTAGTTGGCGTGGGCAGTCGCCGAGCACACTCCTGCCCGCAGTGGTGGCCCAATCCACATCGATTCTGAGTCAGGAATTACCCAGCCCGATGGGGCGCCCAGGGAACAGAGCTGAGAATTGTTTTTACTCCCTCCCTGCTCCTGCTTCTCCTCGATCACCCTTTTCTGGCCCCTCAAGCACACAGTGGGAGCTCCGCCAGTTTACTCTGGCCTCGGAGCGCTGCGGAATGAAGCCCTACGCTGGGGTTTGCCAGCTGAAGAAGGGGCAGGGTCGTATTTGGGGGGCTTAGGGGAATGGCTCCCAGACAGGTCCGAAGTGCATAATGTAGTCCCAGCGATTTGTATTTAAGAGTCGGCTGGCTCGGCGCCTATAGCTCAACCGGCTAAGGCGCCAGCCACGTACACCTAAGGTGGCGGGTTCGAATCCCCAGCCCGGACACGCCAAACAACAATGATGGCTACAACCAAAAAAAATAGCCGGGCGTTGTGGCGGGCGCCTGTGGTCCCAGCTACTTGGGAGGCGGAGGCAGGAGACTCGCTTGAGCCCAGGAGTTGGAGGTTGCTGTGAGCTGTAATGCCACAGCACTCTACCCAGGGGGACAGCTTGAGGCTCTGTCTCAAAAAAAAAAAAAAAAGAGTCGGCTGAGAGCCCGCGGATGCTTTGAACATCAGGGCGCAGGAGCACGCAGTATGAGCGAGCTGCCTACCCAGCGGCTGGCTCCTGCCGGCGTGGATTTGAGGGGCCGGGGTGCGTTTGGGAAGAGGCTGAAGGTGTGTGTTTGGGTGCCGGCGAGGGCGTGTCTGCGGAGAGGGGCTGTTTGTGTTGGTGAGGAGTGTGTGTTTGTGTTTGCAGACCAGGGAGTGTGCATGTGTGTGTTTGTGTTTGCCAAGTGTGGGAGCGGCCAAGAAAAGTGGCCAAGCTCAACCTGTCACTCAGCGATCAGGTTGACAGGCGTTCGCTCATCTGGGCCCAGGAGCTCTGATTGCAGATTCAAGGAAACAAAATAGCAATTGTAATTACGGGGCTTTGATAAGATAAAGGAAGGAGGGAGCTGGCCGGGAGGTGGGAGAGCAGGCGGGCAAGCCAGGGAGGTAGCGGCCCGCGGGGACCCGGCGGAACATTTGCATCTGTCAGTCACTGGGCGTGCCGGGGCTGAACTAGGTGCCTGCTGCGGGGGTGTCCTCATCTGCCCCTCTCCCCTAGCCATGTGGATTTGGCGAGAGATGAGGAGAATCTCAAAGAACTGTGTGAGCATCCAGTTCCTGAGAGGGTCTCAGAATGTAAAGGAATTCTGGTCCTGCAAATGCTCAGTGGCAGAGGTTAGGGGTACCACTAACACTCTGACCTTGGAGAGATGTTAATGTTTTCCAGGGGAGAGGGAAGAGGATAGACGAAGACCATTGAAGTTCAACTCAGGGTCCTCAGAATCTTCTCAGAGACAACCAGAGTTTAATGCTGGTCTGAGCCACGTTCTCTGCCTCCACCCCAACTCAGGGAAGGGAAGGTGTCCAGTCTGGCTCTGGTTTTGACTCTGGGACCATGTACACACTACCAGATAGCTGCTCTCTGCTCCTCTCATCAGACTTACCAGAGGGCTGGGTCCATGGTGGGCAGAAGGCAAATCCCTTTTAGGAAGTGTCCAGTCCCTGCTCCCCATCTCTCTGTTCAATTATTCATTAATAACAAACATTTTCATGGGTGTGAGGTTAAGACAGTGAGCAAACAGATATCACCCTTACTGGCTTGGAGCAGTGCAGAGAGGGAAGCATATATTGAACAAATCATGACTCAATCCTTAAGCAGAGGACAGTGAAGGAAAAGGACTGGCCTGGGCTGTGGCCACTAGAGTCCACCTGATCCAGTGGGGTTGAGAGGAGACAGTGCCTGCCAAGCCTTTAGCAAATACAAGTGCTCAATAAATGGTAGTGCTTATGATTATTATCTGTTGGGTGGGGTGAAGGCAAGTCTACCTGGGAAAGTTGCACATGGGCTGACTTATGTCTAAATGCTCAGCCAACTTCCCCATTATTCATTAATTCATTCAACAAACAATAACTGCAGAACAACTTTGCTGAGTCTGTGCCCTGAGCTGCGATTTATAAGCTGGTAAAGACATGGTTCTTGCCTCAAGGTCTGCATGGGCAGGAGCCTCGTGAATGAACAGACTCTTGGAGGGGAGTAACAGGTGGGCTCAGGAAGTTTACTTCTCTGAGGAGGGAAGTTATCTTGGGATAAGTCCTTTAACTTCCCTTCTCGACATTTCTTGATGTTCATTGATGGCTGGGAGTTGGGAAAGATGGGACACAGGGAAAGGTGGACACAAAGCCAGGGGAGTAGGCAGAAGCTGGCTGTGCTGCTGGACAAGGTCCTGCCTGCTTCCTCTAGCTTAGTGGCTCCCTGAGACTCCCCCAACCCCTCCAGTGCTACCCCCAGGGTCGGGAGGCCAGTGAGGACAGGGAGGTTGTGGATGAAGGCAGCAGCTGGGTAGGTCATCTGTGACTCCACCTGTTCCTCACAAGTACCTGTCCCAGAGCACTTTTCCCCACAGGCTGCTCCTACAGAAGCAGTGTGATAGCTCAGGGTTTTCAGGAAACCTTAGAGGGAAGCAATGAGGTGAGGAGCTGGGAAAGTGCCTACCTTTGCCCCCACTCCTACCCGCAGTTGACCCAAGGTACCAGCCCATGCCTAGTACACAGTAGGTATGTAAATACCTGCAAAATGAAAAAATAATGGGACACTGAGGGGGAAAGGGCTGGGTGGTCTGTAGCTAAGCCCCTAAGTCTCTTTCCCTACAAAACGCTGCTGAGAATAGTTCGTTTTGCCCCGCTCCCTGCTGGGTTTTTTTTGGGGGGGGGTAGTAGCTGTGGGACTTGCTAGGGACATTTGGGCTCCCCTCTCTACAGGGGTGGTTCAAGGTTCCTCTCAAGCTTTAGGCTAGTAGCGGGGAGACAGAAGCAGGGGTGATAGTGATATTGCGATAGGGGCTGGGGGAATCATTTCTCGTTCCCAGGGCCTCCTTGGAGACTGAACAAGACAAGAGAGGAGCAAGGCAAGGTGTTCAGCCAGGTACGGGTAGCACAGGCTCGCACTGTGCGAGAGACAGGCGTACAGTCATTCGTACCACTGGTAGCGGCTGCTCCTAGGTGGCAGGCCCAGCCCTAGTACACAGTAGGTGGCTCATAGACAGGCCGCATAGCCGGAGGCGGCAGCGGATGAGGGACCACTGGGAGACCTAACCCTGTCGGACTCCGGCATACTGGACGGTTCAGGAAGCCCCAGCTCAGGGTTTTGGGGCCCAGCAGAGCAGCTGCCCGAGGCGCCCCATCCCCGCGTCTCCCAGCCCCAAGAGGTAGCAAGGGTACATGCCGGGTATAGGGGGAGGCGCCCACACCGGCCACCACCGCCCCTCCCGCGAGTGCCAGACCCCTCCCCTAGCCCCGACCCCCAATCCTAGACCCGTCGGGCGCCCCGCCCCGGTTCGCCCCGCCCCCGCCCCGGGCTGAGTCCCGGCCCCGCTCCCAGCCGGGGGCTGCGGGCTCCGGCCGCCAGCCCCGTGCTCCCCCCTCGCGCCCGGTGTGGCGCCCCCCGCCCCCACCCCTCCCCCTCCCTTTCCACCTACCCACCCACCCGGCGGCCCGTTACCCTCCTGCTTGCTCCGGCTTCTGAGCAGCCAGCGGCCACCGGCTCCCGCAGCGGCGCAGAGCGACTCAGCGCGGCGCGGCAAGCACGACATTCCACGGGACCCAAGGAACCTCATCGGGACCGCAGCTGGGCTCCCGCATCCGAACCTCCCTCCGCCCACCCCCAGCTTGTCCCTCTGCAGCCTCCCGCGGGAAAGCTTGATCCCGCCGGGGCTCTCTGTGCTCCCGGGCCGCGCGCCATGGGCAGCCCCCGCTCCGCGCTGAGCTGCCTGTGAGTACCGCTGCCCCCGCGTCCCCGCCCGGCTGGGCCAGCCGCACCCGCTCCGCTCACCCCGCTTTTGTCTCCCACAGGCTGTTGCACTTGCTGGTTCTCTGCCTCCAAGCCCAGGTAAGGAGCACCGCGCGGAGGCGGGGACCGGGCGGGCCGGCGGGGGACTCAGGTTGGCAATGTAGGGCATGGCCCTGAGGACCAACTCTGTGGCAAGGACGGCTAGGTTGGAAGGAACCTTAGAAATCCAGTCCCAACTACTCTGAGAAAGGAGCTAAGGAACAGAGAGGTAGAGTCCTGCCTAAGGTCACCCAGCGAAAGAGTGGAAAGGCTAGAACCCAAGGTCTGGTAGTACCACGCGTCTCCCACGCATCTTCCCCAGGTTGGGGTGGATAGGGAACCCGATGGACGGCCACACCTGGCCGCTGAGGGAGGGGGCAGCTGGGGCCAGGGGATGTTCATTACCGGGAAGGGTTCGGTGACTGCATCAGGGACCCTTTCCGCAGCTGTTGGGGAGACTTGTGACCAATTTGGCCTAAAGATCGGGTGCCCAGATCCTCTGAGCTCTCAACATTTGCTCCGTAAATTTGTCTTTATAAATGTCACGGGTCGGGTAGCGCTGCCTCCCTACTTAAAAGCGCCCTGCTTCTCTAGGAAGGCCCGGGCCGGGGGCCTGCGTTGGGCAGGGAGCTCACTTCCCTATTCGGGGCTGGCCGGGAGCCCCAGGGTGTTGCCCAACAGGTGGGTCCAGATTCTCCTCGGGGCTCATTCATCCAGGGCTGGGTCTCCCCAACTTTCCTAGGTGGGGGATGGTGGTCTGGGCTGGCACATTGGGGGGACCTCCCCCAGCCTCTGTTGGCTGCCTGGGGCAGTGAGGGGGATGATGGGTGGGCAATGGGGGCCACTTTGGCCCCTGGGCAGAGTAGCATTATAATGGCGTGTTGTGTATTTTTCAATTTCCTAAAGGTAACTGTTCAGTCCTCACCTAATTTTACACAGCATGTGAGGGAGCAGAGCCTGGTGACGGATCAGCTCAGCCGCCGCCTCATCCGGACCTACCAGCTATACAGTCGCACCAGTGGGAAGCACGTGCAGGTCCTGGCCAACAAACGCATCAATGCCATGGCAGAAGACGGGGACCCCTTTGGTAAGGCACCCTGCATGGCATCTCTTGGTGTAAAGGTAGCTTGCTTGTGGTGACTGGACTTCCAGTCCCCAGCTGAACTGGTTAAAGGCCTATAGGCTCCCCAGCTCAGAAGGGAAGGAGTTTGCAGGGTCAGCTGGAGAAGAGAGGGGTGGAGAAAAAGCCCTGGGGACTACTTGGCCACAGGTGCCCCCTTCCATGCCCAGCAGATGAAAGAATCCAGGAATCTCCCTTTACACCACTCTTCATTCACCCCTCCCCACCTGCAGGTTGAAGCTAGGGGTTCATGGGGAGGGGGCCCCCAGGTTTAAGGGAAGCTCTTGAAAGAGGATATGTCGCCTGGGCCTGAAAAAGGAAAAGTGGGAAAGAGAAGAGAAATCCATCCAACTCTCCCAGCTTGGAAAAGGGGGGTGCTGTGAACCTTTCAATACTTTGATCAGAAGGGTCAGTTACACCAGGACTAGGCTTGGAAAGGGGCCCTCCCTGCTCTGCTTGTCTGAGAACCCAGGCAAGGGCTTCTGGCTCCCTGTGGGGTGGTGAGTGCAGGGAGCTACTGCCGGCAGAGAGGCCGAGGACTGATTGATTTCTAAAACATTCAATATTCCTGCCTTGAAATGGGGCCAATTTCCAGAGTCCTGGATGTACCAAGAGAAAAGCAAGCCCTCTGGGCGGCTGGTGTTGTTTTTAGAGAGCGATTATTGTGAGTTTAAAAACCTTTAAATAATGACCAAGTTAAACAAGCATGAAAGGAGAGGGGAAGACTCTATTAAAATGTAATAAAAAGGTGAGGCATTTTAAGAGCTAAGAAGAAAAATGAAGAATGATATAAAACAGAAGAAGAACGAGCCTTTTTTTCAGATGTGGAGTTTGAAAGGAGTTGCAAGTCTGTAAATGTTAAAAAAGAGGTTCAAGATTGTTCTCTATGAATCTCTGGAGAGACCCCCGCGTCTGGCAGAGCGATTAAAACTCTTCTTACTTTCACCTTTTTTAACATTTCCTGAATACTTTCTCCTCTTCTCGAGCCAGTTTGGGGGATCGAGTATGTCTCGCTGCATTTTTTCTGCATGGACGTAGCTGACTTCCCTTCAAAGCTGGAGGAGGAGACATAATTTTCCTGGGATAAATCTGTCACTGGGGTGGAAGAATAGGTTTGAAAATGTTAAGCTTTCCAAAAGCCCTGTTGGGAAAGCCGCTGTAAACTTCAGCCCTAGCTCCCCAGATCTATTTGGGAAGGAGAGTGGGGGCTCTGTAGAGGAGGGGGTGGGGGCAGCCTGCCCGGTGGCCGAGCTCTCCTGCTGGGCTGGCAGAGCTGGCCTATGGTCCCTTTGTCCCTCCAAATTGGCTGCTTGCTGCCCTTCTCAGCTTCCAAGGCTAGGGGAACGAATGCCTGGCTCCTCCAGGATTTGCTCCATTGCAGCAAATGGCTTAGCATCCTTGGATTTGGGGAAGGGAAGGAGAAGCCGAGCTGGCAGTGGGGGAATCAGTCTTCAGACATCTGAAGAGGTCTGACACCCACTTCTCTCTTTAGATATATGGGAGGCTTCCTAGGTTCTCTGGTCCTTGCCTACAGGGTAGGAGTAGGAGCTGGAGGCCCCAAGAACAGAAGTGCTTAGAGTGTGCAGCACCTAAGAGCCTATGGAGAATAGCAGAGAGGTCTCAGCTGCTTCTTTATGGGCCCCAGGAAGGAACAGAGGCAACTACTCCATCCCCATCTGCCCATTTGGCTAGAACCCTCAGAGGGGATCCTTTTACCCCTTCTCTAGTCAACATCCTTCCTGGCCCTTACAAAGCACTCACTTATTGCTCTAGAAAGCAGATCAGGAGAGGGATGAGCACCATGGCTAGGCCTAAGAGCAGGTGAATGGGTGGGAAGGTGACAGCTTCATTCCCCTATCTCCCCAACTCCCCCCCCGCCCCCCCGCTGCTGACACACACACACACACACCCACACACACACACACTGGGGAACCAGATTGGAGACCACTAGGGGCCTGACCACTGGGTTCCAGCCCTGTGCCTATGTGAAGTGGGGGGAGTCACAGCCTGGGGAGGAATGGCTACCTAACTGACCTCAGTGCCTTCCACCTCTGTCATTGATTTCAGAGACAGAGAATGTGACTCATGTCAATGCAGGCTAAGTCTCAGAACTGCTTTTTCAAGGAGGGGGAAGGATGGACGTTGCTGTAGGAAAGACAGGAGAGCCATCTCCTCTATCTCATTTCAAGCAGCTAAATCATCCCTTACTCCCTTCTTCAGGATAGCCTCTAAGAGAGGAACTGCATAGAGAGGTAGACAGGACAGGCATCTATGATAAGCTGTCTAGGGAAGGGGAGTGGGGAGAAGATACAGAATTCAACCCTAGTCTCCTAGCCCTCCTCACCCACAGAAGGGTTTGGTTGCTGGGGTGAGAAGTCCAGCTGTGAGGATGGTTCAAACAGAAAAGATAATTGAGTTGTTGATTTCTGGACACTGGGGCTGGGGGACCTTGGTGACTGGGAAGCCATGGGGAAGAGGTAGGATCCACCCAGCAGATGTCTGAGGTTATGAGAAAGCAGCTGGCTTTGGGTTACGTGTGCGCGTGTGTGTGTGTGTGTGTGTGTGTATAGGGAGAGCTGTCACCATCCCTATCATCTGAGCAAAGCAGGGCTGCCCAAGAGGTAGTGATCATGGGAAGTGACCAAGACTGTATAAGTTAGAATCCAAAGTGGCAGAAACAGGAGAGAAAACTTTTATCTTTAGCTTCAGGATTGGAGGTCATTGCTGGACCTGGATGTTTGTTCTTTTTTTTTTTTTTTTTTTTTTTTTTTTTTTTTTGAGACAGAGCCTCAAGCTGTCCCCCTGGGTAGAGTGCCATGGCATTACAGCTCACAGCAACCTCCAACTCCTGGGCTCCAGCGAGTCTCCTGCCTCCGCCTCCCAAGTAGCTGGGACCACAGGCGCCCGCCACAACGCCCGGCTATTTTTTGGTTGCAGCTGTCATTGTTGTTTGGCGGGTCCGGGCTGGGGATTCGAACCCGCCACCTTAGGTGTACGTGGCTGGCGCCTTAGCCGGTTGAGCTATAGGCGCCGAGCCGACCTGGATGTTTGTTAATGTTCTCTAAGGCATGTGCTTATAATATTCCAAGTTATGGCTTGGTGCAGTATCTCATGCCCTTAATCCTAGCACTCTGGGAGGCTGAGGTGGTGGATAGCTTGAGCTCTTGAGTTCAAGACCAGCCTGAACAAAAAACGAGACCCCATCTCTACTAAAATTAGAAAAACTGAGGCAAGAGGATTGCTTGAGCCCAGGAGTTGGAGGTTGCTATGAGCTATGAAGCCACAGCATTCTACCCAGGGTGACAGCTTGAGACGGTCTCAAAAACAAAAAAAAAAAAAAAATATTCTGAGTTGTAAGGATCCTCAAAGGAGATCTCTTGATTAGCTGTAGAGCTCTGATCAAATTAAATTGTACATAGCCAGTGGTGCATGCCTGCAGTCCCAGCTACTCAGGATACTGAGGCAGAAAGATCATTTGAGCCTACAAGTTTGAGGTTGTAGGGAGCTATGATGACACCATTGCACTCTAGCCTGGGCAACATAGCAAGAACTGTCTCAAAAAGAAAAAACAAAAAAACAAAAAAACTAAACTTTACTTGGATCTTCAACATAGAAGTCATTACTGTCTAGTTTAAAAAGAGAGGAAGAAGGAATGGAGCTTCAGCCTTTTCAATTGCACGGCCCCAAGACTGCTCTGTGGAACCCAGTACCATTCACCCCTGGTCTATAAACTTGCCCTTTCCCAGGGTCACCCAGCACATCAGTAACTTGGCTGGGCTGGAGCTCAGGTTTTGGGTACCTGGCCCTGAGAGCAGTTGCTGTAGGAATGTGACAAGTTTGTGGGCCATCTGGGATGAGGAAGGGCAACAGCTGGGATCAGGGTCTTCCAATAACCATCCAACTATCTTCCCTAATAGCAAAGCTCATTGTGGAAACAGACACCTTTGGAAGCCGAGTTAGAGTCCGAGGAGCTGAGACAGGCCTCTACATCTGCATGAACAAGAAGGGGAAGCTGATTGCCAAGGTGAGACCCAGAAGGGTGGTAGGGCCTCTGGGACCTGGGGAGGGGCTGGCCTGGCTAAGCTCCTCCAGGACAGTCTTGAGCTCTGATCTCAAGGTGGGCAGAGACACAGAGCTACCTTGGGGTTACCTAATAAAGGGGGTAAGAGAGAAAGAAACTGCTTTAGAGATGAAAAGCTATAAAAGCGAAGGAGGAAGAAGGCAGGCTAGGGACGGGGTTGAGGGGGTTGGTAAATTCCATATATCTTTTTAACAAATCGCCAAATTGCTTTGCTATTATGTCCAATTACATGGTACCAGCATTTGGAATGTTCAGTAAGCCGCGGGCCCAGCCCCTCGGCAGAGCTCTGAAATGGCCCCATTAGTCACGGCTCCTCTCCAGCCTGGAGCTACCCACTTCCTGGGCTTCTGGGGCTTGGGACTCAAGAGTCTCCTCACAGGCCTCCCCTCCCCCAGAGGGTGGCTGCCTTGGGGCCAGGAGTCCTGAGTGGCTGAGGAGGGCAGGTGGGGAGACGGGTGGCCAGACTGATGGGCAGGAGGCCAGAGCAGGCAGGCTCTGGAGCCCACTCGCTGCCTCTCTGCGTTGGGGCCCAGCCCCTCCATAGACAACCATGTGTCACTGCTGCCCAGGAGGACAGGAAGTGCCGGGTGGGCTGCGGGTTGTGAGGGATTAGAGAGCGGGTGCCCGGGTAGGGGCTGCAGCTCCTGCCCACCTCGCCATCTGCTGGGGTGCCACCTGCTGTCTGGGGCTGCTTGCCCTCTGCCTGTGATGGAGGGCTCTGTAACGCAGTGTCTGGCCCCCCTACCTGCAGAGCAACGGCAAAGGCAAGGATTGCGTCTTTACGGAGATCGTGCTGGAGAACAACTACACAGCGCTGCAGAACGCCAAGTATGAGGGTTGGTACATGGCCTTCACCCGTAAGGGCCGGCCCCGTAAGGGTTCCAAGACACGACAGCACCAGCGCGAGGTCCACTTCATGAAGCGGCTGCCCCGCGGCCACCACACCACCGAGCAGAGCCTGCGCTTCGAGTTCCTCAACTACCCGCCTTTCACACGCAGCTTGCGTGGCAGCCAGAGGACTTGGGCCCCTGAGCCCCGATAGGTGCCTGCCAGCCCCTCCACGCAAGACCAGACAAGGAGACCCTCCTCTGGTGGGGGCTCCCAAAAGAGAAACTCAAGCCAGATGAGATCTGCCCTGATGCAGGCTGGGGAGGTGCTGGAGAGCCAGGGGTTCCGGTTGTTGATATTGTTTGCTGTTGGGGTTTTTTGCATTTTTTTTTAAACAAAAGAGAGGCTCTATTTTTATATTCCACTTGGCTGTGGTGTCTGTCTTCTTACTTCTCAGAAAGGCCCATTCATGGCCTAAACAGGGATTCTGGTGGGGGCTCTGGGGTGAGGGGTTTTCTGATCAGGTGGCCAGAAACTCCACTGCACCCCCAGGTGGAGCTGGAAGGCAAGGACTGTGACACAGGCCCCTTCTTTTAGGGTTGGGTGTCAGTGGGGGGTGGTTGTGTACTAGTTGCTATTAAATGATTGAAATATTTATTTAATTTGCATATTAAAAGTGTGTGTTGCAGAGTGAGTCCTGCCCCCTTTCCTCCTGCCCTGCCTCAGCCTAACAGGCTGCTGGGAGATGTAACAGCTCTGACCAGCTCCCCTAAGCCTAAGGACCCATACCTGTCAGCTGTCTCCCTCACTGTCACTCAGAGGGGTTTTCCTGGGGGGACAGAAGCAGGGAAAGAGGCGAGAAGAGGCTCCTAGCTCATTCTGGGAGCTCTCAGACATGGACTTTCTAATAATTTTTTTTAAGGTTTTTATTTTTATTTTTATTTTTTTGAGACAGAGTCTTATTAATAAGTCACCCTTGGTAGAGTGCTGTGGCGTTATAGCTCACAGCAACCTCAAACTCTTGGGCTTAAGTGATTCTCTTGTCTCAGCCTCCCAAGTAGCTGGGACTACAAGTGTCTACCACAACACCCAGCTATTTTTTGTTGTAGTTGTCGTTGTTTTAGCTGGCCCAGGCTGTATTCGAAGCTGCCAGCCTCGGTGTATGTGGCTGGCACCATAATCACTGACCTACAGGAATGGAGCCAGGACTTTCTTTCTTTTTTTTGAGACAGAGTCTCAACCTGTCACCCTCAGTAGAGTGCCATGGTGTCACAGCTCACAGCAACCTCAAGTTCTTGGGCTTAAGCAATTCTCTTGCCTCAGCTTCCCAAGTAGCTGGGATTATAGGTGCTTGCCACAATGCCCAGCTATTTTTTGGTTACAATTGTCATTGTTGTTTTAGCTGGCCCAGGCTGCACTAGAATCTGCTAGCTTCGGTGTATGTGACTGGTGCCCTACCCACTGAGCTACAGGCACCTCCGTGGACTTTCTAACTATTAACAGGAGTCATTGCTAACACTTGCCCAGGTCACCTCAGGGGCAGGAATGATGGCTATGCTAGAACCAGAGCTGTAACCATGGATTCAATTCTTTTAAAAAGGGCTTTTCTCATTTGAACTCATGAGTTTGAGACCAGCCAGAGCAGAACTCATGAGTTCAAGACCAGCCAGAGCAAGAGTGAGACCCCGTTTCTAAAAACAAGCCGGGTTTTGTGGCAGGCACCTATAGTCCCAGCTACTTGGGAGGCTGAGGCAAGAGGATCAATTGAGCCCAAGAGTTTGAGGTTGCTGCAAGCTATGGCACTCTGCCGAGGGTGAAAAAAGTACTTTTCTCTGTGTGCCTAGATCTATGTGGGAAATGGGTTGGAGACTCCAGAACTGGTCCTTTTTGAGAAATCAGGCTCCAGAAAATGAAAGAAAAGAGCAGCTGCCAGGGTCCATGGTGGTGGTATATTGAAGGGGGATTGCCAAGGCTGGTGTTGATAACTGAGACAAGTGTTATCTTTGGGGGATCTGGTTGGAGAGCTATGGGCAGAAGGTGCTAAACTCAGGTGCTGCAGAAGAACCCAGGAATGAACTGCTGTCTAAGAAGAGACTGCTGACCTCAGAGAGATGGGCCTATTGGAGTACAGCTACAAACGGGATGGGACTGGAATGTAGAGTTCAAGGTAGTCATGACCTGGGGGAGAAGTGGCAGGTATCCGTCAAGGACTAGCTGTGAAGGAGGGCTAATCTGGGATTAGGATGGCCTGGTAATGCCATGGGAGTGCTGGCCAGGCCATGGTGTGGGTAGTGAGAGTGTGGGGGTGCGTTTGGTGAGACACACCAAAGCTAGAGAGCCCAAGCCCAGGGGCAGTTCTCCTAAGCCCAGAGCTGGCCCAGCCTTCTTAACTGAGGCCTTTGATTTGGACTTCTTCCACTGCCTTCTTTGAGATGCCCCTGGGCTGGTCTCATAGGAGACTAGGTCTCTATTCTTTGGGACTTCACTTAGGATGGGGGCAGCCCAAGGCTTCTTAACTATGTGCCCTCCTAGAGTTGTAGGCCCAAATCCCAGACTTGGACCATGCAGGTAGATCAGGAATTTCAGGGTTCAGTGGGAGGCCTGGGAGTCTATCCACTCTACCTCTTGTGCCTGCTAAAGCAGGTAAGGGGCTCTGGACAGAGTGGGTTTTTCCTGGTACATAGACACTGGGGATGTGAGGAAGGGGCTCTACACAGCTCTCTCCAGCTCCCCCAGTTCTTAGTGCCTCCTCCTCTGCTCCCCTCCCCCTTTAATTAATTCTGGGTGAGCAGCCTGGCTTTATTGTGCAAGGAGCTGGGGTCTCACTGTGGGAAAAGTCACACCTTCTGAGCAGCTTCTGATGCCATGTAAATGAAGGGACCGTCCAGGAAACGCTTTTATCTGCACGGTCGCCTGTCCAGCCCCCAGCCCAGTAATTACCCACATTTCATTTGTTTGAGAGCAATTCTTGGGGGAAACCACAGGATAGGAGGGAATCGGGTGTGTGTGTGAGGGGGTGGGTGGAATGTTAGGCTCTTTCCCTGTGATCCTGGCCACAAATCAGGGCCAGGCTAGGCCGAGGCTGGTCACTGGCTAGGCCAAAGCTAATCCTTAAGCCCCCAAACTAGGGGAGGCTTGAGTCCTCCAGGGTGGTAGGAGTGAAATTGTTCCATATGTGCATCATAAGAGAACAGGTGAGCTGTCCAGAGAGCCAGACCTGCCTTCTACAGAGGAGAGAGATGACTGGATTGGGGGAGAAGGGGAGGACTGGATAAGAGGGTGGGGATCTCATCCTTTAGGGTGCCTGAGGCTTTGGGAAGAGGTTGACTCCCCAGCAGGACCCCAAGCCAGGGGTCCATGGGAGTTTAGCCCAGAGCAGTGGGACTAAGCTAGACTAGAGCACCCACCAACTTGTTTATCTTTGAGTTGCTGCCTCCGCAGAGCCCTAGCTAATGGGGTTTTACAGCCCACTCAAGCTGCAACTGGCCAAGAATCAATCATTACCGGCACTTAGTGGTTTGATAGTTAACAGCCTGAACTGAAGCCAAACTGGTTGTTAACTGTGATAACAACTGATTTCAAGGGGTTATTGCCGGCCCAATATGCTCAGCCCATTTATTTTGGGGAAAACAAGCAGGGAGCTGTTGCAAGGCCCAGAAAAGGGAGGAGGACTGGGCTTCCCTAGCCAAAAGGCCTGCCGCTCTGTCCTATAGTCAATGCTGGCTGTGAAGACCTGGGAGTTGGCTGAGGCCTGACCACCCGGCACCTACTGAGGACCTGTGTGGGGCCCAGGTGAGCTGTGAGGAGGCCCTCTCCAGTCCTCCCTTGTCCCTAGTCTTTGCCTTGGTTCTCCTTCCCGCTCCTCCTCTCATGGCAGTGCTCCCAATGACACCCACTCAGGGATGGCTCCGAGGAGCCTGGGCCTAGTGACCAGGCCTCCATCTGTACCCACATAGCATGTGGGGCTGGATCCCCTCACCT
>NW_003852416.1:18902830-18908670 GCF_000181295.1 Otolemur garnettii
AAAAAAAAAAAAAAGAGTTTTCGCTTCCAACAGCACCAGGTCCTGTCCTCTGCCTTCAGGACAATGGAAGGAGATGAAGCTGTGGGCAAGCACCATTCTAGAATGCCACTGCTTCAAAGGGCCTCAGGAATTCTCCACCCTCTACAGACAGACAACCTGAGGCCCAAAAGTCACACAAATCATGTCAAAGCTAGCACTGTACTAGAAGTTAGGTCTTCATTCCCAGATCCATGTTGTCTTCAGGGATACTGTAAATCTGTCCCTAATTCCATTCAGTCATTCAGCAAATATTAGTGAGTGCCTATTGTGTGTCAGGCTCTTTTCTGGGTAGAGGAAACAGAGCAGGAAATAAGGGACAAAAATCTCTGTCAATGTGGAGCACATCTATTGGAAGGAGGTGCAGAGCCAACAGTGTGTAATATATCAGACACAGATAACCAGCATGGGGAGGATTCAGAAGAGGGCAAATGTGACAGGGGTAGCTATTTTAGACAGGGTGATCAAAGAAGGTCTCCCTGATAACTTCATGTCTGAGTGACCAGGTGAAAGGAACAGAAAGTGCAAAGACATATTGCACTGGGGGAATGGATGAGCCAGCAAACCATGGAGGGTTTTCAGTAGTACAGTGACATGATCCGAGTTAGTGTTCATAAGATAGCTTTGGGTGCTGTGTTGAGACTAGACAGCAGGATGATAAAGGAGACCAGTTATGAAGTTACTGCAACAATCCAGGCAAGAGATAACAGTGGATGGGAGGTGGTGAGAAGAGAGTGGAATTTCAGACATTTTTGGCCAGTAAAGATGACAAGACTTGCTGATGGATCTGGATGTGGCTTGTTCTAAAAAGAAAAGTTTCTAGGGGTTTCCATGGTTTCCAGCTTGAGTGACTGAAAGGACGGAGGTACTATATACTGTGATGGAGGAAATCCCAGGAGGGGCCGTTTTGAGGGAAAGAGTAGAAGTTTGGTTTTGGACATATTAAGTCTGAGATGATTAAATAACTATTTAAGAGGTGTTGTTGAATAGGAAGTTGTATATGAGTCCGAAATTCAGAAGAAACGTCTAGGGTAAGGTGACCAGATGTCCCACTTTTGGTGGGACAGTCTTGATTTTTAACAATTTGTCCTGAGTCCTGCGGCATTTTATAAAAGTCCCGATTTTTGGAAAGAACGCAGGACAATCTAGGGAAGGGCGGGACAACTGGAAGGGAATATGAGGTTTTTGGCTGCTGAAAAGGTTAATGTAACTCCATTTGGGAATGAAGAGGTTAATGGAACTTCATTTGGAAATGAAAAGGCTAATGTAAACTCCCTACTCCCCTCCTGGGCAAGGTCGCCAGGTGGACCAGTGCCCTACTCCTACTCCAGGCGCAGCCCTATACATAATTGTTTTTAATGTTTTATATTTGTAAATCGTACTTATGTTGAAATTAAAAAATATATTACAATACTATTTTTGCATTCTATGAAAATTTTTGTTGCTCCATATAGACCAAATTTTTTTTTTTTTTTTTTTTTTTTTGCAGTTTTTGTCTGGGGCTGGGTTTGAACCTGCCACCTCCAGCATATGGGGCTAGTACCCTACTCCTTTGAGCCACAGGCGCCACCTTAGATCAAATTTTTTTTTTTTTGACGGAGCCTCAAGCTATCCTCCTGGGTAGAGTGCCATGGCATCACAGCTCACAGCAACCTCCAACTCTTGGGCTCAAGCGAGTCTCCTGCCTCAGCCTCCCAAGTAGCTGGGACTAAAGGGGCCCACCACAACGCCCGGCTATTTTTTGGTTGCAGCCATCATTGTTGTTTGGCGGCCCGGGCTGGGGATTCGAACCCGCCACCTTAGGTGTATGTGGCTGGCGCCTTAGCCGCTTGAGCCACAGGCTCCGAGCCTAGATCAAATTTTTAATCAAGAACACACCCCTCCTCACCCCACCTCCGCCCCACCCAGATCAATGGTGTCTGGCTTTACCAATGTTAAAATTTGGTCACCTTAGTCTAGGGTGAAGATATAAACTCAGGAGTATTTAGCATACAGGTAATTTCCAAAGCCAAGAGAGAGAATGGATTCCCCAGGAAGTGTGTATTGATGGAGGAGTAAAGAGAGCTACGCCTGAGCCTTGGCTTACTAAGGACATTGAGAGGTCGGAGTGAACTGACAGAACTGGCAAAGGAGGCTAAGAAAGTGTGGCCCAGGGCAGCGCCTGTGGCTCAGTGAGTAGGGCGCTGGCCCCATATACAAAGGGTGACAGGCTTGCACCCAGTCCTGGACAAACTGCACAACAACAAAAAAGAAAGTGTGGTCCATGAGGTAGGTGGGAGGAAGAGCAGGAGAGGGTTGTAACCTGATGAGCTAGGTGAACAAGAAAACAATTTCTGAGCCTGGAGCTCTACGTGAGGCTAGAGAAAAGTTTTATTGTCATCATCTGGCTTCCTAGCAACCACCCCTCAAACCTTAGGGCCAAGAGGAGGTTGCCAAAACATAGGGTTAGTTTAACCTGGAAGCCTCCTGGATTCCTCTCTTAGCCTCATTCCTGCTTATCATCAGTAGGTCCTACTGTCTGTACCTCCAGAACATCTGTCCAGTCCAATCCATCCACTGTTGTACTTACCTACTGCCACCACCCCACTCTGAGCCATCATCAGTTTTTGTCTGGCTTATGACAATACCTTCCTACTTGCTTGCTCTTCCTGGTTCCTTTCCTATCCCTCTGCAATTCATACTCCACTCAGAAGCCAAAATTTTCCAAACACAAATCTGATCATGTTACTCCCACAATACCTAGAGTTGAATTCAAACTCTTTTCCACCACCTCACACAGTCCCCTATGTGCTTTGGCTGTTTCTTTTCCACTCTCCTTATCTGCAGGGTCTAGCCATACCTTCTTCCAGATCTTCCAACAAGCCCAGAGGGGCTCAGAGCCTTTGAACTTGTTGTTCTCTCTACCAGGAATGCTTAGTCTCCAGATCAGTGGATGTATGAGGGCAGTCTCTCTGTTGTCATTCTCTGCTTTATTTTCTATGTCAAACTTACCATCTGGGAGGTGCCTGTGGCTCAGTGAGTAGGGCACCAGCCCCATATACCGAGGGTGGCAGGTTCAAACCCAGCCCCAGCCAAACTGCAACAAAAAATAGCCAGGTCCTGAGGTCCCAGCTATGTGGGAGGCTGAGGTAGAAGAATTGTCTAAGCCTAGGAGTTGGAGGTTGCTGTGAGCTGTGACTCCACTGCACTCTACTGAGGGTGAAAAAGTGAGACTCTGTCTCTACAAAGAAAAAAAACCACTTACCATCTGATGTTATCCTGATTTTTATTTCTTTACTTGTTTTTGGTTTGCTCTATCCTTACTTCCCAAGAGAGCAGGAACTTTGCTTGTTGATGAATGTCCAATGCTTAGAACAGTACCTGGCACATTGTAGATGTTTAGTAAAATTTTTTTGCAGCATTAGCATAAAGTAAGAGTAGACTCTGAATGTTGAGAGAAAGTGGGTCAAGAGTTCTCTGTATCTGGCTCGGCGCCTATAGCTCAACTGGTTAAGGCGCCAGCCACGTACACCTAAGGTGGCGGGTTCGAATCCCCAGCCCGGACCCACCAAACAACAATGACGGCTGCAACCAAAAAATAGCTGGGTGTGGTGGGCGCCTGTGGTCCCAGCTACTTGGGAGGCGGAGGCAGGAGACTCGCTTGAGCCCAGGAGTTGGAGGTTGCTGTGAGCTGTAATGCCACGGCACTCTGCCCAGGGGGACAGCTTGAGGCTCTGTCTCAATAAAAAAAAAGAGTTCTCTGTATCAGGCTGGGCATGGTGGCTCATGCTTGTAATCCCAGCACTCTGGGAGGCCAAGGTGGATGGATCACCTGAGCTCACGAGTTTGAGACCAGCCTGAGCCAGAGCGAGACCCCATCTCTAAAAATAGCTGGGCATTGTGGTGGGTGCCGATAGTCCCAGCTATTCAGGAGGCTGAGGCAAGAGAATCACTTGAGCCTAAGAGTTAGAGGTTGCTATGAGCTATTACACCAGGTCACTCTACCAAGGGTGACAGAATGAAACTCTATCTCCAAAAAAAAAAAAAAAAGTGTTCTCAGTATCCTGGAAAAGGGCCAGGCA
The DNA here is from genome assembly GCF_000181295.1 of Otolemur garnettii. Taxonomy (NCBI): domain Eukaryota; kingdom Metazoa; phylum Chordata; class Mammalia; order Primates; family Galagidae; genus Otolemur; species Otolemur garnettii. The sequence continues at coordinate 18,906,928 of NW_003852416.1, forward strand.
TTAGGAAATTCTTTTTTTGTTTGTTTGTTTGTTTGTTTGAAACAGTCTTACTTTGTTGCCCTTGGTAGAGTACCGTGGCATCACAGCTCACAGCAACCTCAAACTTGGGCTCAAGCCATTCTCTTGCCTCGGCCTCTGGAGTAGCTAGGACTACGGGTGCTCCCACAATGCCCAGCTATTTTTAGAAATGGGGTCTCACTCTTCCTCAGGCTGGTCTTAAACCTGTGATCCATACGCCTTGGCCTCTCAGAATGCTGGGATTACAGGCGTGAGCCACTACACGCAACAGGAAATTCTTAAAGTGTAGGAAGACTTAAGGATGATCCTGGGATGGGTGATCTCTTTTAGCCCATCCAGACTTGCACAATCTTAGTGAAAAGGCCCAAAGCTGCCTGGCACAGGCTCGTCATCATTTTCTTAAGCTTAAATATCTAAAAAATCTGGACAAATGGACATCTAAGCAGGGCCTATTGAGATGGACATCTCAAAACCTTCCAAAATTCTGTTTTCTTCACTGTCATTGGGTTTCCATAGCAATCAGGGGACTTCAAAGGCAAGACTGAAGGGGAATTAAGAGCCAGAGAGAGCAGAGGAGAGAGGAGGAGTAAGTGGTAGCAAGACAGATGGGGAACTGGCAGGAACTCCAGGGGGATCCCCAACTCCCATGTTACTATGGAGGGTTGTGCCAATAATGTCCCTTTGGTTGCCCCCCTTCCCCATCTGGATCTCTTGCTGACCCTCAAGAAGTAACTGTCCATCTGGGCAGGGCCTGGAGCTGACCCCTCATGCAAGCCCCCTCCTCCTGGCTGGCAAATGCTGAGCCAGGCACTGGCTCTGTGCAATGGTCCAGTTCACTTCCTCAGTCCCTCTTTCAGCAACAGTGAAACAAGGAGCCCCCGGTTGGTTTGGGGAGTGTTTCCTTCCCCTTCCTTCCTTGGATGTGTATGGTGAAAAGAGATGTAGGAGGAGAGGCAACATTATCCCATGCAGAACAAAGTCCCTAGCATTGGCATTTGAGGATTACAGCTAGGCCCCCCATCTTGAAGGTTCAGATGATCTCTAGCTTAGGGCTCAGCTGGAGGTGCTCAGAACAGGGGGCAAGTCTGGGCATTACTCTGAGGAAACAAGCAGAAGCCTGGACAGAGTTCTGCCCTGATAGCAAACTCCCTTGAGCCCAGAAGACCAGAAAATGCTAGGCCTGGGGCCTGGAAGTGGTAGAATACCAAGCTTTGGAGAAGCTCTCACAAGTGGTCCTGAGGCTCAGGCCAACTTCCTGGAGAATAGGTCAGTGACTTTGGAGGGCAAATGTGAACCAGGGCTAACACCAAATTTCAACTGTCCCTCTGCCTGTTCACATGCACATAGCTCCCAAGAACCATCTCCTGGGACTCCTCCCTGTTTCCAGCTTCTGACTTTCAATCATTTCAATACAATATACATCGCTATGCCTTGCAATATGTTTTTCTTTTCTTTCTTTCTTTCTTTTTTTTTTTGAGACAGAGTCTCAAGCTGTTGCCCTAGGTAGAGTGCTGTGGCATCATAGCTCATAGCAACCTTCAACTCTTGGGTTCAAGCAATCCTCTTGCCTCAGTTTTTCTATTTTTAGTAGTGACGGGGAAGGGGCTCTTCACTTTTTGCTCAGGTTGGTCTCGAACTCATGACCTCAAGCAATCCACCCACCTCGGCCTCCTATAGTGCTAGGATTACAGACATAAGCCACTGCACTCAGTCTTTTTTTTTTTT
>NW_003852416.1:18909760-18914472 GCF_000181295.1 Otolemur garnettii
ATTCGAACCCGCCACCTTAGGTGTATGTGGCTGGCGCCTTAGCCGCTTGAGCCACAGGCGCTGAGCCTCCAGGGGTGTTCTTAAGTGAGGTATGACTGGTAGCCAGGGGCTCTGAAAAAAAAGCTGGAAGATGAAGTGAGCGGAGTGACCAAAAGACTAAAGCCAGAGGCTTGTGCTAAGTGTGAGGAGCAGAGTCCAAGCAGGCCTCTGGTAAGCAGACTCCAGGGGAGCCTGGTAAGATGGGAGTGTGTACAGGGGTGCGAGGGATATGAAGATCTGGTATTGGTGGCAGGTCCTCTGCTAGAACTCAGCCCTAGGAAGTAAGCCCTGTCTGGGCACATTCATCAAATCAGCAGAGTGGGTAGAGAGAGGGAAGGTACAGAAAAAGGATCTTCCATTTTTTCACCCTCCCCCGCACCCCTAGAATTTTCTCTGACACTGTGTATCAACCCCCAGTTTTCAGCAAAGTCAGAGAAGGCATTCAGAGATACGTTTACAGGTGCAGCCAGAAAACCAGAAGTGGCTTGGTGTGAGGGTTAGAATAAAGGTCTTTGGAGGCAAACAGCATGAAGCCTGAATCCTGGCTCAGTCACTTCCTAGTTGAACCACCTGAGCAAGTCATTGCACCTCTCAAAGCCCCAACTTACTCCACCTGTCGAGTGGTCAGGGTCAAAGTTTACATGAGTGTGGAGAGTGGCCAACAGATTACCTCAACAGTGGTTCCCAACAAACAGGGGTTACATGGAAAGTGACTTGGGAAATGGGTTGGGCCATGTGAGTCAGGTCCCTGCGAGCCCAGGTTTGCATGGCAATATCTCTATGAGGCACTGAGGAGCTGTGAGGAAGGCAGAGTGTCCACCGAGGCTGCAATCCCTGGGCAAACAGCTCTGGTAGCCCCAGGGCCTGTGTGAGGTAGCCAGAAAGCCAGAAGAGATAAAAGGCCAAAGTTCGGCCTGCACACAGAGCCTGGCCTCTCCTCTCCTCTCCCTTCCATGCATGCATGCAAGTGTGGGCCTGGGCCCCTGAAGACTGGGAAGAACTGAGAGGGGCAGATAAGGTGGTGGCCTGCCTCTTCCTCTGGGAGGCCAGTGTGCAAGTTATTACCTCTTTGCACCACAGATCTGGCTTTGCCTCCTCTCACTTTAACCCCCAAAGAAGCCCATGCAACTTGGGGAAAAGTCAAGCCTGAGTGGTCCAGAGTCAGAAAGAACAGGAGAGGAGAAAAGCACCAAGAACACAATCAAATTCAAGCCTTCTTATCTGTCCTCCTAGCCAAATGCCAAACTCTTCTTTTCCCTGGTGCCTTGCACTAATTCGTGGCAAATTTCTTGAGCACTTCCTATACACTAGGCATTAAAGTACTGGGGAGAAATGATGCACAGACACCTGACTCCCAAAGCTTCCCATCTGGCAGAGGGCCACAGTCAGACAGGCACTCCCTAAGGGGCTGGGGGAAAGGTAAAGGCTGAGCTGGGAAGAGCAGGGCCTGAGTGAGGACAGAGGGTTAGGGGCAGACAGAGGTTCATTTAAGGTTCATTCCCGCAGAGGGAATGCTGGGCATGCAGCCACCTGGTGCTAGTTTAGCTCAACTCAGTTCAGTCAGCTCAGTCCCAGCTCAATTCAACACACGCTGAGAACTGGAGTGCTGGAGATAAAGCACAGACATGGTAAGGTCCCTGCCTTCAGGCAGACCCATGATTGGGGTCATAGACTAGTAAACCTGGAGTTGCCATGCTACATGGTAGGCAAAAAGTGGGTTAGCACCAGGTACGCTGTTTGATCGAATCAAAAAAGATCACAGAGAAGATAGGAGTTGAGAATGAGTAGCTATAGAAGCCTCAAGAAATTTACCTTTTCTGAGCCTTAATTTCCTGGCTGGGCCAGTGGCTCACGCCTGGAATCCTAGCACTCTGGGAGGCCAAGGTGGGTGGATTGCTTGAGCTCAGGAGTTTGAAACTAGCCTGAGTTAAAAGTGAGACCCCTGTCTCTACTAAAAATAGAAAAACTAACCAGGCATTATGGCTGGCACCTGTAGTCCCAGCTACTTGGGACGTTGAGACGGGGGATCACTTGAGCCAAGAGTTTGAGATGGTTGGGAGCAATGACGACACTACAGCACTCTACCCACGGTGACAGAGTAAGTAAGACTCTGACTCAAGGCTCGGCGCCTGTGGCTCAGGCGGCTAGGGCGCCAGCCACATACACCTAAGGTGGCGGGTTTAAATCCAGCCCGGACCTGCCAAACAACAATAATGGCTGTAACCAAAAAAAAAAAAAAAATGGCCGGGCGTTGTGGCGGGCGCCTGTGGTCCCAGCTACTTGGGAGGCTGAGGCAGGAGACTCGCTTGAGCCCGGGAGTTGGAGGTTGCTGTGAGCAGTGAGGCCATGGCACTCTACCCAGGGGGACAGCTTGAGGCTCTGTCTCAAAAAAAAAAAAAAAAAAAAGACTCTGACTCAAAAAATAAATAATAATATTAAAAAATGAACCTTAATTTCCTTCTCTAGAAAATGAAGGGTTTGTACTAGATTATGTGTTTAAATTTTTATTTAGCAGTATAACCTGTCTTCCTGAGGAAAGCCTATACGGAAGCCTATTTCATAAAACAGATGCAAACAAATTAGCTTTGGCTGGCTCAGGGATTGAGGCCTCCTCAGGTTCTCACGTCGTGCCTACATCTCAACTGCAGCAGGTGGTGAAGGATCTGAACCCTTCAGGGTTCTCTTGGGCCCCCAGGAGAATGTGATGGCAAAGACCCTCCGGAGAAGAGTTGGATGAGATCTAGGCCTGCTGCCCAGGGCCACCCCCTGGGCCCCGATGTGAACGATGTGAACGTGTCTCCAGGAGGAAGAGCTCAGCCCTGCTCCCTTCCCAGAGCACCTGGACTAGTGGGGCTGTTCCCACAGCCTCCCAGAGAGGCTCCTGCCTCCTCCCACACTGACCACTCACACTCAGGGATTATCCCAACCAGAAACTTCCATTTGGAACAAAGCTCCCAGGAATGAAATCTGAGCTGCCACTAAGAGGCTCCCAGGCTAACTGGGAAGTGGCTGGGAAAGGGAGGGAAAACTTGCAAAGCACTGGGAGCCTCAGGGAGGCTGTGAAACCCGAAGACAAACGACCAGCCAGTGGACTGGTGCTGTGGAGCTGCCACCGCCTTCTGTAGAACCAAAGGTCAGGGCTGAGAAGAGTGGGAAAGTGGTGGGGAGGGAGTGCACCCCAGGCTTTATTCCAGGGTAGAGTAATTGGTGCACCTGTGGCTATGGCCTATATCCCCCTTGAGGCCCTCAGGGCTGGCCTGCAGTCACTCAAGCTGTCCCTTCCCTTCCCCTCTCCCCTCTCTGGTCCCCCAGCTGCTTCCTCTTACTCCAGTGGGCTGCTAGCAGCAATGGGTACCTACACCCCGCATCCAGAGGGAGGGGGGCAGAAGAGTAATAAGGGACCAGCATCAAGTACCTACCAGGTGCCAAGTGTGTTACCTGTGTTATTTGTCATCCTCACAATAGGTCAATACTGCTAGCCCATATTACTGTTGGGGAAACTAAGGCCAAGAGAAGGCAAACAGTTTTCTGGAAGTTTTAGAGCTCGGGAGAGGCTGACCTGGGACCTGAACCCAGGGCTTTTGTATTCTGAAATACTAATGCACTGGGCGGTGCCTGTGGCTCAGTGGGTAGGGCACCAGCCCCATATACTGAGGTTTGAACCCAGCCCCGGCCAAACTGCAACAAAAAATAGCCGGGTGTAGTGGCGGGTGTCTGTAGTCCCAGCTACTCAGGAGGCTGAGGCAAGAGAATCTCCTAAGCCCAGGAGTTGGAGGTTGCTGTGAACTGTGATGCTTCAGCACTCTACTGAGGGCAATAAAGTGAGACTCTGTCTCTGAAAAGAAAAGAAATACTAATATACCCTCTGCCAGGTCTTATTCTGCAGGCTTGAAACTGGCATTAGAGCCCAGGAACTCTGGTTATTTTCATAATAAATTCTTTCTTCCCCTTTGAGCCAAGACAAAGGAAGTGTCAGGAGGGGTCATTTCTCTAGCTCTAATCCTTGCGACTTTATGAAAGTTATTTCACTTCTCTGGTCCTTGGTCTCTTTATGTGTAGAATGGGCATTAAATAGAAGACCAAAGAGAACACACATAAAGTATTTAATATATAAATGACAGAGTCTCACTTTGTCACCCTGGGTCACAGCAACCTCAAACTCTTGGGCTCAAGCAATCCTCTTGCCTCAGCCTCCCAAGTAGCCAGGACTACAGGAACCCATCACAATGCCTGGCAAGTTTTTAGAGACAGGGTCTTGCTCTTGCTCAAGCTGGTCTTGAACTTGTGAGCTTAAGCAATCCACCTGCTAGGGTGCTAGAGTGGTAGGATTATAGGTGTGAGCCACCTCGCCCAGCACATAAAATATTTAGAACAGTGCTAGGCACAGAGTCAGTATTTAATAACTGCTAGTATTGTTGTTTGGACAACACTTCTCCCCCTTTTTCCTAGGCAGCCTACAGTCCTGAGGAAGAACCCTCAGCAGGCTGAGTAGATTATTCTAAGCTCATCCCTTTCCCTGCCCACCTCTAAGAATACAGATGCAGGGGCTCGGCGCCTATAGCTCAACAGGCTGAGGCGCCAGCCACGTACACCTAAGGTGGCGGGTTCGAATCCCCAGCCCGGACCCGCCAAACAACAATGATGGCTGCAACCAAAAAATGGCCAGGCGTTGT
>NW_003852416.1:18914585-18930218 GCF_000181295.1 Otolemur garnettii
AAAAAAAAAAAAAAAAAAAAAAAAAGAATACAGATGCAGGTTAAGAGGAGCCTAGGAGGGGCTCAGGCCTTACAGATATTCTGGGAGCCATCAGGCAACCTTCTGCTTCCATCTCCAGGGCAGCTCCAGGCTTTCCAGAGGCTGAGCCACCAAATCTTGCTGCGTAAACAATGTACTTGAGGGTGGCACCTATGGCTCAGTGGGTATGGTGCCGGCCCCATATACCAAGGGTGGCGGGTTTGAACCCAGCCTCAGCCAGCTAAAACAGCAATAACAATTGCAACAAAAAATAGCCAGGCAGTATAGCGGGTACCTGTAGTCCCAGCTACTCAGGAGGCTGAGGCAAGAGAATCGCTTACGCCCAAGAGTTGGAGGTTGCTGTGAGCGGTATGCCACAGCACTCTACCAAGAGGGACAAAATGAGACTCTATCTCAAAAAAGAAAAAAAAAACAACAGAAAAACAATGTACTTGGCTCAGCTACTAGACTGCCCTGGCATGGTTCTGGAGGCCAACTGTGAATCCCAATCCATCTTGGGGGATCCTTGGAAATAAACTGACTGGGGATGGAGGCAAAGGAGAGGTGGTTGGGACAGGTCCCAGAGGTTGGGCAGTTGATTAGGCAGGGGGCTTCCTGTGTCACTGCTCAGTGGTAGGCAGATTTGGACACTGAGAAGGGATAATTTTGCTGGTGCTCAGGCCAGAAGCATCTTCTGATGCTGTCTGACTAGCCTTTCACCTCCAGGCCTCCAAGCTCAGGCTTCCCAGAATAACCATCCTCTGGGGCTGACACCAAGGACTGGCTCTGTCCCCCAGGCAGAGAGAGACCCTGCTGGTCCTTGTTCCCTCCTTTCCTCACATAGGAACATCTCAAGGCCAGGCTTGTGGCTGCCATTGGTGACTGATGCTTGGGTTAAGCAGCTCAGGATACTATTCAAGACAAATGTGAAGTAAATGTTGGTGATGACTATGCTTTAACCTGTGTAGTCAGTGGAAGGTGGTAACTATGAAGGCAACTCCCAGCTTGGGGGCTGGCTACACAGAATTTGGAGCTTACAAATGATTCTTTCCGTGGACACATACCAAGGCTTCTCCCCACAGGCAACTCAGTGATTTGTTCCGTTCCCAGGAAGTATGCAGTCTAGTTCAACTACATATGATGATTGAATGCCAAACTGGCAATTATAAGTGGGTGTATTTTTCAATTTTATTCCAACTATTTAATGTAGCAGGTGATCCAGATAGCACATTATATAATTACCCTTTAAAGATAAGAAAATCAGGCCATAAATGCATATCAATATTGATACTGAGTCCACACTACATAAATGTTTTAAGTTAAGTGCTTGGGTACCAAGACTATTCTGTGTGTGTGTGTGGAGGGGGGTGGGTAATACCACTATAGTATGCTCACACAAATGTTCTTTTTTTTTTTTTTTTTTTTTTTTTTGAGAGAGAGCCTCAAGCTGAGCCCCTGGGTAGAATGCCCTGGCTTCACTGCTCACAGCAACCTCCAACTCCTGGGCTCAAGCGAGTCTCCTGCCTCAGCCTCCCAAGTAGCTGGGACCACAGGCGCCCGCCACAATGCCCGGCTATTTTTTGGTTGCAGCCATTATTGTTGTTTGGCCAGCCGGGATGGATTCGAACCTGCCACCTTAGGTGTATGTGGCTGGCGCCTTAGCCGCTTGAGCCATAGGCGCTGAGCCTTCTATTGACTTTCTAATGAACCAATGTGTTAGGTATCAATATTCCAAATTTCCAGAGGGAGAAATGAGAGTTCAATAGGATTAATTTCTCCAAGCCACATAGTTTTTAAGTGACCAAACCAAGATCTGAAGCCTGATCTGTTGACGCCAGTCTCTTTCACTCTGCAAAGAACAATAATAACTAATAATGCAAAGCAGAATGTAATGAAAAAAGTGGTCTAAGCACCAACGAGTGCTTGGCGGGGCAAGTTTCTACCTGGTAGAAGGGAACAAGTATGTGGAACAGAGATTTACTTGCCCAAGTTCTTATAGCTGATTTAACAAAAGTTTAAGCAAGCCTCCTGCCTCAGCCTCCCAAGTAGCTGGGACTATGTGGGCCTTCAATGAAGCCTGGCTAAATTTTGTGTCTCTTTGTATTTTTATTTATTTATTTGTTTATTTTGTAGTTTTTGGCTGGAGCTGGGTTTGAACTTGCCACCTCCGGCATACGGGGCTGGCACCCTACTCCTTTGAGCCACGGGCACTGCCCTCTTTTTGTATTTTTAGAAGAGACGGAGGTCTTGCTTTTGCTCAGGCTGGTCTCAAACTCCTGAGTTCAAAGGACCCCCCAGCCTTGGCCTCTCAGGATGCTAGGATTACGGGTGTGAGCCACCCAACCTGGCCAGAAGAATAATTTCTAAACAAAGCCAAAGACCATATCAAGTAACCTGCAGACTCAAAAATCTCCAGTTTCCCTTTGTCCACAAGATAAAATTCAAATTCTTTAGCTGGGAATATGGGGCCCTTTACAATCTGGCCACAACTTTTTGGACTTTCTTCCTTCGACTTTTTTTTTCTTTTTATATAGAGTCTTGCAATGTTGCTCAGGCTAGTGTCTAACTCCTAGGCTAACTTCTGCCTCAGCTTGCCTAGTAGCTGAGACTATCGGTAGGAGCCACTGCACTTGCTTCTTTCCACTTTTGTGGAAGGTTCTAGTGATGCAGATCTTTTTACATTTCTCCAATACTACATGCCTTTCCATTTATTTATCTTTTCACATGCTGTTCCCTCTGAACTTCTAACATACCCCTTGACATCTGAAATTGTTTCTTCTTCATTGTGTTTCCCAGGCAATCCTCATACATTATTTTATTTATAACACTGAATTAGAACTCTGTGTTTGTAATTATAATTCTTCAAGAAGTCTTGGAATATGACAGGTGCATTACAAATTTCAATGAATGAATGAAGTCTAATCTGGATGTCTTAGTGCTTGCCATTATGGGGTAAATACAAACATTATCAGGGAAGACTTGGCCAACAGTCCCCAGAGTTGTGGACCCTTCTAACATTAGAGGTAGCTTTAGAAGAGATAACAATAAAAGTTACTGTTTATTAAGTGATTACTATCTATGAGGGACTGTTCTAAGCCTTTGATACACCTCGTCTTGCTTCCTCCTTACAGTAGTACCATGAGGTACTTATTATCCTGATGAGGATTCTATCCCCTAAGTAAACTGTCATCTCTGTTTTACAACTGGGAACACTGAGGCTCAGAAAAGTAAAGAATTTCTTCCTCCCAAAATTATATGACCAGGATTTAAATCCAGAGATGCTGGCCTTTCTAACACAAGCTCTTAACCTCAGCTTTTCTTTTCTTTCTTTCTTTTCTTTTCTTTTTTTTTTTTTTTTTTTGAGGCAGAGTCTATGTTGCCCTTGGTAGAATGCCATGGTGTCACCACTCACAGCAACCTCAAACTCTTGGGCTTAAGCGATTCTCTTGCCTTAGCCTCCCTAGTAGCTGGGAGTACAGGCACCTGCCACAATGCCTGGCTATTTTTTGGTTGTAGTTACCATTATTGTTCTAGCTGGCCTGGGCTGGGTTCAAACCTGCCATCCTTAGTGTATGTGGCTGGCGCCATAACCACTGTACTACACGCACCAAGCCAGTTTTTCTTTTCTTTTTGAACCCTTTTGAACCCTGATTGAACTCTGATTCCTTGAAGTATGAGATCTTTCTTCTATATCATAGGACAACCATTGCTCCTCCTGCCCAGATTTAGAAACACCATTGGCATGTGGGTTCTGAATTGCATGGCATCAGGACTTGATGTGTCACTGACAGGCTAGAAGAGATCAGAAGTCCAGCCTGATGTTCATGCTGAGAACTTGACATGCACCCTGGGAGGGGGGGTCATTAATCATTTACTTATTACTACCTCTGCCACTCTCTGGAAGATCTGGGTTAAGGGATAAATTAGCAAAAAAGGGGGAAAATACAGAAAAAGAAAAGAAAGAAAAAACAAAACAAAAAAACTGAACTGGATTGTCTGAGGTTTTCCTCTTCACATTATAGGTACTTTGTCAGGAAAATAAAACCCCTCACTGGAAGCGCAAAAGGACCTCACTTGGAGGGAGGATTGAACCTGAGTTCTAGCCTGGCTTTTGTTACTAACCAGCTGTGTGACCTTGGGCAAGGGGCTTAACCTTATAAGCCTTTGTAAGTGGGCAGAAAAATGGGCAAGAACACAATGCACTTAGGAAGAAAAGGTCCAGACAACATCTAGAGGATGGAAGTCGGGCTGGAATAGGGGTCACTCTCAGGACAGAGGCTCCAGATCTGCAGTTGGTGGTAGTGCCCCAGTGCTGCTGGGAGTGAGAGGGCATGTCAGAACAGGCCATGAGAATGAGAGAGAAAACCAAAGACCAAGAGAGCTTTTCCTGTGGATACCAAAAGTAGGCATCTTTACAGTCCTTGTGGAACATCCAGAGATGGGTATCTAGGAACTCCCACCTTCAGGAAGAGCTAACCTCTTGCCTCTTTGGGCTTCCTGTACCCACGACATACTTCTATCTTATAAATGTCCTCACTGCCTTATACTTAAATGCTGACCTTCTTAGTGAAAGCAAACTTTTTGAGGGAAGAAAACTTGACTTCTTTATCTATATTTCTCAACCAATATACTGACTGCCTGCCTGGCGCCAGTAGGGACCACATAACTGCCTCATAAAGGAATAAATGGATGAATGAATAAAACTCAGGTAACTAGGCAGAGGTCCAACAGCAGAAGGGAGGTAGAAACAAGAAGTACAATCCTGGCTTGGTGCTTATAGCACGGCTTGGTGGCTGTAGCACCAGCCACATGCACTGAGGTTGACAGGTTCAAACCCAGCTACTTGGGAGGCTGAGGCAAGAGAATCACTTAAGCCCAAGAGTTGGAGGTTGCTGTGAGCTGTGACACCATGGCACTCTACGGCGGGTGACATAGTGAAACTCTATCTCAAAAAAAAAAAAAAAAAAAGCACAATCCTAAACAACATGGGAAGTTGAGGAGCAAAGGAACTAAGAAGAGCTGAGAAAACCATTTCATATGGCTCCTTGAGCCCCCAGTGGTCACAGACTCTTTGACAGGGTAGATCATTCTCGGGCTCCTTGGAGAAAATGTAAAGCAGGCAGCACACAGAGCTCAGGTTCATTATCTCTAGCTAGAGTGAACGCATGTTCTGATTTATACCTATTTTCCTGGAGTAATTATTAATACCTTGAAAGTGTCTCAGTCCTGGTTTGAATGACAAACTTTCTTTTTTTTTTTTTTTTTTTTGAGACAGCCTCAAGCTGTCCCCCTGGGTAGAGTGCCGTGGCATTACAGCTCACAGCAACCTCCAACTCCTGGGCTCAAGCGAGTCTCCTGCCTCTGCCTCCCAAGTAGCTGGGACCACAGGTGCCCACCACAACGCCCGGCTATTTTTTGGTTGCAGCCGTCGTTGTTTTGGCGGGTCCGGGCTGGGGACTCGAACCCGCCACCCTAGGTGTACGTGGCTGGCGCCCTAGCCGGCAGAGCTATAGGCGCCGAGCCTTATTTATTTATTTATTTATTTTGAGACAGAGTGTTACTGTGTCACCCTTGGTAGAGTGCTGTGGAGTCACAGCTCACAGCAACCTCAAACTCTTGGGCTTAAGCGATTCTCTTGCCTCTGCCTCCCAAGTAGCTGGGACTACAGGTGCCTACCACAATGCCTGACTATTTTTTTTTTGTTGTTGTTGCAGTTGTCATTGTTGTTTAGCAGCTCTGAGCCAAGCTCGAACCCGCTAGCCTTGGTATATGTGGCCAGCACCCTACTCAGTGAGCTACGGGTGCTGAGTCCAAACTTCCTTTCTTAGGTTTGTTTTCCTCCATCTTTTCTTGAGATAGAATTCACATACCACAAAATTTACCTCTTTAAACTGGATTCAGTGCTTTTTACTATATTAACAAAGTTGCACAACCATCACTATTATCTAATTCCAGAACTTTTTTTTACCCTAAGATGAAACCCTGGACCCATTAACAGTCACTCCTCATTCTGTCCTTCTGCCCAGCCTCTGGCAACTAACTACAAACCTATTTTCCATCTCTATGAATTTACCTATTCTAGACATATAAATGGAATCATATAATATGTGGCATTTTGTATCAGGCTTCTTTCATTCAGCATAATGTTTTCAAGGTGCACTTATGTTGTAACATGAATTGTACTTTTTTTTGAGATATAGTTTCACTTTGTTGCCCTCGGTAGAGTGCTGCGGTGTCACAGCTCACAGCAACCTCCAACTCTTGGGCTTAAGTGATTCTCTTGCCTCAGCCTCCCAAGTAGCTGGACTACATACAGGCACCTGCCACAATGCCTGGCTGTTTTTAGAGATGGGGTTTTGCTCTTGCTCAGGCTGGTCTCGAACCCTTGAGCTCAGGCAATCTTCCCACATTGGCTTCCCAGAGTGCTAGGATTACAGGCATGAGTTGTACTTTAGATAATACAGTCACTCTATACATATTGATGAACATTTTAGCTATTGTACTGTGGGTGTTCCCCCCAGGCCGAAGAGCTGGAGGAGCCAAGCTGAGAATTACTGAAAAGGCCGTTCTGTTAACTCAAGGCACAGAAACACTGGTGGGATAAGGCAGACAAGGAGTTTCACGTAGGATTCTAGACTCTTGAGTTGGATTTTTATTTTTTTGAGACAGTCTCACTCTGTTGCTCTGGGGTTGAGTGCTGTGGTGTCATCATAGCTCATAGCAAGTGATCCCCATGCCTTAGCCTCCCAAGTAGATGGGACTCCAGGCACCTGTCACAATGCCCAGCTAATTTTTCTATTTTTAGTAGAGACAGGATCTTGCTTTTACTCAGGCAGGTCTCAAACTCCTGAGCTCAAGCAATCTACCTGTCTTGACCTCTGAGAGTGCTAGGACTATCGGTCTGAGCCACTGTGCCTGGCTTGAGTTGGAATTTTCATTAGCTTTGAGGTCTTGACTTTCTGATAGTAGTTACAGACAGATGACATTCTAATCTATTGCCACTTTCTTGGAGAAAAGTAACACGTAATGAATTAATAAAATGAAGTGGGAGAAAAATGAACCACAGGTGATAGATTTAGGCCTTTGCTCAGTTACTAGCTTTGAGTGATCTTGAATGGGTCCCTCCATCTTTTTCTAGTCTATAAAATGAGCACATTGACAATGAGAAAAATCTCAAAGCTGTTAGATTTTAAGATGCTTCAAATAATCTTCCTGTACTCTCAATCAATGTGTAATGCTAAGAACCACAAACTTAGGGCAGGCTGGACCTTTTGAAAGGTATACATACATACCTAAATAAATAAAAAAGAAAGGTATATGGCTCACCACTGTGGTTTTGAGCTCTCTTCACTTCGGTGGCTTGTATGCTAAGCAGGCCAAAATAGTCTGAGTATTTCTCACATTGTTTTAATGACATGGGATTAATGATGAGAAAATGTTACAGATGTTTCTGCAGATCCATGTCCATGAGTCTCATTTCCCCTAATAGGTTGAGTTCTCAGGACCAAGGGTCAATTTTCATACAATTCTGTCTCTCCTACAATACCCAACACAAGGCCTTACACATAAAGGGATCCAGCGTGTACTGCAAGGAAGGGAATGGAAGGCTGAGCAAGTAATGTTCATTAGAGTGTAGAAATGTTTTCTCACCTTTAGGGGATGACTTAAACAATCTGCTGAAGACTCTGGGGCCAGGGTAAGGGGCCCCATACCTCCACCTCAGGCAATCAGAAATGGTTTTGAGGTGCCACTAGATTACATACCAGCAGCAGGGCCTAAGAGTTGGCAGAACTGGGGAGGCTGTCCTCAAGGGAAAACTGAGGAGGGCAGGCTCGCTAGCCAGGCCTGCTGTGCTGAAAGCAGCAGACGGGTAATTTTCAAATGACCATTTCAAAGGAAGGTTGAATTTCTCCAAGATAAGAGGGAGAGCAGAGAGCATGCCTATATCTCTAACCTCCTGAGCTCACGGCAGTGATAACAGCTGTGGGGTTGGAAATCTAATGCTGATGAAAGAGTTAAAGGGTGGCTATGGGCAGCTATCGGTGTCACCGGCTAGGAATTGAGCACGCTCCTGGAGCGCGGCTGGGGACTGGTGCTACTCCATGAATAGAGGCCACTCTCAGGGAGTTTTTCCAGGAACAGAATGGGGTCAGGGAGCCGCCTGGGGAACAATGGTTGCCATCGACTAGCTGAATTTCTTACAATCACACACCATACCCCCTGATCAAATAGCTCCTTTGTCTGGCTGATATAAAAACATGTCATACAATGATGATTTGGAAGAATGACATGGGTTTGCCTTTCACAGAGATCAGAAGGGCTTGTTGTGCAGCAGGGGGAAAAACATCAGAGTCAAGGAAAACCTGGAGAATAAAAGGAGCAAATGGAAACAGACAGCAACAATAAGAAAAGGGCTAGGTTGCTAGAAAGGCAGACAAGGGCTTGGTTACCAGCAGGGAGATGGAGCAGCCAGGCAGCTCCAAGGAAAGAAGAGCCTGCTGGCTGCCCGGGAACAAGTTTCACAGCGCCCCCTTGAAACTCATGAGAAACTCAAGGAGGTAAAGAAGTACAGCTTGGAAAAAGAGATGGCCTAACGCAGCTGGTGGATGTAGGGCTGTGCACACACGACAGAGGGAATGCAAAGCATCCTGAGAGATCGTCCTACCCAAACCATTATTTTATGGATGGGGATACAGAGGCCTGGGGAAGGCTGATGGCTTAGTCATCATCTAATCGGATCAGCTAGATTCGGGTCTTATTTTATAACCACTTATCTTATTTCTCTGACTTTGAAGATGGAAACACAGGAGCTTCTCAAGCATTCTCTGTTCAGAGAGAAGAGACGAGTTTAAGGAGTAAACTGGGACTCACGCCTGAACCAGGGATTCCATATATAATAGAATTCATACAAGGCACTGCACTTCTGTGTGCCTGTTTCCCTATCTGTAAAGTGAGGACACTCCTGAAGGCAGGCAGGCAGCCATTAGTTCAGCCATCACTTATTAAATGCTTTCTGTGTATCCTACCCTGTATGAAGGCATTGGAGAGAAGAACGGAGAGCCTCCATCAGAGATAAGACACAGTCACTGGACCCAGGTAGGCAAATGCCCTCTAGAGAAACTGTGTGGACACCAAACCCTGATTCTCAGCTGAGATCTATAATTGAGGTAGGTCAGACTGAGACATTGTTGTTCAAAGACAGAAGGCTCATATAGCAAGATTCCTGCAGCTCCAAGTCATCAAGTAGGTTTACGAAGAAAATGACAATTGTCAATGTCACTAATTAACCTTTAGTGTAGCAATTGCAAGTGGATCTGAAGCCTTTATATTTCCCTAGAACTATGTGGGGTTAAAAAACAGGAGTCCTACGTGTTAATATATTGTCTTTCATTCCCATATCTGGAAATCCTTTACCAGTAGATAGCTAGTTCTTTTTTTTTTTTTTTGAGACAGAAAAAAGCTGTCACCCTGGGTAGAGTGCTATGACATCACAGCTCACAGCAACCTCTAATTCCCGGGCTCAAGCGAGTCTTCTGCCTCAGCCTCCCAAGTAGCTGGGACCACAGGCATCTGCCACAACGCTGGCTATTTTTTGGTTGCAACCATTATTGTTGTTTGGTGGGTCTGGGCTGGATTCAAACCTGCCAGCTCAGGTGTATGTGGCTGGCGCCTTAGCCGGTTGAGCCACAGGTGCCGAGCCAGATAGCTAGTTCTTAATGCTACCCTTATGGGGAATGTAGCAAGTGCCACTATCCTCATTTTCCAGCTGGGAGGCTGGGATCACAGAAAGGTTCTAAATCCTGCAATAGGGGACAGGAACCAAAATTGTCATCCTCTTATTTATAGGTCTGGCTCTATACTAAATAGCAAGGTGCAGCAAAACAAAACTAGAGAGTAGACCAGCAGTGGATCTGGTTTACCTCTGTTACTGAAAACATGGTATAGAGGCCAGCGAATAGAGGATACTCTCAGGGAGTTTTTCCAGGAACTTGCTTGTATACTTAGAAAAATTGTTTATTTAAGACTGGCTTTGGTGGCTCGTGCCTATAATCCAAACACTCTGGGAGGCCGAGGCAGGCAGATTGCTGCTTGAGCTCTGGAGTTCAAGACTAGCCTGAGCAAGAGTGAGACCTGTCCCTACTAAAAATAGAAAACTAGCTGGGTGGGGTGGCAGGTGCCCATAGTCCCAGCTACTTGGGAGGATGAGGCAAGAGGATAGATTGAGCCCAGGAGTTTGAGGTTGTGATGAGCTATGATTTCACCGCACTCAACCCCAGGGCAAGAGTGAGACTGTCTAAGAAAAAAAAATTGTTTAAATAAATAATATATATATATGGTACTTCAAAAGGTATAAGAGAAAATAGAAAGTAAGTCTCCCCTCAATCTTTGTCTCTACACACACAATACCCTACTCTGAAGAATAGTCATCAGGTTCTTAAGAGCTATTCTGTGTGCAATCCTTGATGTTTCAGTCATGAAACATGAGTATACAACAGTGGTTGCATAAGATTATTATTTTTTTTTGGCGGGGGGACAGAGTGTCCCCCAAGATAGAGTACAGTGGCCTCATCATAGCTCACTGCAACCTTAAACTCCTGGGGTCAAATGATAGCCCTGTATCAGCCTCCTTAGTAGCTAGGACTACAGACATGTGCCACCGCATCAAGCTAATTTTTCTGTATTTTGCAGAGCTCTTGCTCAGGCTAGGGTCTCAAACTCCCCACCTCTACCTCTCAAAGTTCTTAGGATTACAGATGTGAGCCATCACACCCAGCCCTGTAAGATCTAAATACTATATTCTTCTTTTTTTTAGACAGTCTCTCTATGTTGCCCTTGGTAGAGTGCCATGTGTCACAGCTCACAGCAACCTCAAACTCTTGGGCTTAAGCAATTCTCCTGCCTCAGCCTCCATTGTAGCTGGGATGATAGGTGCCTGCCACAATGCGTGGCTATTTTTTTGTTGTAGTTGTTATTGTTGTTTGGCAGGTCCAGGCTGGGTTCGAACCCACCAGCTGCGGTGTATGTGGCTGGCACCCTAGCTGCTGAGCTACAGGTGCCAAGCCTAAATACCGTATTCTTACCATACTTTTTTAATGTTTAGATATGTTGAGATACATGCATATTTACCATTGTGTAACAGTTGCCTAGAGTACTTACTACAATAACATGCTGTACAGATTTGTAGCCTAGGAGCAATAGACTATAGTGCATAGGCTACATGTGTAGTAGGCTGTAGCATCTAGGTTTGTATTAAGTTCACTGTATTGTGTTTGAACTATGACAAAACAGCCGAAGTACATATTTCTCTTAATATATCCCCATTGTTAAGTGACACGTGACTATACATATAAAACACAAATATAAAATATTTTTCCTTTCTCACATAATATATAAACTATTCTGTACATACAGAGCATTTTGAAATGAATACAAAATGAACAGAAACTCATGGTTGGGAGGACTATAAGAACCCAAAGTTTGGGCCCAGGTCCTGGAAAGAATGTCTACTACCCTCAAATTGAGCTGCTGGCTTTCTGTGCTGTTTTGGAGAAAGCTACTCATAATGCCAGAGGCAAGATATGAGAGTTTCTCTGAGTTTCTTAAAGAGAACTACTCCCAAAAGAGGGTGGTTGTGGTCTCACAAGCATTATTCTTTATGAAAAAAGGAAACTGAGAGTTTAAAAATAAGAGGTCAGGGTCATCCCACCCAAGTCTTCCCTTTAGCAGAATGTTCTGTGATATTTATGTAGGGACTGAGAGCCCTTTGATGTGATGCATCCTGTGCAGGTTTCAGAGCTAACATTTTGAGCTATCACTCTTCAAAAGTGATAAGTACTTTTCATACATTATTTCACTTAAAGCTCATGGCTGTTATCTGCATTGTACCTCTGAGGAAATGGAGGCTTAACTAATAAATGGCAGAGCCAGGGAAAAGTAACCTCAGGTCTGTGTTCTACCTTCACACTTACTCCCATGAGGTTCTTCCCTCTGTCTGGTACCTGAAGAATCAAATCTAAACTCCTCAGCCTGGAATTTAAGACACTCCACCATCTGTACAAATTTCCTTCCCAGGCTTCTCTCTACTTGCTCCTCGTAATGCGCTGCATACTTGAGTCACACCAGATCACTCGCTGTCACTGGTCCTTGCATTCTTCCAGGCCTTTGCACAGGCTGTTCCTCCCCATGGAATCCTTTTTTCTCTCCTTCCCGCCTGGCAAGCTGCCAATATGATTTTTGTAAAACTCTCTGACTATGCTACTTCATTGTTTAAAACCTGTTTCCTCACCACCTAACATGATCAAGACAGAGTTACATTCTGAGTCCTGCTGACTCTCTAGACTCCTTTCTCACTTGTGGCTCCTATTTAATCCTCCATACCCATGATCTATCATATTTATGGTTCCCTGAGCACCTGGGGCACTCTCAGTTCCAGGCCATTGCATATGCACCTTCTCCTGTCTAGGACACTTTTCCAATCTTTTTCTTTACTTGTGTAATTCCTACCAATACTTCTAATCACAGCTTATGTGATACATCCTCAGAGATCCCTTCTCTTATCGTTCCAGGATATCTGTGCCCTCCCCCTGCCCCATATCTTTTTGTTGCCCTAGATAGAGTGCCATGGCATCATAGCTCACAGCAACCTCCAGCTCTTGGGCTTAGGCGAGTCTCTTGTCTCAGCCTTGGTATATGGGGCCGGCACACTACTCACTGAGCCATAGGCACTGCCCTCATATCTGTTTTAAAGTATTTTTTCTATACTATGCAGTTCCTCAAGGTCAGTGAACAAATCTAATTAATGTCTGGTTCTCCAAGCTTCCCATAAGGCCTGGCACCCAGGTGGTCTCAAGAAATTAGATGGGCTCAGTGCCCGTAGCACAGTGGTTATGGTGCCAGCCACATACACTGAGGGTAGCAGATTCGAACCCAGCCCAGGCCCAGCTAAACAACTGCAACTACAACAAAAATAGGCATGATGGTGGATGCCTGTAGTCCCAGCTACTAGGGAGGCTGAGGCAAGAGAATCACTTAAGCCCATCTAAAGTTGGAGGTTGCTGTGAGCTGTGATGCCATGGCACTCTACCCAGGGAGACATAGTGAAACTCTGTCTCAAAAAAAAAAAAAGAGATAGAAGAGCAGTGCCTGTGGCTCAAAGGAGTAGGCGCCGGTCTCATATGTGGAAGATGGCGGGTTCAAACCCAGCCCCAGCCAAAAACTGCAAAAAAAGATAGAAATTAGAAATGAATGAAAAAATGAATGAATGAATGGATAGATAAGCTAGAATTCAGAATGCCTGAATGGGGCATGGGTACTCAATCTAACCTCAAACCCTTCCTTTTTATCCAGATGCCGCTTGATAGTCTTGGCAATTACTCCCATTATTTGGAACCTCTTCTCTGCAATGTGACCTTGTTTATGTGAGTTTACCTCTCTGAGACTCAGTTTCCTCAAATGTAACATGAGAAGGTAAGAGCACCTGATCCCTACAGTCTCTTCCAGATCAAATGTTATATGAATCCATGCTGTTTGCAAAGGAGAAGAAATTTTCCAAGCACTGTGTATGCTGTGTGTGGGGAGAGCACCAATGGTGTTGGGGGTTGAAAGAGATTTTTTTCAGAGACTCCAGCTTAACTCTTTAACATTGGTATTAATGGCTGGCCTGAGGGTCGAATCCCACTCACTGCCTGTTTTTGTATAGCCCAAAAACCAAGAATGGCTTTTACATTTTTAAATGATTGGGAGAAAAACAAAATAAGAACAATATTTCATTACATGTGAAAATTATATGAGATTCAAATTTCAGTATGTCCATAAACAAACATACATTGGAATACAGATATATTCATTGTTTACATTATTGTCTATAGATGCTTTTGTACTATGATAGCAGAGTCAAATAGCTGCAACAGAGGTTGTATGGCCCTCAAGCCCTAAAATATTTACTATCTGGTACTTTACAAAAAATATTTGCCAACTCGTGTTCTGACTCAGAATCTCCCACGATCTCCCACTCAGCTATCTCCCAGCTATCTCCCACTATCTATAATAGCACTATCACATAGACAGTGAGCCACATATTTAGTTTAAAATTTTCTAGTAGCCATGTTAAAAAGTAAATTAACAATTTTACGGGCTTTCATTTTATTTTATTGGAGTTTATTTTATTTATTGGAGTCTTTTT
Source organism: Otolemur garnettii (assembly GCF_000181295.1). Taxonomy (NCBI): domain Eukaryota; kingdom Metazoa; phylum Chordata; class Mammalia; order Primates; family Galagidae; genus Otolemur; species Otolemur garnettii. The sequence continues at coordinate 18,928,786 of NW_003852416.1, forward strand.
TTTTTTTTTTTGAGACAGAGCCTCAAGCTATCCCCCTGGGTAGAGTGCCATGGCATTACAGCTCACAGCAACCTCCAACTCCTGGGCTCAAGCGAGTCTCCTGCCTCCGCCTCCCAAGTAGCTGGGACCACAGGCGCTCGCCACAACGCCCGGCTATTTTTTGGTTGCAGCCGTCATTGTTGTTTGGCGGGTCTGGGCTGGGGATTCGAACCCGCCACCTTAAGTGTACGTGGCTGGCGCCTTAGCCGGTTGAGCTATTGGCGCCGAGCCATATTTATTGGAGTCTTATTATACTACCTAGGCTAGCTGCAAGCAATCCTCCCTGAACAGTTGGGACTACAGACAGTGCACTGCTATGCCCTGCAAATAAACATGATTTTAAAAAGTAAGACTGATTATCATATATATATTTATTTAATCCAATAAATCCAAAGCATTATCATTTCAAAATGTAATCACTATAAAATTAAGATATTTTACATTCTTTTTTTTTAATGAGACATGTTTTTGATGTGTGCAGTGGTATGATCAAAACTAACTACAATCTTGAACTCTGGGCTTAAGGGATCTTCCTACCTCAGCTTCTCCAGTAGCTGGGACTATAGGTGTCCACCACAACACCTGGCTAATTTTTCTTTTTTTGGTAGAGATGGGGTCTCATTATGTTGCCAGGCAAGTCTTGAACTGTGGTGTCAAGTGATCCTTCTGCCTTGGCCTCCCCAAATGCTAGGATTACAGGCATGAGCCTCTGTGCCCAGTCCTTATATTCTTTTTTTTAAATAACTCTTCAAAATTTTATACCTACAGCACACCTCAGTTTGGGCTAGCTATATTTCACTCATTCAATACTCACACATGGCTGGTGGCTATTATATTTGACAGCTCAGAGCTATAAGATTGAGTCCTAATTCTGACATGAAATTCTATGCTCTTTGTTATTTGGCCTCAGCTTCATTCCTAACTGCTTCTTTAAATGCTGGCCAAACTGACCCATTTTATGCCCCCTAAATTTGATATAATACTTAACACCTCTACTTCCTTGCTTCCTATTTTCTTTGTTTTCTTTCTTTCCTTTGCTTTGTTAACAGCTTTATTAAGATATAATTCAGGCCCTGCAAGGTGGCTTATGCCTATAATCCTAGCATTCTGGAAGGCCCAGGCAGGTAGATTGCTTGAGCTTAGGAGTTCGAGAGCAGATTGAGCAAGAGCAAGACTCCATCTCACCTAAAACATAGTAAAACTGAGGCAAGACAATCACTTGAGCCCATGAGTTTGAGGTTGCTGTGAGCTATAAGGCCATGGCACTCTACTAAGGGCAACAAAGTGAGACTATCTTAAAAAAAAAAGATACAATTCATGGCTCGGCGCCTATAGCTCAACCGGCTAAGGCGCCAGCCACGTACACCTAAGGTGGCGGGTTCGAATCCCCAGCC
>NW_003852416.1:18930349-18938112 GCF_000181295.1 Otolemur garnettii
TTTCATAATTGAATCCCAAGTTGGGGGGAGGGGGCTGTGTCTCAAAAAAAAAAAAAAAAAAAAAAAAGATACAATTCAAATTCCATACAATTTACCTATTTATAGTGGACAATTTAGTAGTTTTTAGTATAGTCACAGAATTGTGCAACCATCACCACAATCAATTTTAGAATATTTTCAATCACCCCCCAAAGAAACCCAGTATCTATTAGTGGTCACTCTTATTCCCCATGACCTCATCCAGATCTAGGTAACCACTAATCTATTTTTTGTCTCCATGAATTTACCTATTCTGAACAGTTCATATAAACGGAATCGTAAAATATATGGTCTTTGTGCTTGGCTTCTCTCTCTTAGCATAACTTTTTCAAGGTTCACACTGATGCTGTATGTAGCATGTATCAGTTCTTCAATTTCTTTTTTATTACTGACTTATAGTCCATTGTTTCTTCCTTTCTGGTATGTTCTCTTTTTCAATAACATTCCTTCAATAGATTGAATGCCTCTGGGTATGGTGGCTCACCAGTGATGCTACCCCTTTGGGAGGCTGAGATAGAGTACTGCTTGAACAAGAGCAAGATCCCATTTCTATTAAAAAAAAAAAAAAAAGGAAAAAAAGAAAGAAAGAAAAGAAAGAGAAAGGAAAAAGAAAAGCTAGCTAGGTATGGTGGTGTTCATCTGTAGTCCTAGCTACTCAGGAGGCTAAAGCAGGAGGATTGCTTGAGCCCAGGAATAAGCTATGATGACACCACTACATTCTACCTGGGGTGATGGAGCAAGACTCTGTCTCAGAATAAAACAAAACAACAACAGCAACAAAAAGATTTTACCCTATGGCTCCTAACAAAAACCCAAGAAGGAAATGAAAAATCTGCCCTTAAGGAGCTGGTGGGTTCTGCGCCTGCTAAACAACAATGACAACAATAACAAAAAAATAGCCAGGCGTTGTGTCTGGCACCTATAGTCCCAGCTACTTGGGAAGCTGAGGTCAGAGAATCACTTAAGCTCAAGAGTTTGAGGTTGCTGTGAGCTATGACGCTACAGCACTCTACCAAGGGTGGCACAGTGAAACTGCGTCTCCAAAAAAAAAAAAAAACAAATCTGCCTTTAGGGCCACACTGCCTAATATCAACCACAGAATCTTTTTAGATTTTTAGAGGAAAAAAGAAGATAAAGACTTTGTGAAACCATTACATTAGTAACAAAATACTTTTTTTAAAATGTCTTTTTTAAACCATTACATTAGTAACAAAATACTTTTTTTAAAATGTCTTTTTTAAAAGACATAAAACCACAACATGGTCAAAAGGTAAAAGAACTTTAGATCAAACTGTTGATGACTCTACAATAACATACTAAGCGAGCCAATTCTGTGTACCAGTAATCAGAATACGGCAATCCAGCCTCAGCTTTAAACTGAGACACCCCACAGTTAAAGCCATCAGGAGTTAGATCTGAGTTCCAATTTTGCTTCAGCAGACACTCTGGGCAGCTGGTTGACAGTTCCACAGATGATGATCCTATGAACTACGCTTTCACAGCAAGTAAAAAACCACAAACACCAACTACACTCCAAACCTGGTTCTTTCAGTACCTAGGATCATGGCTTGGATAGTTCTGATTCTTCCAAGACCCCACCCGTGTTTCCTTCTCCCTCTTCCCCATGCTTATTCTCATGTCCAGCTAAGGCTCCATCTTTTCAACTGATTTCTTTTTTCCCATTGCTCCCCCTCAACCCTTCCTCCTCCTCCTCACTCTCCATCCTTTTCAGTCTCCTCCTTTGCCTATCTCCCTTCTCATTCCCAAAGTCTTCCCTTCTTTTGCCTGTCTTGGTTGCTTCCTCCGTCCCTTATTCTCTACTAGAATAAATAGCTTATGGTTTGAACACTTTTAAGCATTTTTTAAAGGCAGAGTATATGCAAGGTCAAAATTATTTCCATATTAATACTAAGATGTTATTTGCCTTTTTCATTCTCATTTTTTCACAAGTATACAGTAGAATTTTCCAGAGGCTGTAGAATCTGTTATATTGCAACAGTTTGAAGAAACAAGTATGAAAATTGTGTCTTTTATGCAGTCAGAAATGAAATAGATTTGCAAAAATGAAAAACAATGCTAATATTCTTACTAATTGTTTTGGGAAACATTATGCTTAATGAAAAATGTTATATGTAATGTGTTTCTAATTTTTTTAAATGAATTAACTGTCTTTAAAAATCCTATGTTTTGCTCAGCGCCTATGGCTCAAGTGGCTAAGGCACCAGCCACATACACCAGAGCTGGCGGGTTCAAATCCAGCCCAGGTCTGCCAAACAACAATGATGGCTGCAACCAAAAAAAAATAGCTAGGCATTGTGGCGGGGCCTGTGGTTCCAGCTACTTGGGAGGCGGAGGCAAGAGACTCTCTTGAGCCCAGGAGTTAGAGGTTGCTGTGAGCTGTGATGCCATGGCACTCTACCCAGAGTGACAGCTTGAGGCTCTGTCTCAAAAAAATGAATAAATAAACAAATAATAAAAATAAAAGTCCTAAGTTTTAATCTCTAACATGGTAAATATTGATAGATATTACCTACATAAACAAAAGCTCTTTGGTATCCTCAATACTTTTCATGAGTGTGAAAGTGTCCTGAGACCAAAAAAAATTGAGAACTGTTTAAGATCGTCATTAGCATTACATTGAAATTTATATCTTGTGTAACTGTGAGTGGTACAAAAGAATTTCTAGAATCATAGTCCTTACTAATCAGAGTTTCCAGTGAGCAGAGCCAGTAACAGCTAGGTCCTCTTACCCCAACAGGATGCAGAGACAACCACATAAAAGTCTGAACCAAAGTCCAGCTAAGCCCTATGATATTAAATATAGCAAAGAGCAAATGGAATTTTAGGAACGATTAGGGATGAGATTTTGGGTACTTTTTCTCAACCTTATTGAGATATACTTGAGTTACACTAACTTGCACATATTTAGAGTATATGATCAGTTTTGATACTTCCTCACCTTTGAAATCATTTATCAAGATTATCAGCATTTCTATTACACCTTTAAGTTTCTTTGAACCCCTTTGGAATCCATCCTTCCCTCTGCCCTATCCCCAGGCAACTACTGATCTGCTATCTATTGCTATAGATTAGTTTGCACTTTTTATAATTTTATATACATGGAATCATATAATAGGTGCTCTTGTTTTTGCCTGGTTTCTTTCACTCTGCATGATGATTTTGAAATTCATCCAGGTTGTTGTGTTGGAATGAGATTCCATCTGGGTGTCTTTGGGGAAATTGCCTAACCTGTCTATGCTTCAGAGAGGAAACAATAAATAATTTACCTTGCACAGTTGGGAAGATAAAATGAATCAATGTAAATAAATAAAACACGTAGTTCAGTTCTTGGTACTGAGTGGGTGCTTGATAAATAGTATTTATTTTTAAATATATGTTTGGGATAGGAATTAAGGAGGGTATCTAGTACAGCATGGGGGCAGGGGAGAATCTTGTTTAGACTAATTTGATGCATAACTCAGGTTTAACTATTTGTTAAACGTTTGTCACTTACATACCCCAAACCTCCACACATACCAACCTAACCAGGAAATTTTCTTCAGTGAGGTCTGGGGACATGGAAATTTATAACTTTGAAAGCCTTGCCAGTTTGGAGTTACCCTGTTGGAAAAAAACAAAATGCCACTAGGCTGCTTTGAAAATGGAAAAGGTGTATGCCTCCTTCATCCTAGTTGATTTCAAGTCCAACTGGCCGGGTTTGCTCAAACTTGGAATAAAAACCCCTGTCCTGGCGATGGGGCAGGCTAAAAGGTTCCTGGCCAGAAGAAGCCAGAGAGTGAGATTTTCTGTGTGACTCCTTGCTGAGCCTGGATTGGGACAGATGTGGTCAAGCTGGGGAGTTTCTCAGAGAATCAGACAGGATCCCTACGTTCTCAGCCTTTCCAAGTACCAACGACCATGGGGACCTATTACAAGCATGTTGTGTTTGCTCCAGGCAACTGCAGCTTCTTGTGTACTCATGCTGCTGGGAGGTAACTGCTTTTTCTAAGCCTGAAGACACAGTTTGAGAGAGAGAGAGAGAGAGAGAGAGAGAGAAACAACAACAACAAAGAGGACATGAGAGAAGAAGAAGAGGGAGGGTGAGAGAGGGTTGAATTGATCGCTGTCTGTTCAGGTCTAGCTGGAAAACACAATGAAGTGAAAAGGCTTCTTGGTTGGTGTGCTTCTCTTCATTTTTTTCCCAGGGTTTGAAGTGGTGGGGAGGGAGAGATGGGAAAAAAGAAAGGAAGAGGGAGGATTGGCATGACCTGATCTTTAGCAGAAAAGGCACAGGTTGGGGCAGGAAAAGTCCCTTAGGGTTTCTGGTACCCTCTTGGATCATACCTTACTGACTAATCCCTTCCTTCCACAAGATACTGTGGCTGAGATGAAGCTACCAATAGCACATTCTGATCAAAGAAAAACCAAGTAGCTGAAGCCTGCCCATCCCTACACTAGAAAGGAAAATACACCATGCAATTTTTCTTCCAGGTAGGGGTGGGGTGGGTGTTGATACGGTTTTATTTTTTTCCAACATAGTTTTTGATAACTTTTATTGAGTTCCTAAGTGCTTTACATGTGTTATCTCCATTAATCCTCACAACTTTGTCATGTTTGGGTTCTGTTATTAGTCCCATTCTATAGATGAGGAAACATAGGCTTAGAAAGGTTAAATAAAGAATCCAGTATCATGAAACTAGTAAGCAGCAGAACAGGCTTCTTCCTCAGGTCAAGACTGATCTCTGAGCCTGTATTCTTACGCACTGCTCTATGCAGGTATTGAATAGCTCAAGTTTTACTATTGCTTAGGTAAGGAGGTCTGGAGCTGGGAAGGAGGGAGACATATAATCATGTGTGAAAACAACTACAATACAATGTGTTAGGGGTCATACTAGCAGATTGAAATAAATGCTTGAAATAAAGACTAAAGAGAATTATTATTTCTGGATGCCTAGAATGATGACATAAGTCTTTGTACTTTTGTTTTTATGATGTGACTTTTTAAAGGTTAAAAGCTCAAACTGTAGGCTTGGTGCCTATAGCTCAGTGTCTAGGGTGTTAGCCACATACAGTGGGACTGGCAGGTTCGAACCCAGCCGGAGCCTGCCAAACAACGACAACTACAACCAAAAAATAGCCGGGAGTTGTGGTGGGTGCATGTAGTCCCAGCTACTTGGGAGGTTGAGGCAAGAGAATCGCTTAAGCCCTAGAATTTGAGGTTGCTGTGAGCTGTGTGCCACGGCACTCTACTGAGGGAGACATAGTGAGACTCTTGTCTCAAAAAAACAAAGCTCAAACTGTAGAGCCTACTGCCTGGCATCACACATAGCTCTACCACTTAGTAGCTCTGTAACCTTGGTCAAGTTAGTTGTCCTCTCTGAGATTTGAGTTCCTCATCTATAAAACGAGGATACATTATTTATCCAACAAATGTTTACAGAAAGCTATTTTGTGTTAGGCAACAGAGATCCATTCATTGGTGAATACAACCCAGTGGGGATGTTAATTGTATGGGCTTAGGTGTCTGGAACATTCCTCCCTAGTTCTTCACTCTTATCCTTTTTTTTCTAGACAGAGTCTCACTATGTTGCCCTCAGTAGAGTGCTGTGGTGTCATAGCTCATAGCAACCCCCAACTCTTGAGCTGAAGTGATTCTCTTGCCTCAGCCTCCTGAGAAGCTGGGCCTACAGGCACCTGCCACAATGCCTGGCTATTTGCTTTTTTTTTTTTTGGTTGCAGTTGTCATTGTTGTTTAGCAGGCCCAGGCTGGGATTGAACCCACCAGCCTCAGTGTAGGTGGCTGGCTCCCTACTCACTGAGCTACGGTGCCAAGCCCACTTTTGTCCTTTTTTTTTTAGAGACAGAATTTCACTTTATCACTCTTGGTAGAGTGCCGTGGCATCACAGCGCATAGCAACCTCCAGCTGCTGGGCTTAGATGATTCTCTTGCTTCAGCCTCCTGAGTAGCTGGCACTACAGGGGCCCGCCATAATGCCCAGCTACCACTCTTATCCTTTCTTACCTAAGCTCAGATTCCACTTCTTCAGATACGTCTCCCCCTATCTGTCAATTTCCATAGGCCCATGGACCTGTCATTTATGATATCTGGCATTGTTGTCAGTTGTCTGATTCTTTGACCAAAGTTTGTAAACTCTCAGACACAATATGTGATTTTTTTTCTGTTTTGTCCTGAGCTCACTAGCAACTGGCTCATAATAGGCTTGCATAAAATACTAGGTTCATATTAGGCTTGCATAAAATTCATACATGTTGAATAAATAAATGAAATGCAATCATGCATGTAAAGGACTTGGTGGGGAGTCGGCATAGTCAGCACTCAATGAAATGCTATCTGCTATTATTATCTAACATTTATGCTTCCTGACTTGAAAACTGCAGTAAGCTCCACCTGCCCTCCTGTGCCTACCTGCCTTTGTCATCTGGTATTATGCAAGAGGCTGTGCTGGCTGCCTGCTGAACTGCTGTTGTCCCTTTTTTCCTTATGGCAGACCCTGGATTTTGTGTGTGTGTTCATCCTTTCCTCCAGACTAGTAAGTGGCAGAACCGGGATTCGAATTCAAGCAGTATGCTCTACTGCCTGAGCTTTTAACATTTGAAAAAAAAAAATAACATATTGGTAAATACCTGCAAAACATATATCTGATAAGGAGTTAATATCCAGACTATGTTAAGAACTCATATAACTCAACAACAAAAAAATCAAACAGCTAAATTAAAAAATGGACGAAGGGCCATTTCACGAGATGGTGAGGAAGGTGAAGAAGGAAGCTTCTGCCCCTCCCAAAGCCAAAGCAAAGGCTTTGAAGGCCAAGAAAACAGTGCTAAAAGGCAACCTCAGCCACAAGAAAAAGAGCCATACATCACCCACCTTCCAGCAGCTAAGGACACTGCTGTTCTGGAGGCAGCCCAGATATTCTCAGAAGAGGGCCCTTAGGAGAAACAAGCTTGACCATCATCAAGTTCCCCCTGACCACTGAGTCTGCCATGAAGAAGATAGACGATAACAACACACTTGTGTTCATAGTGGATGTCAAAACCAGCAAGTGCCCTTGGATGTCAAAACCAGACAGGCTGTGAAGAAGCTCTATGACATCCACGTGGCCAAGGTCAACATCCTGGTCAGGCCTGATGGAGAGAAGAAGGCTCCTGATTACGATGCTTTGGTTGTTGCCAACAAAATTGGGATCATCTAAACCAGCGGTTCTCAATCTGTGGGTCGTGACCCACAGGAACTGTATTAAAGGGTCGCAGCATTAGGAAGGTTTAGAACCACTGATCTAAACCAAGTCCAGCTGGCTAGTTCTATTTATCTTTTCACCATAAAAACATAAAATGGACAAAGAATTTGAATAGACCTTTCTTTAAATAAGATATACAAATGGCCAATGAGTATATAAAAAGATGCTCAACATCAGCCTGGCATGGTGGCTTTCATCAGTAATCTTAGCACTCTGGGAGGCTTGAGGTGGGTGGATTGCTTGAGCTCCGGAGTTCAAGAATAGCCTGAGCAAAAGTGAGACCCCCATCTCCACTAAAAAATTATCTGGGCATTCTGTTGGGAAGCTGTAGTTCCAGCTCCTCAGGAAGCTGAGGCAAGATCACTTGAGCCCAAGGGTTTGAGATTGCTATGAGCTATGATGATGTCATAGCATTCAACTCCAGGGCAACAGAGTGAGACCTTGTCTAAAAAAAAAAAAAAAGAG
>NW_003852416.1:18939133-18948367 GCF_000181295.1 Otolemur garnettii
AGGAGTTGGAGGTTGCTGTGAGCTGTAATGCCATGGCACTCTACCCAGGGGGACAGCTTGAGGCTCTGTCTCAAAAAAACAAACAAACAAACAAAAAAATTGTTAAATATTTGCTATTTAACATCATTTATACTGGCACTGTGCTGGGGTCCTTACAGTCCTTAATGTGGATATAGGTATCCTAATTCAGCATGAGAAAACAGTGTGTTAAAATGTTAGTTTATGTATTTAAGATCACATCATCAGAGAGTGGCAGGTATTTTACTGAGATCTGGTTGTAATCCCCTCACAGAGCCCTGCCTTTCTATCTAGATCCCACTCTTACTTTGGTTTTTCTTTACTCCTCTGCCCACTTTATTTTTCACCACAGCAGATGATTCCCTCTTTGAGAGGGAATGTTTTGAGGGTAGAGTCCTGTCTCATTGACTGCTATATCCGCAGAACCTAGAACAGTACAATGATACCTTGGAATACGAACTTAATCCTTTCCACAACCCCATTAGAGTTTCAAATTGTTCGAGTTCCAAGACAAGTTTTCCCCTTTAAAATAATAAAAACTGGATTAATCTGTTTGGGTCCCACAAATTGCCTCTGAATTAGAACTGGCAGCCTGTCTGTGCATAACAACACAATGGATCCCATTCCTTTTCTTAAGGTTCTCTAACCATCCCCTACTGGCTTTAAACTCCTCCTTTGGAGCACTAGTATCAGGTATGCCTTCCACTAAATCATCGTGGAGGACCTTGGCTTTCTCACAAATTATCATCTCAGAAATCACATCACCAGCCAGCTGTTTTTCATTAATCCAAATTGAAAGGAGTCTTTCTATCTCTTCCATACTTTCCCATCTCCTAGATGTCAGCGTTGTGACCCCTTTGGCCACATCAGCTGCTTTGATAGCTTCTTTATTTTTCAAAATCATATAGTCGATGTGCTTGCTTTGGCTGCACATATACTAAAATTGAAACGATACAGAGAAGATTAACATGGCCCCTGTGCAAGGATGACACGCAAATTCGTGAAATGTTCCATATTAAAAAAAAGTCATACAGTTGATCTGGGCATCCTGAACATAGTAGCAAGATCAGCCACACCTGTGCTGCTTTCCTGCTTAACTTCAACTGTAGCTCTAACAGCTTTCCTCTTATTTTCCTCACTACACTTTTTAGGACCCCTGGTGAATACCTTTCATTGTTATATTAAGAAGCCCCGTGGCTCAAGTGGCTAAGGCGCCAGCCACATACACCTGAGCTGGCGCGTTCGAATCCAGCCTGGGCTGCCCAACAACAATGACGGCTGCAACCAAAAAATAGCGGGGCGTTGTGGTGGGCGCCTGTGGTCCCAGCTACTCGGGAGGCGTAGGCAGGAGACTCGCTTCAGCCCAGGGGTTGGAGGTTGCTGTGAGCTGTGATGCCATCGCACTCCATCCAGGGCGACAGCTTGAGGCTCTGTCTCAAAAAAAAAAAGAAGCCCCAACAAAACAGGCACAAAAGCATAAAATGAGCAGCGAAAATCACCCAAGATGCTTTCACTACAGCTTCTGACAATGAACTGAACGACAAAGCAGATGGGTGCCCTGAGTGCTGAGGAAACACACGCACAAAAACACATGAACAACATACTGGGTATTTGGATTCCAAAGCGCTGTTTGGATTTTGGGCAAAATTTCCTGGAATTTTTCATTTGGATTCAGAGTTGTTTGAGTTCTGGGCATTCGGATTCTGGGGGCAATACTGTATCTGGCAAATAGTCATTGAGTGATTCCTTAAGGAAAACTAACTTCATCTTTAAGGCATGTTTATATTCATTGTTTTAAGTAATATGTCACATTTGGATAACACTATAATTTACAGTGTCCACTGTCATCTCATTTGGTGCTCACAGAATTCTTTTTCTTGAGCCAAAGTCTCTGTTGCACTGGGTATAGTACCTTGGTGTCACAGCTCACAGCAACGTCAAATGCTTGGGCTCAAGTGATCCTCTTGCCTCAACTTCCTGAGTAGCTAGGACTACAGGTGCCTGCCACAAAGTATGGCTAGTTTTTCTATTTTAGTAGAGATGGGGGTCTCGCTCTTGCTCAGGCTGGTCTTGAACTCCTGAGCTCAGGCGATCCACCCACCTTGGCCTCCCAGAGTGCTAGGATTGCAGGCATGAGCCAATGCCTCCCGGCAGTCACAGAACTCTTTGAGGTAGGGCTGATGTGGTTGTTCTTTCTTCAAAGCCTCTTTTTTTCTTTTTTTTTTTTTTTTGAGACAGAGCCTCAAGCTGTCCCCCTGGGCAGAGTGCCGTGGCATTACAGCTCACGGCAACCTCCAACTCCTGGGCTCAAGCGAGTCTCCTGCCTCCGCCTCCCAAGTAGCTGGGACCACAGGCGCCTGCCACAATGCCCGGCTATTTTTTGGTTGCAGCCATCATTGTTGTTTGGCAGGTCCGGGCTGGGGATTCGAACCCGCCACCTTAGGTGTATGTGGCTGGCGCCTTAGCCGGTTGAGATATAGGCGCCGAGCCTCTTCAGAGCCTCTTACACTTTCTGGTCATTACCCTGGGTTCTTTGCCTGCATCACACCCTTTGTCACTTCCTTAGGGAGGCTGGCTCTGATCTCACAGCCCAGGTTAGGAACCTTGTTACATACTCTCTTCAGATTTTGAAACTCTCTTTGGCCCCTAATCACAATGGTAGTTAAATAATTATATTGTTATTTTGTGACTGGCTTCCCCATAGCCAATGCTCTATAAGGACAGAACCTTGTTGTGCCTATGTATTTTATATACCACTTAGCCTGACACCCAGTGGGTGCTCATTACATGTATGTGAACATGTAAATGTGTGTTTCTCCATGTAAACAGATAAAGTGAAGTATTCCCATTCAATAGATGAGGAAATCAAATTCCTGTGGTCTATGCTGCCGAGTTGAAAACTTTTATTTTACCCATAGTAAGAACTCAATTATTTCATTCCAGAAAACACATATACATGTACTTACCTTTACTGTGGACTAAGCATGGATATTTTTTATGCTGTGGACTAAGTATGAATATTTCTACTCAGCTTACTTCATTAAAAAATGTTTAGTTCCAAGCCATTCCATTGATTTTAATCATGAAAGACCCACTAATGTCTGAACAATCTTGGCTAATGTGACTTGCTCAAGGTCACATAACACATAACTAGTATGGTGCTGGAATCCAATAATTCCCCTGCCTAGTACACTGGTGGATTCTCGCCTTAAGGCAAAGCTATCACAAAAGCTTTGTGTTGGTTTTGCTAACCAATAACAAATTCCTTCTTTTACTTCTTAGCCACAGTTAAGGCAAGGTTGGTCCTACCATCTGCAGGCATTTCAGTGGTTCATCCAGATACCTCCATTCTCTGCAGTGTAGCTGTCCAGAAGGTTCTTCCTAGTAGCTCCAAAGGGAAAGATTTAGAGTTAATGGATGGTACATTCAGGACTTGCTGGAATTCTCATCCAAATTACACCAAACATTAACATATGGACAGAGGCACATGGCATATTAAATGATTTACTGGGGTCAAAGATCGAGTCAATGGCAGGCCTAAAGTTAACCTGCCACATATCCTCAGAGTCTGCTAGGCAAAGACACTAGGAAGCCTTGGCTGGGTTCAGCCTAACAGTCTGGACCTGGTCAGCCATCAGCCACTTAATCTATAATGGCACCTTTTTTTCCTCCCAGAGGGAGGTTTTGACTTGAACTCCTGGGAGAACTGCCTTCTTGGAATCCAGATTTCTCTGCTTTAGAGTCTGATTTAGCTGGTGGTGGACACAGAAGCCTAGAGAAAGCCACGACTTATTTATTTGTTCTTTTATTCCTGTATTTATAATTTTACCTAATATACTGTATGTCTGTACATGTGTTGATCTCAAAAAATGTTTGAGCTTGCCTGCTGTTCAGGCCATGTTGGCAGGCATCTGTTAAAGCCATCAGCAATGTTTGCTTCCAGTCACAAAAGAAAACATTCTCTGTTTGGGGCTATGTTGTTGTTTTTTTCTTTCCTGATTTAAAAGGGGAAATATGTTTCCCAGTAGAGATGTGGAGCTTCCCCTGTCCCTTTCTAGAGCTAAGAATGACTAAGAAAACTTTTCGGCCCACCTGCCTCATCATCTTTTCTCATATTTGTACTCTTTCTCTCTCCTTGTGGAAGTATTCTTAGGGGCTTTGGTTTTAAATTATTTGAGCAACTGAGCAGGTTTCTCTCCCTTCCCTGGGGATACCAGTTTATGGTTCAACATTTCCCTAAAATCTGGTATTTTTTTTAGCTAAGAAAGACTCAGTTTGTGTCCCATTATCAGGTGCATTTACGAAACAACTGCTGTTGGGAGCAAGAAGACATGAGTAATTCTAACCTCTGCCCAGAACCGTGGAAGGAATGCACAAACCCTGACCTTGCTTTGGTGCTTTGGAGAGACCATCTGGGGAAAACTTCATTTCCCAAAATATATATGAATTTGAGAGTTCCTCTGGCTGGGAAGTAGGAAAAGCCATATGGCAAATGGGAGGGTTCACATATGCAAATATTTGCTTCAGAGAAAACAATTTAAATAAGAGTTGTCTGTGATAAGTACACTCTTGAAGGCCTGACCTGTGCACTGGGGAGGAGCAGGGAAGGAGTAGAAGTAAAGGGGAATAAAGAACAGAGAGGCCAGACAACACAAAGAGCACAAAGGCAGGAAGACTTGCTGTAGGTTGGAGGTGCTTTTGGAAATGTCAGACCAAAGTTTAGGAACCAGCTGGAAGCAAGAGAGGCAGGAGGATTTGAAAATGAGGAATGGAAGCCTCTGAGGAAAATTTAGCTGCCTAAATGAAAGAGGCTTGGGGGGAAAAAAGATGACAAATAGTACCACAGAGGAATCCAGGGACGATTAGAACTACTCAAAATACTGTTTTGACTCAAAATTAAAGACGTGATCTGAGCTTCTGCATGGAAAGGTCCCCACAACCCTGGGATTTCTGGCTAAAGGACACAGTCAAGTTTAGATTGCTAATCACCAAGCTAGGGTATTCACTTGAACCCCGTGACTTTCAGATGTAAGACTTAGAAATGCTACCTTTTAAAAAATATTTGAATTCCAGATGTTCACTGCTGGTATATAGGATAGGAACTGACTTTTGTATTTTGACCTTGTAGCACATATTCTCTCACTTATTTATAACTTTGATTTTTTTTACCCATGTTATGTAGTTTTCCACATATAGATCATATATGTATTTATATTTATATCTAAGTAGTTTTGGGGGGTGCTATTGTAAATGGTATTGTTTTTTAAATTTCAAACTCCAATTGTTCATTGCTGGCATTTAGGAAAGCATAAGAAACAAAACTTTTCTCTTCTTAACTGCCATTCTGAGTTTATTTTCCAAACCACTCTTGGTGAGGGAAAGAAGACCAGGATGGGTCAATAATCACAGCTGGCCCTCTCCCCATCTTTCTCTTCTTCCTCACTCTGTAAATATTTGTTTGTTTCATTTGACTGAGTTGATGTTATGCTAAAGATCAGCCAGGGAGAAGGGTGTACTTCTGAGAAATAAGGGAAAATGGCTATAAATCCCAAGGTTAAGATCTTTGGAGGAGAGCTATTTGAACTCTCAGTGTTTGAGATGAAATGATGAGTGTGGGGAAATGAGCAGGGACAGTTTAGTGAGAAGTAAAGAGAAGGGCTTCATCAAATGAGGTGGGGGCAGGTAAAAATCTGGTAAGGACAAAGGCATATTATGCCTGGGATTCTTTGTAACAATCTACCAAAATAGTGTGAGAATTGAGATCAAACTCCCATTTGGAGGCTAGCGTAATTAGAGTATAATTAAGTCATTGCTATCTTAATGTTTATGCTAATATGTATTTCCAAAAAACCACAGGATTGCAAATATGACCATCTCTGGGCAACTTGGGTTTGTTGCTGACATTATGCTTGTTGGTTATAAGAAAGTAGGATTTTCACTGGAAACTGGATTGAAAAAAAATGAGAAGATTCTATACCTTACCCTTTTACTCCCCAGAGCCTGGCAAGTTACCAGAGAAATAATACTCAATAAGTATGTATTGAATGAATTTGGAAGCAACTCAGCAAGGTTGATCTAACCACCCCCTGTGGGAGTGGAGCGAGGTGTGGGGACAGAGAGGAGTTTAAAAAACCTTTATCAACAGAATCTAGGGTAGCAGCTAAGTCAAGATTCATTTGGCCTCCCCAGGTTTTTACTAAGGGTAGACCTGCACTCTGGACAGCAAGGCTTTTGCTGACTTAGTGACCAAGGAAGCTGAGAGACATGGCTCTGCCATGGATTATAGGTGAACTATCTGTGGATTCTTACCTTACCTAAATCTGAAGAATGTCTACTGAGTTGGCAGGATGAAATGTGCAGCTGAGAGCTATGCTGGCATGCTGGAGAACTAGGTGGTGATGGGATGCCCCTCAGAATCTCTTCTAATCAGGATCACCTGTGATCCTTTTGTGTTGTGTACATCTGTACTCCAAATGCCCTGGAGCTGTGATGAGAGTGTGTCCTTTGCTAGAGGAACTCTAGTGTATGGCAACTGCAGGGGACACCTCCTAGGGTGCCAGAGCCAAGGCCTTGGAGCAAAAGTGTCCAAGCTTTGAGGGGTGGGGCAGAAGGTCACCCAAGAGGTACCAAGTGCAGTAAGGGAAACCATTTCTAACAGGGCTGCTCTGGTTGTGATTAATTAAAGTATAAGGGAAAAGGCATCTTCCAACCAAAGGTCCAGGTTTCATTCTGGGACCCAGACAAATAATTTACACAAGGTGCTCCTCACCTGGAGCATTTCCCCAAGAATTGTCATATCCTGTATATTTCTTTCATGCCTCCACAAACATTGGAGAGGTTTCTTTTTTTTTTTTTTTTTTTGAGACAGAGCCTCAAGCTGTCCCCCTGGGCAGAGTGCCGTGGCATTACAGCTCACAGCAACCTCCAACTCCTGGGCTCAAGCGAGTCTCCTGCCTCTGCCTCCCAAGTAGCTGGGACCACAGGCACCCGCCACAGCGCCCGGCCATTTTTTGGTTGCAGCCGTCATTGTTGTTTGGCGGGTCCGGGCCGGGGATTCGAACCTGCCACCCTGGGTGTACGTGGCTGGCGCCTTAGCCGGTTGAGCCACAGGCGCCGAGCCTGGAGAGGTTTCTTTAGGCAGTTACTATATCCAAGAATACTGGTATTTTCGTCTTAGGCATGAACCTCAGATTCAACCATAATCTTTAGAGATGAATAAATGCTCATTAACAGTTAAATATGGAAGGAAGTTTTAAATTTTTATCTTATTTTATTTTATTTTTTGGAGGGGAGGGGAAAAGCTTGTCACAATTGTGCAACCCTTGGTTAATTTACTTTCTTTCTCAGGAATCCTGCCAACCTATCCCCTCTGCCTTAATATGCTGCTGTTTATTTTGAAAATCCCAGAGGGAGATACGATATGAAGCTTTTAAAAATCTATTTGTCTGTCAAGCAATATTTCAAAGAGAACTTATAAACCACTGCTGTGGATCAAATTGTGAACTACTAAGCTAGGTTGCATGTAGAAGAGTGACGGGAGATGATGGTAGGGAAAAAGACAGAAGTTAGAACAGCGATTTTCAACCGACATGCCACAACACACTGGTGTGCCATGAGAGGATCTTAGGTGTGCCTTGAAAATTTTATGAAGATCATTAATTAAATTATGTTTGAAAGAAGTTCAAAGCACAGTAAATTATTTTTACTTTTTTTTTTTGATTAACATTATTTAAGTGTGCTGTGGAAGTTTAGCTATAGGTTCAAGTGTGCTATGAGATAAAAAAGGTTGGAAACACTAGGTTAGAAGGACTTTATATTCCATGTTTAGGAGTGTAAATCATATACTGGGAATCATAAAATCTTCTTTTTTTTTTTTTTTTGAGATAGAGTCTCACTCTGTTACCCTGGATATAGAGTGTCCTGGCATCCGTAGCTCACAACAACCTCAGTCTCTTGGGCTCAACCGATCCTCTTGCCTCAGCTCCCAGGTGCCCACCATGATACCTGGCTAGGGGTCTCACTCTGGTCTTATGATGTGAGGCCAAGAGCCTGAGCTCTGCAACCAATAGATCCAAGTTCAGTTTCTGATTCTGCCGTACATTAGCTTTGTGGCCTTGAACAAATCACTTGACCTCTCTGAGTCTCCAAGAAATAGGGATGATGATAATAATAATAATATTCTGGTGGCGTTCATAACTCAGTCAGTAAGGCACCGGCCACTTACACTGAGGGTGGTGGGTTCGAACCCGACCCAGGCCTGCCAAACAACTACAACAACAACAAAAAAGTAGCTGAGTGTTGTGGCAGGTGCCTGTAGTCCCAGCTACTTGGGAGGCTGAGGCAAGAGTATAACTTGAGCCCAGGAATTTGGGGTTGTGATGAGCTATGACTTCACGGCACTCAACCCCAGGACAACAGAGTGAGACTCTGTCTAAAAATAAATAAATAAATAAAAACAACAACAACAACAACAACAAAAAAAAAACCCCACCAAATTCTTTCTGTTAACTTTACAGGCTACTCTTGTAAGCTAGAAAGTACTATACATTAATTATAATTACTGTTGGGACAAAATTGATATATGGGCTCCCTGGAAATTGCCCCAAGAATAAGTCCATTTAGAAGGACTGATACAGGCAGATCATGAAGCTTGGGGTAGTAAAAAGCGTCAGTTAAAAATATTTATTTAGCACCTACTATGTGTAAACATTCTTAATGCAGAGGGGAAAAATTGGGGTAGGGGATAAAGTAGTAGGTGTATAATAGTTTTCATCCTTTGAGAGGACGCCTGGAGAAAACAAATTCACGGTAAAAAGTATGGTCAGTAATAGGTACCATAGAAAATGTCCAAGAAACAGTCTGATTAGTGCTTAGGTTTTGAGTGGGATAGCTTTCAAGAGGGGTGAAATGTAAGTTTGCTTTGATAGATGGGTAGGATTCAGATGAGAGAAGACTTCCAGAAAGAGAATAGGTTAGAGGCACAGGCTCCAAAAAGACCTTGGTGTCACCTAACAAACACCGACGCTCTGCATGTGCTAACTTCCTTTACATGTTATTGTTTAATTTAACATGCACATGATAGTACGGTGAATTAGGCTTTATTACCCTTATTACAAATGAGAAAATTGAGCTTTGGGCTCAGTGCCTGTGGCTCAAGTGGCTAAGGCGCCAGCCACATACACCTAAGGTGGTGGGTTCGAATCCCCAGCCCGGACC
>NW_003852416.1:18949749-18952861 GCF_000181295.1 Otolemur garnettii
GTTGTTGTTGCAGTTGCCATTGTTGTTTTTTAGCTGGCACAGGCCAGGTTAGAACCCACCAGCCTTGGTGTATGTGGCCAGCGCCCTATCCACTGAGCTACAGGTGCCACCCAGGATGTTTCTTCTTGAACTTAGTTTTTGGCTTATTTTCTCAATTGTGTTATTCCTGGGTGCTCTTAAATACTTCTGCAACTTCTCACCCCCAGAGACAGCATCATATTTCAGTAGTGGGCAAAGTGAGAGAGACTTAGATTGGTCCTGGGAACAATAGCAATGGAAGTACTCACACACAGACTCTTTTGGCACCCCAAGTACCACAATCTAACCTTCCATCAAGAGGTTCCTACATTCTTTTCTTAAGCTGAAGGTTTCAATGTAGGTCAATGGTGAAAAACAAATTGTTGGAGGACTAACAGACAATGCCCACTCTTTACATTGTGTGTGGGAATTTCTCAGCTGATTAAGTGGCAGCTTGCTTAGGGTTTTAAGTATGTAGCAGCAGTAGCAATTCTTTCTGTTTTACCATCCCTCTTTTTAACTGCATTTTAAAATGGACATTGATTTCAAAGCTTTAAGAAATGTTTATGCTCTATGATGCAGCAATTATAATTTCTGGGAATTTATAAGCAAAAGTAAAGCAAAGTTAGGAATGTAAATATGTAGTTCTCTTTACAATCCCAACGATTTGGAAATACCTGAGTTTCTAATAATAGAGAATTGTTTGAGTAAATTATGGTACATCTTATCCAGCCAATTCAGGCCATTGTTTAATTTTCTAAAATATATAACCAGTTGAGCATGGTGGCTCATTTCTGTGATCCCAGCATTGTGGGAGGCTGAGGTGGGAGGCTCATTTGGACCCAGGAGTTTGAGGCTGCAGTAAACTATGATTGCACTACAGCACTGCAGCCTGGATGACAGAGTAAGACCCTGTCTCTAAGAAAAGAAAAGAAAAACATATATATATATATATATATATATATATGTATATATATACCCACACATAAAACCACTTCACTTCTATTAGCATGCTATTATAAAAACAAAACAGAAAACAACATATTGACATGAATGTGAAGAAATTGGAAACCTTGCACTTTGTGGTAGACTTGTTATGGAAAACAGTGCAGCAGTTTCTCAGCAACTTAAAATATAATTATCATATGATTTAGCAGTTCCACTTCTAGGTATGTACACAAAGAATCGAAAACAAGCCCTTAGACAGCTATACACTGATGCTTATGGCAGCAGTCTTCACAATAGCCAAAAGGTGGAAACAACTCAAAATGTCCATTGACTTATGAATAGATAAACAAAATGTGGTAAATATACACAATGGAGTATTATTTATCCTTTAAAGAGAATGAGATTCAGGTACATGCTACAACATGGATGAACCTCAAAGACATTATGCTAGGTAAAATGAGTCAAGCATAAGAGGACAAATAGTATATGAGTCCACTTAAATGAGGTATCTAGAATAGTCAAGCACATGGGTACAGAAAGTAAAACAGTGGTTATGGGGGGCGTGGAATAGGGAGATATTTTTTAATGAGCATAGAATTTCAGTTTGGGAAAGTGAAAGAGTTCTGAACATGGATAGTGGTGATAGTTGTATAACAGTGTGAATGTACTTAATACTGCTGACCTAAATACTTAAAAATGGTTGGAATGGTAAACTTTAAGTTATATGTATTTTATCACAATAAACTACACCCCCACACACACATATATATATATTACACTGAAAACTAGGAAACATTGATGAAAGAAATTGAAGAAGACAAAAATAAATGGAAAAATATCCTCTATTCATGGATTGGAAGAATTAATGCTGCTAAAGTGTTCATACTACGCCAAACAA
Organism: Otolemur garnettii; assembly: GCF_000181295.1. Taxonomy (NCBI): domain Eukaryota; kingdom Metazoa; phylum Chordata; class Mammalia; order Primates; family Galagidae; genus Otolemur; species Otolemur garnettii. The sequence continues at coordinate 18,951,614 of NW_003852416.1, forward strand.
TCTACAGATACGATGTAATCTCTATCAAAATTCCAATGAAATGTTTCACAGAAATAGAAAGAAAACTGCTACAATTCATGTGGAACTACAAAATACATAAATAGCTAAAGCAATCTTGAGCAAAAAGAATTTCAAAATCAGCTCAGTACCTGTAGCACAGTGGTTACAGTGCCAGTAGCACAGTGGTTACAGTGCCAGCCACATACACTGAAGCTAGCAGGTTTGAACCCAGCCCAGGCCAGCTAAAACAATGACAACTGCAACAAAAAATAGCCAGGCATTGTGGTGGGCACCTGTAGTCTCAGCTACTTGGGAGGCTGAGGCAAGAGAATCACTTGAGCCTAAGAGTTTGAAGTTGCTGTGAGCTGTGATGTCACAGCACTCTACCGAGGGTGACATAGTAAGACTCTGTCTCAGAAAAAAGGAGTGCTCAGAGCCCTTGTGGTGAGGGCCATATTGCTTCTGAACATCCTGCTCACGGGTACACTTGGGGTTGGAAAAACCACACCAGGCAAGGAACTTGGTGTCAAGTTCAGGACTGAAATACGTTAATGTGGGTGATTTAGCTAAAGACGTCTGATCACTGGAAGTCATGGAGTCTGGCAAGATGGGTTCTCTCAAGAGCATGCTGAAAGATGCACAGATGATGGCACAATCCTGAAGGATATGGGGATTACAGAATATGAGCCAAGAGTTATAAATCAGATGTTGGAGTTTGCCTTCTGATATGTGACCACAATTCTAGATGATGCAAAAATTTATTTAAGCCATGCTAAGAAAGCTACTGTGGATACAGATGATGTGTGATTGGCAATCCAATGTTGCACTGACCAGTCTTTTACCTCTCCTCCCCCAAGAGATTTTTTTTTTTTTTTGAGCCTCAAGCTGTTGCCCTGGGTAGAGTGCTATGGCATCACAGCTCACAGCAACCTCCAACTCCTGGGCTTAAGCAATTCTTTTGCCTCAGCTTCCCAAGTAGCTGGGACTACAGGTGCCCACCATAATGCCTGGCTATTTTTTGGTTGTAATTATCATTGTTGTTTGGCAGGCCCAGGCTGGATTCGAATCTTCCGGCTCTGGTATATGTGGTTGGAGCCTTAGCCACTTGAGCTCCAGGTGCTAAGCCATATTTAGTGAGTAAATATAGTTACTATACTTTTCAATTGAAAAAAAAGAATTTTGGCTCGGCGCCTGTGGCTCAAGTGGCTAAGGCGCCAGCCACATACACCTAAGGTGGCAGGTTCGAAT
>NW_003852416.1:18953963-18955141 GCF_000181295.1 Otolemur garnettii
GTCATTGTTGTTTGGCGGGTCCGGGCTGGGGATTTGAACCCGCCACCTTAGGTGTACGTGGCTGGCGCCTTAGCCGGTTGAGCTATAGGCGCCGAGCCCTGATGTCCACATTTTATTTACCTTAGAAAAAACGCGTTCAGTTGCAGCATTAGTGCATTATTGTATGGAACATGGTTTGTTTCAAAATGATGAAATATTTCTAGCCATTTGTTCTCTACTGTGATTTTTGCTGATGCCCAAGATTTAACCTTTTCCTTATCAATATATTTTTTTGCTGCCACTATAAAATATAAAAATATGAGTACTGTCTGCTAAATTCATGAAATAAATAAATAAATTACTTACCTAAATTATCTGAATAGCTGATTTGTTGACATCACTTGTTTAACTGCAGGACATGGGACAAATTGTTAAAAATCAGGACTGTCCTGCCAAAAGCGGGACGTCTGGTCACCTTATGTTGCATATACCAATGTAACAGAATAGAGAGCTCAGAAATAATTTACACATTTATGGTCAATTGATTTTTGACAAAAATGCTAAGAATACAATGGGGAAAGGACAGTCTTTAAATAAATGATGGGGAAAACTGGTTATCCACATGCAGAAGAATGAAATTAGACCCTCGTCTCATACCATATAAAAAAATCAACTCAAAATGAACTAAAGACTTAAGTGTAAGACCCCAACTCTAAGAAGAAAATACAGAGAGAAAGCTCTGTGACACTGTTCTGGGCAAATGATTTTTGGGATATTACCCTTAAAGCACAGGCAACAAAAGCAAAAATAGACAAACGGGATTGCATAAAACTAAAAACCTTCACAGCAAGGGAAATAATCAAAAGAATAATGGAAGAATAAATTTGCAAACCATGCAACTGAAAATGGGTAAATATCCAAAATATATAAGGAATTCAAATAACCTGATTTTAAAATGAACAAAAGGACCTGAATAGACATTTCTCAAAAGAAGACATACAGGCCAGTGCAGTGACTTATGCTTGTAATCCTACCACTTTGGGAGGCCGAGGAGGGTGGATTGATTCAGGTGAGTTCAAGAGTTTGAGACCAGGCTCGGCGCCTGTGGCTCAAGCGGCTAAGGCGCCAGCCACATACACCTACGGTGGCGGGTTCGAATCCCCAGCCCGGCCCGCCAAACAACAATGATGGCTGCAACC
>NW_003852416.1:18956376-18967334 GCF_000181295.1 Otolemur garnettii
CTTGGTGCCTGTGGCTCAAGCGGCTAGGGCACCAGCCACATACAACAGAGCTGGCGGGTTCGAATCCAGCCCAGGCCCGCCAAACAACAATGACCACTACAACCAAAAAAATATATAGCCAGGCTTTGTGGTGAGCTCCTGTGGTCCCAGCTACTTGGGAGTCTGAGGTAAGAGAATCACTTAAGCCCAAGAGTTGGAGGTTGCTGTAAGCTGTGATGCCATGGCACTCTACCCAGAGTCTCAAAAAAATAAAAAAATAAAATAAATAAAAATTTTTAAAAAAGCTAGGCATTGTGGCAGGGTATGGGAAGCTGAGGCAAGAAAATCACTTAAGGCCAAGAGTTTGATATTGCTGTGAGCTGTGATGCTATGGCACTCTACCGAGGGTAACAAAGTGAGACTCTTGTCTCAAAAAAAAAAAGAAGGAAATCCTGTCCTTTGCAATGGATGAACTTGGAGGACATTATATTAAATGAAATAACATAAGCACAGAAGTGCTTGAACTTGGAGAACATTAAGTGAAATAATGTAAGCACCAAAATATAAATACTGCATGACCTCACTTATTTGTGGGGGAAAAAGTCAAACTCAGAAGTGGAGAGTAAAATGGTGCTTACCAGAGGTAAAAGTGGGGGAAGAGGTAGATGTTGGTCAAAGGACACTAAATTTCAACGAGAAAGGAGGAATAAGTTCAAGAAATTTATTGTAGGGTGGCACCTGTGGCTCACTGAGTAGGGTGCCGGCGCCATATACCGACAGTGGTGGGTTTGAACCTGGCCCCAACCAAACTGTAACAAAAAAATAGCTGGGCATTGTGGCAGGTGCCTGTAGTCCCAGCTGCTTGGGAGGCTGAGGCGAGAAAATTGAGTAGGCCCAAGAGCTGGAGGTTGCTGTGAACTGTGATGACAGGCGGTACTCTACCGCATCACTCTAGGGTGACAAAGTGAGACTCTGTCTCTAAAAAAAAAAAAACAAAAATAAATTTATTGTACATATATATAAGAACAATATGTTGCAATATATTGTGTACTTGAAAATTTCTGGTATGCACCTGTAATCTCAGCTCAGCCATTTGGGAGGCTGTAATGCATACATTTATTAAACATCATGTTATATACAGGTGTGTTAAAACAAATCCAAACCATTATGTTGCTAATATTACTTGTCAGTTAGAAAAATAAATGTATATATACAGAAGACTATACCAACTAGATGCAGCGGCTCACACCTGTAATGTGAACTAGAACTAGAACTAGAACTCTGGGAGGCCAAGGCAGGTGGACTGCCTGAGCTCAGGAATTCGAGACCAGCCTGAGGTAGAGTGAGACCTCCCCCTCGCCCCCCCCTTTAAAAAAAATAGCCGGGAGTTGTGGCAGGCATTTATAATCCCATAATCCCAGCTACTTGGGAAGCTGAGCCTAAGAGTTTGAGGTTGCTGTGAGCTATGATGCCATGGCACTCTGCCAAGGATGACAAAGTAAGACTGTCTCAAAAAACAAAAGAACAACAACAAAAAATACCCCAAAAAGACTATACAGAAGGCTGAGATGTAGTAGGGTTTTTTCTTTTTACTTACCTTCTATGTATTTAAAATCACTAAAACAATTTTTAATTACCTGAGAATTATATAAATTATAATTATGTAAATACATTCTCTTTTATTTAATTAAAGATAAAAGTAAATAAATTTGCCTTTATTGGGTGGCGTCCATGGCTCAGTGGGCAGGGCGCTGGCCCCGTATACCGAAGGTGGCAGGTTCAAACCTGGCCCCAGCCAAACTGCAACAAAAAAATAGCCAGGTGTTGTGGGGGTGCCTGTAGTCCTAGCTACTTGGGAGGCTGAGGCAGGAGAATTGCCTAAGCCCAGGAGTTGGAAGTTGCTATGAGCTGTGTGATGCCACGGCACTCTACTGTGGGCGATAAAGTGAAACTCTGTCTTTACAAAAAAAAAAAAATTTTTTTTCTTTATTTAATTACAGATAAAATTAAAATCCCCTTAGGTTATTTCCCTCAGTCCCGCATATACTTACTAATGTATATTTTATACCTGAACCCATTACCATTTCTTAGACATGTTTTCATGTCACTATTTTCCAGCTTTATGTCTTCTTTAAATTATTATTCTCTTTTATATTATACATATTATTCCATAGATGGATCTATTATCATTTTTTATTTAGCTAGTTCCCTGCTGATGGACATTTAGGTGATTTATAGTTTTTTGCTTTTCTAAATAATGCTGAATAGACATCATTTATGTTTTTGACACTGATTTTAATAAAGTGTTTTACATTTCTAAAGAGAAGAAATATTTTAAAATAGTAAAAAATATTGGTTTGGGGAGGCGCCTGTGGCTCAAAGTGAGACTGTCTCTGCAAAAAAAAAAAAATTGGTTTTAATTTGAACTGGAATAAAGGCAGTGACTTTTATATGTTAATTTAGTGTCTGCCTCCATTTTCCTAGTGGCCAAGGTGGCCCCAGGCACACACAATACCTTAACACTGTCGATACAATAGGAAGTAAGTGGCTCAGCTCTCGTAGCACAGTGGTTATGGTGCTCACCACATACACCAAGGGTGGCGGGTTTGAACCTGGCTGGGCCAGCTAAAGAACAATGACAACTGCAACAAAATATAACTGGGCATTGTAGTGGGCGCCTATAGTCCTAGCTATTTGGGAGGCTGAGGCAGGAGAATCCCTTAAGCCCAAGAGTTGGAGGTTGCTGTGAGCTGTGATGCCATGGCACTCTACCAAGGGTAACATAGTGAGACTCTGTCTCAAAAAAAAAAAAAAAAAAAAGGAACTAAGTGATAATACGTGCCCTCCATCTATTACTTTTTTTTCCTCACAGAATTCAGAACAGTATAAATCCATCAACTCCCCAAACCTTTATGATCCACATGAGAACTGAAAAGACCAAGAACTGCTACAGATAGGGGACTGAATTCCACTCCTAAAACTTCAAATTTTCAGAACTGAGACCTAAAATTTGGAGAGATTTTTTTCAGCCCATAGAGGGGGAGGAGGCGATAAGGTACATCAACTTTCATGGCAGATCAGGAATTCTTAGCTAGAATTTTTATCATTTGATCCCTCAGATATGCAACCACCTTAGCTCCTGTCACCACCTGGTCTTCAGCTCTAACCCTTACACTTGAGATGCTGGAGATAGAATTAATGAGGAAATCAGCAAATTCCCAGCACCTTTCTACTTGGTGCCATGTCATCTATAACCAAAGGTGCAACTGAGTGTAAAATAAGTAAAAGTTCTTGCATTTGCTAAAATGAGTTAAGACACAAAAGGCTCTCCAGCTAAAAAAGAAAAAAAACAAAGGAAAAAAGAGAAGGAAAACACTCCCCGCCCTTCAGTCTCCCCTCAAGCCTCTAATCTCATCTGTGAAAAAGAACTGTACTTTACTGTCCACAAAACAGTCTATTTTCAAAGTGAGAGGAGAATGGCCCTGTGAGGAAAGCCATCAGTAACTGCAGTCCCCAAATTCCTGCTTGTTTATAGAAAGCAGTGACTGAGGATAGACACTTTGAAACCACCTGTGAAAGAATTAAAGACCAAGGGGGGCAACCCCCCATCACAAACAGAATCTCACTGATCAAGTGTGAAAGAAAAGGAAGAAAGAAAAAGCCAAGTAGATCTTTGCAGGCAACCACTAGATGGACATAGAATTCAAAAACATTCTTTAGTGAGATCAAGGATGGCAGGCTTTGAAGCCTGGAGGGCTGGCGAGTCTCAGAACGGCCTGGCCGTGGCAAGCCCCACACTGAAGCGTCCACAGTCTTGCACTTGCTGGAATAAAGCATTTAAATTGGAACAATGTCAAATTTCACAGCTATCTTATGTCTAGTGACCTTACGGGACCCCAGGGGAAAGACAGATAAAAAATGATTGTTCTCGACAAGTTCCTGAAAGAGAAGAAGTCAAATAGGCAACCTCGAGAAACACGTTTCAAAATGAAAACGCCAATGAACGTTGTTTGCAGGGTGGCCGGCAAACTGTGCTTATTTATTTATTCATCTATTTATGCTTTTCACTGAGGACTCACAGTGTGTCTTATTCTTTATAAAACACACACAAAGATAAAGTACCACCACCAAGGACATTAATTTGTGTTATAATGGGAAAAGAGGAAGTAACAACTATTTAATTGATTTGAATTATTTAATCAATTTGAAGTAGTTTAAAGAAAATGAGACATAAATACTGTCTGACACAAGAAATTTGTTATGTGAAAGAACAATTAATAAGGACAAAGATGAGATCTCAAACTTCTGTTGCATTTTTTAAGACAAGAATTTCAATGACACTCTCATCCCCTAACTATTCCTAAGTGAATGATCTTGGCTTGAGTGCCTTTTTTTTCTTTTGAAAGAAATGAACATTATAGATGTAGCTAAAATTCCCTTTCAACACTTACCCTAAATCTCATTTTGCATGCTTCTTCCCTGAGGCAGCCACTAGCATGAGTTTGTGGTGGATAATTCTGTCTTATTTTTGTATTTTCATGTACATAGTTATGGTTCTTAATGTTATTGTTTTATGTTTTTTTAGAATATGTTTTTTTATGGTATATCGTACTGTACATAATACTCTGAATCTGTTTTGTTTATTTCACTCAATTTTATGTTTTTGGCACATATCCCATACATGTTTCATTCTTCTTTTTGACTTAACATTTGAAAGGAAGAAACCAAGGAGGAAGAAGTTTATTTACCTAAGAACAGTTACTTACACTGCAAACAGTTAATTACGTTTTTTGCCTGTCTCTGATAGGGTGATGAAAGTCAGGAGGACTTCTTGGAAGAAGCAAGAAACTGAATTTGGCTTTTGAAAAAGACTGTAAAAACTGCCGAGTTATAGAGAATGTCAGAGGGGCATTTCAGAGATACCCCTTACAATAATTCCCTAAACTAGGAATTGTGAGGTTTGCTGTATGATCTTTCCTTCACCTAGGTTCTATGGCTATTTTTTAACATTCAGACTAGATGAAGATTTTGACTGTGAAAAATACCTTTAAAAAGGGATGCTTGGCTAATCAAGTCAAGATTTTCTAAAACAGAGACAACCCCAGAAATCCTATAAAACATTATCATTTAAACTCAATGGGTGGACACACAAATCAATTACAAGTGAAAGGGGCTTTGATCAAGGAATTCATCAGTGTGCGCTAAATAAAATAAATTCAAAATGTGTTTGTAGTGTGAGATAAAGACAAGAAGGTCACTGAATGAGTGCAGCTTATGTTAGTAGTTTTAGTTTTACCTTGTCAGCACCCCTGTGTACAAAACTTAAGAAAGCAAGATTTTGATTTGTTCAGGTTTCCTTAAGGAGGGGCCACAGAATCCTTGAAGCATGATTTGAAAAAGATGGATAAGATATTCTACCCAAAATTCAACATCACCTTTAATCTTGCCCTCTCCTCCTCTAATCCCTAGGTAATGTTTTGTGCTTCTTTTGCAGAAAAGCAATTTTGTTAATCACTTTAGCACCAATTCTTGCATCCCTGGCAATACTCAGAACTGCTTCCATCCAAGTCTTTGATGTGGGAAAGAAACACACACACACTCTTTCTCATGTAATCTGAAAACAATTCACCTCTTGCCAATGAATGCACAGCACTCCACTTTAATAGAGGGCAAGTTCTGTGGAGGTTTCTAATCCTTTCTGCCAAAGAAGAGAAGAGAGGGAATCACTCAGGTAGCCCAACCTCATTCAGGAGTTAAAATCACTTGGAATGTTTTGTGGTGTGTTTGGGGCTTTTTAAAAATATCACTTGTTGAAGATTACTGCTCTCAGGGGAAATCAAAACAACTCAAGATCAAAAAATAAATAAATAAATAAATAAATAAAAATAATAAAAAAGATTTCCCAACTCAAACAGGATATTCTTAACTCAGATAACTCGATCTAAGTGTATTACAAAAAACTTGCTTTAATCCCTCAAAGCAATGGTGTTATAGATAAGAAGCGGTAACTGAGGTAGCTTAAATTCCAGAAATGTACAAAAGATTTGGTTGGAAACAAAAATAAAAAGGAAACAAAGCTCAGTGAGCACTGCTGTGACTTGAAGAGGTAAATTTAGGGTAGTAAAAATGCAAAGAATGACCCCTTAAAAAGAAATAGCCATAAAGTCCAGAATTATCTTAATGGTTTCATAGGATGCTTACAATGTATGTCTGCTATACAGTGAAAAGAAACTGTCTCTCATCCACTCAATGCCTTTCCTTAGAAGCAAATACAAGTACTAGGTTTTTGTGTATCTTATAGTGGGTGTGTTTTATGTGTGTGACAGAATTTTAAAAAATTGAAATTGTTTTATTGATTTTTAATTATGTTGAGTTCATTTGAAAATTTATTTGTAATGTTGCACTGTGATATCACAACATTCTGAAGCTTTATTCAACAAATGATTTTTTCCCTTTTTATAATTTTTAGTTGAGTTCCAGTATTTCCTCTCTATTTAGTCCCTTTTTCAGACCTTATTCTCTTTCCTTCTGTCAGTAATTATCATATTTTCCCAATCTGGGTATTAATTTTGATCTGCCTTCTAAAATCGCAATTAACACATTGCAAATCCCTGCTTCCCCTTCTCCACTGTAGCTCTCTACTGCAAAATAATGGCATTTCTTTCATTATGGCCTCTTCTATTTACTCAAAACATACTCCAAAAATGCCCTTTCACTTTTTAAAAAAAACCTAGAGACAGAACTTTCACTTTTTAGAGAGTCTTCTCTCTTAGAGATAAAACTTATTTTTTGATGGGTAACACATGCAAAGAGTTAAAGTTAAAAATTCAAAAAGTATAAAATGGTATACAAGGAAAAGAAATTGTCTCATATTTATCCAATTTCCCGCCTTGAAAGCAAACACAAGTAGTACTAGATTTTTGTGTATCTTTCTGGAGCTATATTTGCTGTACACAAGTCAAAGCACACAGATATTTGTCCCTCCACAAATGACAATGTATTGTATTATTGTATATGGCTCCTTTGCATTTCACTTTTTCCAGTTATGGTAGAGATACCTCTCTGACAATACAGAATTCTTAACAGCTGCTCATTGTTCTATTCTATGGATGTTCCATGATTTATTTAAACAGTTTGGGGGATGTGAATTACAAACACGTCTATTGTCTTGTCAGTGGCTTGTTTCTTCTCAGGTTGCTGCCATGACTCTCTGTCTTGGATACTGTCCAATAAATAATTTTATAACATAGAAGGCTTATCTTATATCATATGTATATTTATTTATATACATCCATATCTATATATCTATGTTTATATAGAGAGATTCACTGTTCACTGTGTTGCCCAGACTGAAGTGCCATTTTGTTAGCCTAGCTCTTAGCAACCTCAAACTCCTGGGTTAAAGTGATTCTCCTTCCTGAGCCTCCTGAGTAGCTAGGACCACAAGGACCCACCATCTTGTCAGCTAATTTTTCTATTTTTAGTAGATACAGGGTCTGACTCTTGCTCAGGCTAGTCTCAAACTCCTGAGCTCAAGGGATCCTCCTGCCTTGGCCTCCCAGAGTGCTAGGATAACGGGCATGAGCTACTGTGCCCAGCCTTCTTAAAATGTTTTTTAAATTTTATTTTCTGTATTTTAACACTTTAAAATATTACCAAAAGCGATATGGGTTTATATAAGTAGTATTAAGAACTCAACATTATGTAGACTGTATGATGCCGAGATTTTCAATTACTTCCTCTCAGTTTTCTCATGCCTAACATAGGACACTGAATTGAGAATCTCCTCCCTCTCATCCTCCATAAAGTGATAAAATGCAGTAGCATCATCATAGCTTACTGCTACCTCAAACTCCTGGGCTTCTCCTGCTTCAGCCTTCCAAGTAGCTGGGACTACAGGTGCAACAGCACCACACCTGGCTAATATTTCTATTTTTTGTAGAGACAGAGTGTCACTATTTCTCAGGGCGGTCTCAAACTCCTGAGCTGGAGAATTTTTTTTCTAATATCTGACATTAACTTTGCGTTTCTTAACCCTGTAAAATATTAAATATTATTGGTTTATACACCTTTAATTAAACTCCACCTCAACATACTATCTCGTATATGACTAAAGACTCAAATCAGGGAAACTGGAACTTCTGGTTGACCTCAACTTTTACAAGAGTGTTGCAAGATGTGGGGCCTGACCATTGTGGTCCTTCTATTAATAAAGGTCCAAGAGGTGGAGATCTTAAGATAGATTAGGGCGGTGCCTGTGGCTCGAAGGAGTAGGGCGCCAGCCTCATATACCGGAAGTGGTGGGTTGAAACCCAGCCCTGGACGAAAACTGAAAAAAAAAAAAAAAGCATATACATTAAATCTGCTGAGTTGTGCCAAACGTCTAGATGCTTTATCATGTGTAAGGAATGCATAAGTGCATAAGCACCTGGGCAAAACACTTGGTGGATCCATACCACTTAGAGGCTCACCACTTTACCAAGTGATGATTTGAATTATTATTATTTTATTTTTTTGGAGACAGAGTTTCACTTTGTCACTCTCAATAGTGTGTTATGCTGTCATAGCTCATGACAACCTCAAACTCTTGGGCTCAGGAGATTCTCTTGCCTCAGCCTACTGAGTGGCTGGGACTACAGGTGCCCGCCACAATGCCCAGCTATTATTTCATTGCAGTTTGGCTGGGCACCCTACTCACTGAGGCCACAGGCGCCGCCTTAGTTTTATTTATTTATTTATTTATTTATTTTTGAGACCAAATCTCATTATGTCACCCTTGGTAGAGTGCTGTGGCATCACAGCTCATAGCAACCTCAAACTCTTGGGCTTAATCTATTCTCTTGCCTCAACTTCCCAAGTAGCTGGAACTACAGGTGTTCACCACAATGCCCGGCTATTTTTTGTTGTTGTTGTTCTTGCAGTTGTCATTGTTGCCTAGCTGGCCTGGGCTGGGTTTGAACCCGCCACCTTTGGTGTATGTGGCCGGTGCCATAACCATTGTGCTATGGGCACTGAGCCATCCTGGCTAGTTTTAGAGATAGGGGGTCTCACTCTTGCTTAGGCTGGTCTCAAACTCCTGAGCTCAGGCAGTCCACCTGCCTCTGCCTTTCACAGTGCTAGGATTACAGATGTAATAGTGTAATGATCACGCCTGGCTATGATTTGAATTCTTAATTCTGTCTCATCAGAGCTGATAGATTTGTAATTGTTGTTTGATTCTACTGTCACACTGACTTCAGTTTCATTTCATTTTGCTCCCTAATTTATAAGATTCTATTGCAAATGATGCTTAGCTTTTCTTTGCTTATTCTTTTACTGAGAAACTCTTCTAGTAGAAAGCCTGTCATCTGTTGTAAAGGAGAGCTAGTGTTGACTTGGAGCAACAGAGTTGGTGGTCCAGTAGCCATTATCCTGTGTTTGGAGCAGGTGGTCTTGCTAAGCTCCATGTGTTTGGAAATTTCTCTGACTAGTGCTTGTGCTGCTACAGGAAGAAGAGTTCAAGCTGCACTCCTTGTTTCCAGGTCAATCTACTGAACCTAGGAAAATCCCTGGGGGCTAGCTTGGACTTCTTCCTGCTTTTCACTCCATGGTGAATTTTAAACATAGGGGATTTTTCTCATTCATCTATTTGTATTGGAAATAGCTGCTATAAAAAAGGGGCAAAGGCACATTATATGGAACACATAACTTTTTTAGAAGCAGTGACATAGTTTCTCAAAGGATAATAGTTAAATTTTGGTTTAAAGATTATAATTGCTTTTAGAACATGTACATGTATATGTATATACATGTATAAGTGTATATATGTAGGCATATGTGCTTTTGCATGTGTGTATATATATTTTTTACTAAAGTAAAAGACAAAATATTAAATTAGACCTACCCTTATCCATTCACATTCAAACTTGTGTTTATATTAATAGCTAACAACTTAACACAACCCACCATGTGCAGAAGATAATGTAATTGAATGATACACCAGAAAAGTTGTTCTTTGTGTTTTTCATTTTTTTTCACATTTTTAACAGGACTTGAAACCTAGGACAAGATTAATAAATGGTATTGCCTGTGGTTTGATTCAATGTAATAAATGTCTCAAATGAAAAAATTTAAAGTTAGGCATTATTGAATAGTAGTAGTAATAATAGAATCAAAAATAAGATTTTTTTATTTAACCCCAGAACACTTTTTTTTTGAGACAGAGTCTCACTTTATTGCCCTGGGTAGAATTCCTTGGTGTCACAGCTCACAGCAACCTCAAACTCTTGGGCTCGAGCAATCCTCTTGCCTCATCCTCCCAAGTAGCTGGTACTACAGGCACCCTCCACCCCACCTGGCTAGTTTTTCTATTTTTAGTAGAGGTCTAACTCTTGCTCACTCTGGTCTTGAACTCCTGAGCACAAGCATTCCACCTGCCTGGGCCTCCTAGAGTGCTTGGATTACAGGAGTGAGCCACTGCACCCAGCCTTACCTCAGCGTTTTCTTTTAGAAGAATTAAAGATATTTTTAAAATTTTTATTTATTTATTTTTGTAGACAGAGTCTCACTTTGTTGCCCTTGGTAGAGTGCCATGGTATGGCGTCATAGTTCACAGCAACTTCCAACTCCTGGGCTCAAGTGATTCTCTTGCTTCAGCCTCCTGAGTGGCTGTGACCACAGGTACCCAGCACAACGCCTGGCTATTTTTAGAGATGGGTTCTTGCTCTTGCTCAGGCTGTTCTTGAACCCGTGAGCTCAGGCAATCCACCCACCTCAGTCTCCCAGAGTGCTAGGATTACAGGCATGAACCACCGTGCCTGGCAAGAATTAAAGATTCTTTTTTTTTTCTGAAGCAGAGTCTCACTATGTCGCCCTTGGTAGAGTACTGTGGCATCACAGCTCACAGCAACCTCAAACTCTCAGCCTTAAGCATTTCTTTTACCTCAGCCTCCCAAGTAGCTGGGACTACAGGTGCCCGTCACAACACCTGGCTATATATG
>NW_003852416.1:18968229-18989581 GCF_000181295.1 Otolemur garnettii
CTCGGTAGAGTACTGTGGCATCACAGCTCACAGTAACCTCCAGCTCTTGGGCTTGGGTGATTCTCTTGCCTCAGCCTCCCAAGTAGCTGGGACTACAGGCGCCTGCAAAAACGCCTGGCTATTTTTTTGTTGCTGTTTGGCCGGGACCAGGTTCGAATTTACCATCCTCGGTATATGGGGCTGGTGCCCTACTCACTGAGCCACAGACGCTGCCCCCAGAGTTTCTTAGTTTCTACCTAATGTCCCTTCTCTTTTCAGTACCAGGATCCCATCCAGAATGTCACATTACACGTGGTCACCAGGTCTCCTTTGGCTACTCTTGGCTCTGTCAATTTCTTAGACTTTCCTGGTCTTTGATCTTAACATTTTTGAGGAGTGTTGGTAAGATACGTTGTAGAATCTCTCTCCATTGGGATTTGTGTGATGTTTTTCTCATTGTTAGACTGGGATTATGGATTTTGGGTAAGACCAGATTTTAACATTGGTAAAGCGGGACATCATGGGGCGGCCTGACAACAATGAAAACTTTGATAAGCAGTTCTGGATAATCAGTTCTCAACAATTATTTGTTATTATTAAAGTTTAACATTATAAAATTAACAAAAATAATATAAAACGCATATCCTGGCGAAATAGCCACATGGCAGCCGAAAACCATATATTCCCTTCCTTTTCTCCTGTGTTCCCTAGCTTGTCATGCATTCTTTCCAAAAATTGGGGCTTTTTTAAAACGCTGCAGGACGCAGGACAAATTGTTAAAAATCAGAACTGTCCCGCCAAAAGTGGGATGTTTGGTCACATTACTCTGGTGGGGTGGGGGGGGGACTACTTGTTTGTTCCAGACAGTTTGGCTCCTTCTGAGCTAATTGTCCTTACCTAGAAGCAAGGGAGGGAGCCAGTCTCCTTCTGATACCGTGCCTAGGAGGGGAGTGGAGAGTTTACATTAGCCTTTTCATTTCCAAATGAAGTTACATTAATCTCTTCATTCCTAAATGAAGTTACATTAACCTCTTCATTCCCAAATGGAGTTACATTAACCTCTTCATTCCCAAATGGAGTTACATTAACCTTTTCAGCGGAAAACCGTATACTCCCTTCCCATTCTCCCGCTGTTCCCTAGCTTGTCATGCATTCTTTCCAAAAATCAGGACTTTTTAAAAATGCAGGATGGGACTGTCCTGCCAAAAGCGGGAAGTCTGGTCACCTTAGTTTTGGGGAGGAAAACTACAGAGGTAAAGTGCCATTTTCATCACATTATACCAAGAATACCTACTCACTGCTGGTGTTGACCTTGATCGCCTGGCTGCAATAATGCTTGTGTCTGGCTTCTCTACTGAGGAGTTACCCTCCCCATCGCCCTTTGCCATATTGTACACTTTGAAAGGAAGTCACTATGTGCAGCCCTCTCTTAAAGACTAAGGAGTCACACGCCACCTCCTTGAAGGTAAAGCATCTACATAAAGGAAAATTTTTCTGCATGGAGGATCTGTAAAATGAACTTTTTTTTTCTTTTAGAGACAGAGTCTTACTTTATCACCCTCGGTAGAGTGCTGTGGCATCACAGCTCATAGCAACCTTCAGCTCTCTGGCTTAGGCAATTCTTTTGCCTCAGCCTCCTGAGTAGCTGGGACTATAGGTGCCCGCCACAACACCTGGCTATTCTTTTGTTGCAGTTTGGTCGGGGCCAGGTTTGAACCTGACACCCTAGGTATATGGGGCCAGCGCCCTACTCACTGAGCCACAGGCGCTGCCCTATAAAATGAACTTTTAAAATATTAAAATGAACTAGTTTAATTTTGTTATTTTTTGTTTGTTTTTGAGACAGAGTCTCACTCTGTTGCCCTGCCTTCATAGCTCATAGCAACCTCAAATTCTTGGGCTCAGGTGATCCTCTTGCCTCAGCCTCTAGAGTAGCTGGGACTACAGGCATCTGCCACCATGCCTGACTAGTTTTTCTTTTTTAGTAGAGATGGACTCAAGCTGGTATCGAACTCCTCAGCTAGAGCAATCTACCTGTCTCCATCTCCTAGAGTGCTAGGATTATAGGCATACGCCACTGCACCTGGCCTATTATTCTTAACACTTAAGTACAAATACTTCTTAGGTTTTTTTCCTTCTGAAAATAAAATTATCTATATAAATACATGTTCACTGCAGAAAACTTAGAAAATGCAGAAAAGTATAAAGCAGCAGCAAGTAGAACTACCTATAATTCTACCTCTCATAAGCAATAATTCCTGGGATTTTGTTGTATTTCCTTCAAGTCTTTCCTATTTTGCATAATTATTTTTAAACAGTACTTGATTGAAATAAAAATATTTTATCTTTGAATATGGCAAAGATGATGGAGTCATGTAGAAACAGAGATTTGGGTGGTATTTCTAACAGTATTTCAGAACATAAACTACCAACCTGATAATTTCTTTCTTTCTTTTTTGGGGGGTGGGGGGAGGACAGAGTCTTACTATGTTGCCCTCGGTAGAGTGCGTGGCATCACAGCTCACAGCAACCTCAGACTCTTGGGTTTAAGTGATTCTCTTGCCTCAGCGTTCCAAGTAGCTGGGACTACAGGCACCCACCACAACGCCTGACTATTTTTTGGTTGTAGTTTTCATTGTTGTTTGGCAGGCCTGGGCTGGGTCCGAACCCACCAACTCCGGTGTGCTATAGGCGCCAAGCCCAACCCGATAATTTCTAAAGACATTTTAGAATCTGGCTTTCTAATTATGAGAAGTTTGAGTGTTTAGAAATGTAGCATTCAGTGTGAGGCTCTTATTTCTTCTACTACTATAACTTTCCTTATTTTACTATTACATGATACACATTTAAATGGAATATATTAGAGTTGAACAAACTTAGGAGGCTAGTTAAAAACTCTGGCAATAATGTGGGCTTCAAATCTCTAACTTTATTGCATGGTGTTTTGAATTCATGACAACTTATTGTTCTTCTTGAAAGACTTTATTGATTTTGTAAAGGTGATATATACTTGTTATATTAAAAGAAAAGCCCAAGCAATACAGAAAAGTACAAAGTAAAATCCAAAAATTCTTATCATCTAGGAATAACCATTATTAACATCATTCCAAAGAAATATCCTTTTTCATATATACATAGATGAATTTACAAAAAAGCTTACATAATACATACCATACATAGTTACTAAATTTAACAGAAAAAATGAAACTGAAGTAAAATGAAGGAATAACCAACTTTAAATGTTCTTTTGTAAGATATATTAGTTCCTATAAATGGTTCCTGAAAAAAGATTATGAAAAGCGTTAAAAGGCTGATGGTCTACATGATTCTTTTTTTTTTTTTTTGAGACAGAGCCTCAAGCTGTCCCCCTGGGTAGAGTGCCATGGCATTACAGCTCACAGCAACCTCCAACTCTTGGGCTCAAGCGAGTCTCCTGCCTCAGCCTCCCAAGTAGCTGGGACCACAGGCGCCCGCCACAACGCCTGGCTATTTTTTGGTTGCAGCCGTCATTGTTGTTTGGCGGGTCCGGGCTGGGGATTCGAACCTGCCACCTTAGGTGTATGTGGCTGGCGCCTTAGCCGGTTGAGCTATAGGCGCCGAGCTACATGATTAAGTCTTAAAAAGTAAGAAATGCTCCTGAGACAGGAACAGGAGCTTTAGTAACTTAGTACTTTAGTAACTTAGAAGCAGCTTTTATTTAGATACCAAAACTGTTTGATGGTCAGAGGTAAAGTATAATATCAGGCATGTCTTTATTAGTTGTAAGAGATCTTTTTTTTTTTTTTTCAGTTTTTGGCCAGGGCTGGGTTTGAACCTGCCACCTCTAACATACGGGGCCAGCACCCTACTCCTTTGAGCCACAGGTGCTACCTAGTTGTAAGAGATCTTAAAGGACTTTTAATTCAATGCTTTATTCCATCTTTTGCTGTGTGTGGCAAAGGCATGGTTTCACTATACTATAAGCTTTGGGATCAGACTGTTGTGACCTGCTAAGTGGTGTGACACTTAGTAACCGCAGAATACACATAGGTCTCAGTTTCATTTGCAAAAAGCAAACAGTGTCAACAGTGTTTTTTTAATGTGACTGTTGAGAAGAATAAGACAATACACGAAAAGTTCTTATGATAGTGGCTGACACATAGTAAGTGTTCAATAATTGTAAGCTATATTATTATTATAGAGGAATAATAGTGAACATCTGAGCCAATGTATGACATTGAGATCTGTCATTACTAAAATGATAATCTCTCATTCATTTCAGAATAATTTTCCTTTTAAATCATCTGCCTACTCTTAAGGGGCCCTGAGGGTTTTCCCACTGGGCATGTGGGCACCAGTGTACCGGATGTGGGAATAGTCTTCTATCTGCGACTCTGTCACCTATGTTCATAAGAATGGCCACAACAAAATTCTAGACTTTACAATCTTAAGCATATATTATGTACTACCTATAACAGCAACAATCATTATGTGTCACTTACATCACTTACACAAACATACTGACATTACTTTTTATATATACTTTAAAATTCTCTTTAAAAGCAAACTAATATTAGTGTTTGTAAATAATCAGTATGAAATTCAAACTGAGTCTTAAGTTTTATTATGGATTCCTTTTTTGATATTCTAAGTTAAAAGTAGTCTAATGTTTTCAGTTTAATCTGTAAATTAAAAATTTTTTTAAATACAAAGCTTCATAAAAACAAAGGTAGATTTCATCCGACTTGTTTTCTTCCCTGATAGACTGCAGTGGCATCATCACAGCTCACTGCAAGCTCAGACTCCTAGGCTCAAGTGATTCTCCTGCCTCAACTTCCTAAGTAACTGGGATTATAAGTGATAGTCAACATGCCAGGTTAATTTTTTTCTGTTTTTAGGAGAGATGGGGTCTTGCACTTGCTCAGGTTGGTCTCAAGCAACTCTTCTACCTGGGCCTCCAGAGTGCTAGGATTTCAGGTGAGTCATGGCACCTGGTCCCCCAACATTATTTTATGACAATTCTGGCATATGAACTTCAAGTTGATGACTTTTATTTGAAGATGCTCTTTTTTTTTTTTTTTTTGAGACACAGTCTCACTCTGTTGCCCCAGGCTAAAGTGCCATGGCATTAGCTTCACAAGAGCCTCAAACTCCTGGGCTCAAGTGATCTTCCTGCTTCAGCCTCCTGAGTAGCTGGAAACACATGCATCCACCACCACACTTGGGTAGTTTTTCTATTTTTAGTAGAGATGGGTTCTCCCTCTTGCACCTGCTGTGGCCTTCCAGAGTGCTAGAATTACAGGCGTGAGCCACCATGCCCGCCTAAAGATGTTCTTAAGGCTATTATATTCTTTGTACCTTCCTCTTTTCTACTAATATATTTATTTTCTTTGATAGTAAAATCCTATTCAGGTCCTCCAGGAAGACATGCATTTACTTTAATTACAAACTCATGTTTTCAGTCACGGTTGATTTTTTTTTTTTCACAGTTGATTTTTTTTTTAGAGACGAAGTCTCTGTCACTCTGGATAGAGTGTCGTGGCGTCACATATCACAGCAACCTCCAGCTCTTGGGCTTAGGTGATTGTCTTGCCTCAGCTTCCTGAATAGCTGGGACTAAGGCGCCCACCACAATGCCCAGCTATTTTTTTGTTGCAGTTTGGCTGGGGCAGAGCTCAAACCCGCTACCCGTAGGTATATGGCACCTGTGCCCTACTCACTGAGCTACAGGCGCCACCCCACTGTTGATTTTTTTTTTTAAATCCTGTCCCAGAAAATAATTTTATTATTATTTTTTTGGAGACAGAGCCTCAAGTTGTGGCCCTGGGTAGAGTGCTGTGGCATCACAGCTCACAGCAACCTCCAACTCCTGGGCTTAAGTGAGTCTCCTGCCTCTGCCTCCCAAGTAGCTGAGACCACAGGCGCCCACCACAATGCCTGGCTATTTTTTTGGTTGCAGCCATCATTGTTGTTTGGCAGGCCCGGGCTGGATTCAAACCTGCCACCTTAGGTGTATGTGGCTGATGCCTTAGCCACTTGAGCCACAAGCTCTGAGCCCAGAAAATTTTAAAAGTGAATTTTGGCACCAGCCACATACACTGAAGCTGGAGGGTTCGAACCTGGCCTGGGCCCATTGCAACAAAAAAATAGCCAAGTGTTGTGGTGGGCACCTGTAGTCCCAGCTACTGGGAGGCTGAGGCAAGAGAATTGCTAAGCCCAGGAGTTTGAGGTTGCTGTGAGATGCCACGGCACTCTACCAAGGGTGACATAGTGAGACTCTGTCTCAAAAAATAAAATAAAATAAAAGTGAATGTTGTGATGTAATTTTTAAAAGTTTGGGTTATATCCCAAACTGGATTTTTGTTACTGTTGTTGGAGACTAGAGAATGGGAAGATTGATGAAACATTTTAGCTGCTTCTGAGTAGGTTTTGTTGTTGTTGTTCAAATGCTTGGGGATACATGTATAGGAATACACATCACCACCATATAGCACAACATATGACAATTTTCCATTTTGGCTTTGTTTTTCTTCCTGCATGGTGAGTGGCTTTTTTGGAAATCGTTACACTATAAATTGTAGACTAAGCAATTCATCTGATCTCTAGTTTGGGTATCAAAGAGGTGGTTTTGTGTTTTTAAATAATGGTTTAATTTCTCCACTAATGAAGGCAACATGGGGTCTAGGGTGAATGGCACTTGTGTGATTGTGGATTTTGATCCTGATTTATGTCGGATTATAATTTTTTGTGCCTTCAAGTCCTCCACTAAAAACTAGGTAAAGTATAGGGCAGTGCCTGTGGCTGAAAGGAGTAGGGCGCTGGCCCCATATACTGGAGGTGGTAGGTTCAAACCCAGCCCCAGCCAAAAACTGCACAAAAAAACCCAAAACAAAACAAAACAACTAGGTAAAGTGTAGATGAACCCAGCTTTATTATATATAGTGGAAGGGTTAAAAAACGATTAAACAGTTAGAAATTACAGACACATCTAACAAATGTGAACACAAAAGGCAGGAATCATATTCTTTCTATATTTATTTCTTTTTCTTTTTGAGACAGAGTCTCAAGTTGTTGACCTGGGTAGAGTGCCATGGAGTCACAGCTCACAGCAATCTCAAACTCTTGGGCTCAAGAGATTCTCTTGACTCAGCCTCCCAAGTAGCTGGGACTATAGGTGCCCGCAACAACACTCAGCAATGTTTTTGTTGCAGTTGTCATTGTTTTAGTTGGCCTGGCTGGGTTCGAACCTGCCAGCCTCAGTTTACGTGGCTGCCACCCTATATTCATTTCTATCTTCCTTCCAGAGTGGCTCATAGTACCCAAATGTAGCAAGATCAATAAATGTTGAACTGATGATGACATCACCTCAATTTGCAGTTTTCTTACCTCAATAGTCTCCTAACAGTTTGATACTGGTGAATAAGTATATTTCTCTAAAAGATGGTTTTGGCTCGGCACCTATAGCTCAAGTGGCTAAGGTACCAGCCACATACATCAGAGCTGGCGGGTTCCAATCCAGCCTGGGCTGGCAAACAACAATGACCAAAAAACAACCAAAAACCAGCCGAACTGAGCATTGTGGAGGGTGCCTGCAATCCCAGCTATTTGGGAGGTTGAGGCAAAAGAATCGCTTAAGCCCAAGAGTTGGAGGTTGCTGTGAGCTGTGATGCCATGACACTACCCAGGGTGACAGCTTGAGACTCTGTCCCAAAAAATAAAATAAAAGATGGTTTAAAATCCTTTCATTATACTGTAACATATCAAATATTACTTACAATAAACCACTGTGTAGAGTTTGGAAACTGTTTTGTACAGAAAGCCTTTGTTGCATTTTGGGGGCTGGGGGAGGTGTAGTATTTTTTTTTGTAACAGGATTTGACCTGTAACTACTATTGAGCATTTCGTAAAGGAGTTCAAAGCATTTTACAGGGATCATCTCATTTATCCCTCAAAAGTAAGGCAGAGGCATTATCTCCTCTACAGACTAAGAACACTAAAAGGCCAACATGGGTGGAGTTTTTGTTGTTTTTTCTAAGATCAAAAAGTAATTCTAGGGCAAAGCCAGATTTTGGTTTGACCTTGTTACATGATGCTTCTGCCGTGCCATAATACAATGTTGTTGCTTCCCTGGATCTATCCATGGCTATGCTCAGTGTTGAATATTTTCAGAGTTGATTTCTTATGCATTTCTGATCCCTGAAAATGGGTGTTAAGATGCAGATATATATAAAAGAAACCCCTTAGATCAGGCGTCCTCAAACTAAGGTTTGCGGGCCACATGTGGCCTGCCGAGAACATTTATCTGGCCTGGCCTGGTTTTTGCCGCTACTGCCTATTCTGCTTAGCAGCTGACTCCTCCTGGGGCCCGCAGTCCGGCCCTCCAACGGTCTAAGGGACAGTGAACTAGTCCCCTGCTTAAAAAGCTTGAGGACCTCTGCAAATCTTTTCTATCTAGAGTTGGGGTACAGTATAAACAGACAGGGATAGGCATCTTCTTCCTCTCTTGCAAATCTTACTGCCTGTGCTATCCAATAAAAAAATATGAACCACAGATGCAAGTCACATGTATAACTTAAAATTTTCTAGTAGTAACATTAAAATATATATTTAGTTCAATACAGCATATCCAAAATATTGTCACTTCAATATATACTCAATATAAAATTACTGCTATATTTTGCATTTTTCTTGTTGTATAAATCTTCAAAGTCTGGTTATTTCTCACTTATAGCATGCATACATCAGTTTGGACTAGCCACATTTCAATGCTCAACAGTCACATGTGATTAGGGGGAACACTGTTGGATAGCACAAGCCTAGATCTCAGCAGCTCTTCCTTCAGATTGGTGTCATGTGAACTGAATGGGTATTATGGGAAAAGATCCTGGGTGATCTTGAAGAATCAACTTGCACGTGGGTAGTGACTAATAATAGCTTTGCCATTTCCAGATGCACGGCTAGAAGTTAGGGACTCAGGATATAGAAGACTGCAACCTCCCTAAATATGTCTAATACAGGGGGTCACTGCCAGGACCATAGTTCATGCCTTGTGTGAGAACCAGGTCTACAGAAACTGTCAACTTCTAGGGCTGGTTTTCTGCGGCTCTGGTATGTGGCCTGTGGACAAGAGGAATCTTCTGAGGAAGAAGAAGGCTCTTAGAGGGGGCCACCCAACTAGGCACTTCTTGAGGGCAGAGGCTTCAGTGAGATGCTTCAGAAGGCCTCTTGTGGCCTTAGGCGGGGCCCTGGGGCCGGCCTGACAACGCGGTTGAAGAATGGATTCGTGTGCTTCCACTAAGTGCTCTTAGAGATGGGGAGTGGTGTCAGCGCCTGGGCCCCAGCCCGCACCCCGAGGTGGCTCCAAGGCCGCAGGTGTGAGGGGCGGGTCCATGGCTCGGCCCGCGCCGCCCCATGTGACCCGGTCCGACATGGTGTCACCTCCTTTGGGGGTGGCGGCGGCGGTGGCGCGGGTTCAGCTCCGCGTCGGGCCGGCCCCGCGGCCGCTTATGGGCAGCCAAGGCCGCTCAGTTCCCCCCGGGAACGACGGGCCCGGAGAGGGCGGGGAGGCGAGGAAACTGCAGGAAGGGAGGGTCGCGAGGGGGAAGCGTAGGAAGGGGAAGGGGAAAGGCAGCGCAGGGCCAAGCGGAAGAGGAAGAGGGGTGGAAGGGAAGCCGGAGCCGCAGAAGGCGAAAGAGGCAGCAGGGTCGGGGGCTGAGGCGCTAGCGGAGACAGGCCCGGGGGAGGAAGGAGAGGGAGGCGGAAGAGTGGAGGAAGGGGCGAAAGGCGTCGTAAAGGGAGATGAGGGGAGTGCAGGGAGAGGGAAGGAGGCACCTGGAAGAGACGATGGGAAGAGGGAGGAATACAGGCCAGGTTGGGAAGACGCTAGGCCGGGGAGAGGACAGGGACGGGCGGGTCCGGCTTGGGGCGGCACCGCAGGGACAGGGGCGGCCATGGCGGCGGCTGAGGAGGCGGCGGTGGCTCAGGAGTCGGCCGCGCGGCCGGCCGCGGGACCGGCGCTCTGGCGTCTGCCGGAGGAGCTGCTGCTGCTCATCTGCTCCTACCTGGACATGCGAGCCCTCGGCCGCCTGGCCCAGGTGTGCCGCTGGCTGCGGCGCTTCACCAGCTGCGATCTGCTCTGGCGCCGGATAGCCCGGGCCTCGCTCAACTCCGGCTTCACGCGGCTCGGCACCGACCTGTAAGCGCCCGCTCGCTCGCCCGCTCCCCACCCCGGGCCGGCCCGCGTCCCGGGAAAGGGCGGGGCGCCGCGGCCTAGTCGGCCCGGGGTCGTGGAGCATCACGAATTCCGAGGCCTACACCTGGCCTAGCCGAGAGCACTTACCGAGCACCCTCGGGGATCCTATTGCCTGTGCTCTCCAAGGCCTCCATCTGAGGAGGCCTCCCAGGAGCAGCCCTCAGCACCCTCCCCTGTGGGCGGCTCCTCACCACTATCCTTCTTAAGCACTTCCCTCAGCTTTTAATTGTGTCTTTCGCCTCAGCCACAGAGGAGCGGGTCTGGTCAGTGGTTCCTTCGTGCTTGGGACCACTCCATTCCAGGTCTAGGAACCAGGTCCACTAAGCGGTCTCTCACAATCTTTTTGTGGTCATGTGTCCTCCTCGTCCTCTCCTAAAAGTTAGCAAGTTACAGGGCTGAGATAAAATCGAGTGTGGAGAAAAGGGCACAAACCATACCCCAGTGTCAGCTAAAGTTCAAGATGCGATACCTGCAGAACGACACATAAAACGGTGCCTGCTTGAGGCTGGATTAAATCTAGTTTGTGTACAAGGGGGCATGGTTTTGCAGTTTGGCCTGTTTAGGGTCTGGGACTGTTTGTGAATGAAAATCTTAACTGAACCACTTAAATGGGGGGGGGGAGTCTATGGAATTGAGGGAGTAAAAGCTTTCAGATTGTACCCTACTCTACCCAATTTGTTTTTCTTCCTAAAGGTGGTTTTAATACAGTGTAACAACATTAAAGTTTTTTAAAACAAAGCCCCAATACACCTGTAAACAACTATTTTCATTTTTAAAAACTTTCAGGT
Organism: Otolemur garnettii; assembly: GCF_000181295.1. Lineage (NCBI taxonomy): Eukaryota > Metazoa > Chordata > Mammalia > Primates > Galagidae > Otolemur > Otolemur garnettii. Next base: position 18,979,228 of record NW_003852416.1, read on the forward strand.
ACAGACTTTTTCCCCTTCATAGTTTCTGTCTTACTGATTTTAACAGCATAGAAGCATATTTATGGGCTGTACCATAATGAGGTTAAAAACATCCCTCTGATATTAAACTTTCAAATTTTATTCAGCTTTGTGCTATTATAGATAATTAAATGAATAGTGCATTTGGGGGGGGGTAAGAGCTTTGAGATATAAGTCACATACTATCCTGTACATTTTTCTTGAATTAGTTCCTTACAATAAAATCTCAAAATGACATTTTTTGGATTGATGGTTATGATTTGCAAAGGTGTTGTAACAAGTTACAGTGACACTAGCAAAGAATGATTGGATAAATTTTGTGTGAGAATTCAAAGTTGTGTTATTTTGTGTCTTACCACAGGCCAGGATAAATATTTTCCTATGTGTTTGTTTCTACACTTTGTCCATGTATCGTGGGGTCTTGATGTTTTTCTCATAAATTTGGCACCTTGTGGATCATAGACGTTAAACCCCAGTTGGCCATCTTTGATGCACATCTTTTTCTCAGTCAATCCTTTCTGCTTTGCTGTTTTTATCCTATAGAAGTTTTACACTTTAATCTATTAGAATCTGCCAGTCTTTTGTGATTTTTTTCCCCCAAAGCTGAGAAATTTCTAATTCCTCCGCAGACCTGATAAACTCCTTCTGTTTCCCACTTGTTTTCTTATAATGTGGTTTTTTAATAGTTAACACTTACATCAGTAATCACTTTTGGTGCAAGATGTGAATTCAACTTATTTTTTTCCCTTAATGTCTACTTAGTTATCATTACAAGTTCGTTAAATGATTATTCTCTTTCCTTTTGTTTTGGAAAGCTTTACTTTGTCATATATTAAGTTTATATGTGTACACTTATGTATATTGGATCTATATCTGAATTCTACATTTTGATTCACTGATACATTTTTCTGTTTTCATACTACTTTAAATATTATTGTTTTTTGATAGTCTAGTGTCCCTTAGGGTAAGATTAACCTTGTTGTATTTATGTGTGTGTGTCATGTCTATACTTCTCAACTCCCCACCAAAAAACATTCTGTGCCTTTTCTAGGACTTTTGTGGTTTTCATTATAAAGTTTTCAAATATCTGTTGTTGCACTTATTCCTAGGTATTCTAAATATGCATAACATATTTATGCATATTATGCATTATGTTATGCATATTCATTTTTATTGAAAATGCTAACTATCAATATATTTTCTGGCTATTACTGGTGTGTAAGATTGTTATAATCTTTTGTAAATTTTGAACTTAATCATTTTGCTTAACTCTTTTATTAATTCTAGTATGATTTTGTTGATGATAATTCCTTACGACTTTTGGCTTGCAGTCTTGTCACCTGCAAAAATAGTATTTTTTTCTTTTCCTTTCATAAAAGAATAATCTTCCAAAGAATATTACCAGTTGATCTATAAAAGAAGTTAGCTAAAATAACTGTAACTCATGCCAGCCAAGGCAGTTTCGTTTGCTTTCTCTTCTTATAGAGGTAGAATGAATGAATGGAAGAATTGATGTTTATTTTTGTTTCCTTTTCAAATGCTCTAAAAGAGAGATAGTGGGAATGAGTTCAATAGCAATAGTAACAGCAAGATGAAAGTAAGTTTATAGTTTAAAAAGCTTTGAGATTGCCAAATGAAGTTATGGCTTTATTACTTATTAGATTTGTGTTTTGATTTCTCATCTGTGTCTTGGGTGAGGTGTCTCTGGCCTTCAGGGGAAGTTGTTTTACCATAGCACTTGATAAAGAACAAGGTCGATACTCAGGTTTTCTGGGTTGAGGGAGAAGTTATATGTGTTACAGCAGGTGGAGAGGGTGTTTACTAGTGTGGTCTATTCCTGGACAGCTGCAGGGACTTAATAAGCCATGAATAAGTGGTTTTCATACCTGGAAGGAGCAAGCATGCACCCCAATCCTGTTAATCAGGGAGTCTGGGCCCAAAGTATAGTAGGAGTATGGCTGCTTGGATAGTAGCAAGACTATTATATATACTTTGGACTGATTAACTGCAGACTGGATAAGTAAGATAAGTTTTTATAAGTAACCACACAAAATTTGATTTTATCAGGAGCCACATAATCTCTCTGGCCCTGAGTTTTATTATCTTTAAAGAATGAGAATAACATTGCCCTGTAAAATGGGGCTTAAATGTAGAGTGCTAGCTAGCATAGTGTTTAGCACATAATAGGCACTCCATAAATTGTTGTAAAATGGAACTTTTTTTTTTTTTTGAGACAGTTTTATTTTGTCACCCTCTGTAGAGTGCCTGTATGAGTGGCATCATAGCACGTAGCAACCTCCAATTTCTGGGCTCAAGCAATTCTCTTGGCTTAGCTTCCTGAGTAGCTGGCACTACAGGTGCCCACCACAACACCTGGCTATTTTTAGAGACTGAGGTCTCACTCTTCTTAGAATGGTGTCAAACCTGTGAGCTCAGGTGATCCACCCACCTTGGCCTCTCAGAGTGCTAGGATTACAGGCATAAGCCACCGTGCCCAGCCTAAAATGGAACTTTTTAATTTGCTTAGCTTCTCCTCTAGTCAGTCTGTATATAGCAAAAAAAAGTGGGGATGGTTTGACACAGAGGTGGTGCCTAAAGGCAGAAGGGGTCAAAAACTCTCTTTCCTTACTTTTTCTCACCTGTCCTAAATGTTTTCAGAAACAAGACAGCAGAACTTGTGGGCTTAGAGCCTGCACTCCCTGCTGAAGAGCCTCTTGATTCTCAGAAACACGAACTGCTAAGGTTTTCTGACCTTCCGGCCTAGGGCAAGCCCCTTCAGTTTGGCTGTTGGTAACTGATCACAGCTTTGTTGAGTAAGATGAACTATTTTGGTTCCTTGTGATTTGCTAATGGTCTTATGCTTGTGCTTGAAGGCATTTTGCCCACTTTAAAACCACAAACAAATAATTTGCTTCCCTTTAGGCCTCTTGCCCAAACAATGAACACTAGTAGGTAGCCTAAGCATTTTTTAAAAACAGGACTCAAAGATAGTTTGAGTCAATCATCTGACTTAAAATAAGTTTTGTTTGAAGGTTTTATAAAGCCTGATGGAATGGTAATATATCTTGATTATAACAATAAAAGTCAAGGAAATGTTTCGTACAGCAATCTTTTATTAAATTTTCCCTAGAGTATGTGGCAAACTAACTTAGTTCAGTTTACAAGAACAAAACAGTGAAATTCAGCTGTCAGTTTATAATGATGGTTTAATTTAAACAGAGGTTCTGTCTGTAAATTCTGATACTGAAAACTAACAAGAGCAAAGAATGGAAAGAAAGAAGTATCCCGCATGTAAGCCTTTTTAAAAAAAGTATATTTTTGCCAGTCTTTTGTTAAAAAAAGCTTATTTGATCTCCTTCCTCCCAAATTAAGTGCTACATATTTTCAAACAGGAATTTTATTTTAAATATCCTTTGAATAGTACCTGGGTGCTCTCTTACACATGCTTGTAATAGATTTGCCTAGAATTAACAATAGGTGCTTAGAGAGTGAGACTCCTAAGGCGTTTGTCCTGGCATGTACATTCGTTCCTCTGGTGGAGTCCTGTAGCTTTGGAGCTCTTTGAGGCTGAGGGATTGGGGTATCTATTTCAGTGATGATTAACGTCCAGAGTGGTGAGATAGACACAGATAAGCAGAGTGTGTTTGTTTGTTTTAAAATGATTGTGCTTAAGAGCATTTTTTTTTTTTTTTTTTGTCCCAGAAAGCATAAAGTTTTCTTTCCTAACTGGATAGAGAAGCCTTGCTGACTGGTTATATTTAAGGCCCAAACTGATTTTTGGAAGACAATCAGCACCTCTAAGTAGCTTAGGCTTTCTCCATGTTCATCCTTCTGACTTAGCTAGGGAGGAGAGTCAGTTGTTCTCTAGTTCCTTACAAAGTTTCATATATTGATATATTTATTATCTTTAGCTGTTTGGGGAAGGCCTTATTTTTAATGCTTTCTGTGAGTTTATAAAAGTATAATTTTGTTTACAGGCTCAAAATAATAAAGCAACACACTTGTGGAGGCAGGAAATGGTCTAGTGGCAGTCACTAAAATGCAAACTCAAAGAATGTAAGAGTCCTTCTCTTTTAAGATTGCAGGAATGGCAGAAGCTGCTTATATCCTTTGCAATCTTGAATGGTAGGGGATGAATTTCTAGCTCTCAAGGCAGAAAATGGAGAAAACCAAAGTTCTCATGATTTTCAATATGTACAGTCTGTAGAATGAATTCATACCAGAGGGATCTTTGAAAGTATTTTAATACTCTATACCAGGGTCCTCAAACTTTTTTTTTTTTTTTTTTTTGAGACAGAGCCTCAAGGTGTCCCCCTGGGTAGAGTGCTGTGGTTTCACTGCACACAGCAACCTCCAACTCCTGGGCTCAGGCGAATCTCCTGCCTCCGCCTCCCAAGTAGCTGGGACCACAGGCGCTGGCCACAACGCCTGGCTATTTTTTGGTTGCAGCTATTATTGTTATTTGGCGGGTCCGGGCTGGATTCGAACCCGCCATCTTAGGTGTATGTGGCTGGTGCCTTAGCCACTTGAGCCACAGGCGCCGAGCCCCTCAAACTTTTTAAACAGGGGGGCCAGTTCACTGTCCCTCAGACCGTTGGAGGGCCAGACTGCGGGCCCTGGGACGAGTTGGCTGCTAAGCAGGACAGGCGGCAGCGGCAAAAACACCCAGCGGGCCGGATAAATGTCCTAGGCAGGCTGCATGTGGCCGGAGGGCCATAGTTTGAGGACCCCTGCTCTATACTTTCAATGTTTTGTGTCTGGAATCTTTACCTTAGGTAAAGATTGTGCTTGAGTTGCTGAAATCCAGCTGACAAAGAGGTCACTGAGGAAGTATACAGATTATTGTTTTGTTTTGTTTTTTTGAGACAGAGTCTCACTTTGTTGCCCTTGGTAGAGTGCCATGGCATCATAACTCATAGCAAACTCCAACTTAGATTCTCTTGCTTCAGCCTTCTGAGTAGCTGGGAGTACAGGTGCCTGCCACAGCATCCGGCTATTTTTAGAGACAGGGTCTCAGGCTCATCTTGAACTCCTGAGCTCAAGCAATCCTCTCACCTCAGCCTTCCAGAGTGCTGTGATTACATGAATGCTCCTCATACAGATTTTTTAAAGAATTATATTTGAGTGTTTGACATAGAAAAGAATTAGTGTTGTATGACAACCTCAACTCTGGGTTGGATTGGTTTCTGGCATTGTATTAGTTTCTAGTAATGGTCTAGTGTCACTATCTTCACATGCAAACTGACTTATAACCATATAACAAGGAGAAATTCAGGTAGATTCTTTTTGAGGCCAGGGTTCAGTAAGTTTTGAGCTATAAGATGAGATCAACTATTGAAAAAAGAAGGAGAAAACTGGGTTTTGAATTTATAGTGAAAAGTGGTATACCTTCTCCCTTCCTTGATCTATAGCAGGTGTCCTCAAACTATGACCTGCGGGCCACATGCGGTCTGCTGAGGACATTTATCTGGCCCCGCTGGTTGTTTTTGCCGCTGCTGCCTGTCCTGCTTAGCAGTCAACTCCTCCCAGGGCCTGCAGTCTGGCCCTCCAGTGGTCTGAAGGACAGTGAACTGGTGCCCTGTTTAAAAAGTTTGAGGACCCCTGATCTACAGAAACTGAAAAAAAAATTTTTTTTTTGAGACAGACTCTGTCATTCTGGATAGTGTCCTGGTGTCATCATAGCTCACAGCAACCTCATACTCCTGGGTTTCAGCAATTTTTGCCTTAGCCTCCTCCAGTAGCTGGGACTATAGGTGCCTACCACAAAGCCTGACTCATTTTTCTACTTTTAGTAGAGATGGGGTCTCGCTGTAGTTCAGGTAGGTCTCAAACCCCTGAGCTCAGATTATCTACCTGCCACAGCCTCCCAGAGTGCACGGATTATAGGCGTGAGCCACCTCGGCTGGCCCAGAAACTGATTTTTGCTAAGCTTATGCAAGGTGTATCAACCATCCAATGAGGCTGAGAATCCAAAGATTTATGTCTTGGAATGTCGCTCAGATTTGAGTGGATTCAGATGGAACTCCAATTGTAAACAATAGGAGCAAGATGGTTGTTCTAACTAAGAATATATTTATGAATTGTGAATCATGACTGCTTAAAACTGAGTATAGGACTATGTGGAGAAAGTTTCATTTACCTCTTGTTAGAGTTTTGGCTGGCTTATTTCATCTTTGAATCAATTCTTCATTTTATCCAACCTGGTCACATTGCCCTCCCTAGAAGTCTGGGCCACCCAATGGGCCCCTGCTCCTCTTCAGCCACAATTAATTGCCAGCACATTCTTTCTTCTTCCCCTTCTTTTTTGGTATTTGACATGAGCTCAAATTGCTGAGAAAGGTGACAACTGTGAAATGAAGACAGGGCTTGGAGACACCTTGAAAAATACATGCAAAGGCCACTAAATGACAAGAGCAGACTGCCAGGCTCTTTCAAAACATCACCATGTCTGTTGACTTTCCATTCCTTGTCCACAGCACAAAATTGGAGGTCAAAGAATCATAGGAGTTAGAGATGGAAAAGACATTTGGGGTCAGCCAGTTCATTCCTCCGCCTTCTTTTGCCCCTGATTCCAAATCATTACTTACATTATATTTTCTCTCCTAGCTCTTGTACAGTTTTCACGGTCTTCATTCAACCCTGGCTGTCACCTTTGAGGAGTGATGCTGGAAGTTCTGTTCAGTTTCTCCTCAGCAAAGAGAGATGTTTCCTCTGCCCCCCATTGACATTTGTGAACTTTCTTTGTTGGTGGTCTCAGCTGAGAGATTGAAGGCTAACTGGATTTCTCTGTTGCCTGGTGATGGGCTCTTTTCTAGACAGAATTGAAGAGCAATTAGTATATGATGATAATGGGCAAGGGACAAAGGGCTGAGGTACAAGGTAGCCATTATTGAATTTTTTCCTAGACTTTTTTTTAGGTATCTTGATCTAGAAGGGGATTTGTGTTTGTATGAAGTATGTGGTATTGGAACAGGTGGGAAGAGAGAGGAAATAACTTTGAATACAGCTCAGTGCCCATAGTTCAGTGGTTAGCATGCTGGCCACATATACCAGGGCTGGCAGGTTTGAACCCAGCCAGCCAGGGCCTGCCAAACAACAATGAAAACAACAATAACAACAACAAAAAAATAGCTGGGCATTGTGGCGGGTGCCTGTAGACCCAACTATTGGGAGGCTGAGGCAAAAGAATCACTTAAGCCCAGGAGTTTGAGGTTGCTGTGAGCTGTGACGCCATGGCATTCTTACCATGGGTGACATAGTGAGACTCTGTCTCAAAAAAAAGAAAAAGAAAAAAAAAGGAAATAACTTTGAATAGGAGTTTGATAAGAAGCCTAACTTGGGGCTTGGCGCCTGTGGCTCAAGTGGCTAAGGTGCCAGCCACATACACCTAAGGTGGCAGGTTCAAATCCAGCCTGGGCCCACTAAACAACAATGATGGGTGCAACCAAAAAATAAAAAAAAATAGCCAGGTGTTGTGGCGGGCGCCTGTGGTCCCAGCTGCTTGGGAGGCTGAGGCAGGAGACTCACTTGAGCCCAGGAGTTGGAGGTTGCTGTGAGCTGTGATGCCACGGTACTCTACCCAGGGGGACAGCTTGAGGCTCTGTTTCAAAAAAGAAGCCTAACTTGGAGTTTGTTTGATGCATTAAACAAACAAACGGACAAGTAAATACTAGTCATGTGTAGCAATAGAGGATTGTTTTAAGCGTTACATGTTAGGGACCAGGCGGTAGTTGCTTACTGTACAGAGCTTCAGCTTACATCAGATTAAAGGGAATAAATGAGCTGGAGGAAAGTATTTTGGATTGGCGACACTTGCTTTTGTGGTCTCCCTTTGCTTTAAGAAGTTAGAGAAAGAGAAGTCTTACACTCACTGGCTTGAAATGGGGAATGGTCATTTTTAGAGGCAGCTTTGGAGGGATACCCCTAGCTCCCCCCTTTTGTTCCAGCAGCTGTTGGAAGCAGTCCGAAGGGGGTATTATATTTCTTCTGGTAACTCTGCCAAGAATGAGAGGAAATCCACAATCTGTGGGTTTTTTGGAGAGGGATGAGGATGGGGTGGCAGGTGATGGGACAGGGAAATTAAATTGTTTTATTGTAAATATGTTGAGATGCTTTTCCTGGAAAGCTGTTTCACTGAAAGAAATGATACTTCCCCTGCTCTCTAACTCTGTAATGAGTTCCTTCTCTTTAGAGAAAGGGAAATAGTCATCAAGTCCTCCTTTTTCTTTCTTCCCTGTAGTTCCAGCTTTGACCTCCCATTTTTCTTTGAATTTTCTTTTAGAAAGTCCATATTGAAAGGATGAATTAAGATTCACATATGGGTTGTGTGTATGCTTAAGAGGAGACTTCCTGCAAAAGTGAGTGGCTGTAGGAGAACCTCTCACTCATCTCTTTCTTTGGAGACAGTTTGACTTTATTGTAATGGCCTAAAAACTGGAGATGTAAAAACTTTCTGGGTGGCATCTGGTTTATATTCTCTCCATCCCTTCATCCAGGCTGGGAGAGCACTAGGGATTTTGAAGTCTGGCCACTTGGGTTGAGGTTTTGGTGATTAATATGGAACACAGTTTCAAGATTAAAAACAATAAAAAGCAACCCTAGGAAACAGAGCAGTGTAATTATTTCTCACATTTCAGGTGCAGAATCCAGAGAAAAGTCATTTTAAAGGTTTGGAAACAAAATTCACCTCCTTGTCTGCTATTACCTAATTGACAAATCATTTAGAGGAAAGGCCTGTTTACAAAAAAATAGCAGTATCTTTCTTGCCTTTGTTTACTTTTAGAAAGTGTTAGATCAGCCTTTCTAAAAATTGTATTGTGGGATCCTTGAAAAACTAATTCTGTACTTAAGTATGGGAGATATAACGTACTGTATCCCTTTTCTTGGGGATTGCAATACCTGTGGGTATATTAAAGCACTGAGAAATCTTGTGATATAGAGATTGGTTTAATTTTGTTTTAGCTAGTGTCATCCAAAATGATTTAACCATAACATTCTTTTTTTTACCTGCTTAATATCTTATAATGTCTTCCAGAACACAACATTGTCAAGTGCCCTACAAATAGAGAACCTAACTAATGGCAGAAAGACAAGGATGTGAACATGGCCAAACTCTAAATCATAAGCTCATATATGTAAAGGACCAGAGTTATGCTCAGTGCTTTTGAAACTATTTTGGACAGTTCTGAGTGCCATATTGAGATACTTTATCTGCTCAGATTCCTTTCCTGTCCCTCTCTAGCATAAGAGTTTGGAGACTTTGGTTGAGTTCTTGAAGATATGTATGTTACACATCTTTAGGAAGGGACTTTGGAGCTACCTGATGACAATGTGACTTGCCAAAGGGAGAAGCATACTTTTGGGAACTCTTGCATAAGAATTTTCTTTTTCTTTTTTTTTTCTTATTTATTTTTTTTGAGACAAGAGTCTCATTTTGTTGCCCTTGGTAGAGTGCCATGGTGTCCCTGCTGCTTAGAGCAGCAACCTGTCTTTTGGGCTCACGTTAGCCTCTTGTTTCAGTCCCGAGTAGTTGGAACTATAGGTGCCCACCATAATACCCAGCTAGTTTTCTTCTGTTTTTAGTAGAGATGGGGTCTCAGTCATGCTCAGGCTGATCTTGAACTCAGCTCAAAGTAAGCCACCTGCCTCGGCCTCCCAGAGTGCTAGGATTACAGGCTGCCACTAGCTGCTTAAGTATTTTCTAAGCAATGTCTATCAGAATATCTATCATGCTAGGTTCTCACTTTTTGTGTCAAAAACAAACTTTTGTATGATGTTAAAATTTTTGGTAGTATATTAAATTTCAGAAAATTGAAAAACCTGTCCATGATAATTTTTACTTCTTACTTATTCACCCTCTATTTGAATAGAACTGTTTACTGCCCTGACCTTGTTTTCTTATATCCTTTTTTTTTTTTTTTTTTGTGAGACAGAGTCTCATTATGTCACCCTTGGTAGAGTGATATGGTGTCACAGCTCATAGCAACCTCAAACTCTTGGGCTTAAGCGATTCTCTTGCCTCAGCCTCCCTAGTAGCTGGGACTACAGGCACCCACCACAGGGCCCAGCTATTTTGTTTGCTTTAGCAGGCCCGGGTCAGGTTCAAACCCACCAGTCCCAGTGCATGTGGCCAGCACCCTAACCACTGAGCTATGGGCGCTGAGCCTCTATTATATCCTTTGAGGTAAAGTTTATACATGTTTCTTTGTTTTGTTTTGTTTTTTTTTTTTTTTGAGACAGCACCTCAAGCTGTCCCCCTGGGTAGAGTGCCATGGCATTACAGCTCACAGCAACCTCCAACTCCTGGGCTCAAGCGAGTCTCCTGCCTCTGCCTCCC
>NW_003852416.1:18990552-18992200 GCF_000181295.1 Otolemur garnettii
GTGATTCTCTTGCCTTAGCCTCCCAAGTAGCTGGGACTACAGACGCCTGCCACAATGCCCAGATATTTTTTGTTGCAGTTTGGCCGGGGCTGGGTTTGAACCTACCACCCTTGGTGTATACCACCCTACTCACTGAGCCACAGGTGCCGCCCAAGAGCCACTTTTAAAAACACTAAGAGGTTTGAGACTTGATTCTGTAGAATTTATGATTATAGTGAACAAACAGGATGCATAGCTGTAAAAAGCTAGGTTTTACAATACCTAGGTTTATAATAGGTTCAGTATAAAAGTTCAGAGGACATGGAGAGGAATTATTTAAAGAAGTCAAAGAGGTAGAAGCTTTACCTGGATCTTAAAGAATGGGTAAATTTGACCAGTCCCCAGAAGAGAGAAGCAAACATTAGGGACAGAGGTAGGTTGGTCCTGGCACTGTGGGTGAAGGTCTGGGTATATGAGTAAGGGTATAAGAGATAAGCTTGCCTCAAGTCCAGTTACATAGTGTGAATGTTAAGGAGCATGGAAGGTGAGGGTGAATGGGTAATGTGGGTTGACACTTGGGGACCTTTCAAGGGAGGTGTGGGAGTTTGTGTCTCATGTTGGCATGTTTCCTACAGTCTCACTTCATCCTGAATGTTCGGGCTATTCCCTGTTCCCTGTCCAGAAGGGTAAGCAATCTGACATGTTAATAATGATTTTTCATTGATTTTTTTTTTTTGAACCTTTTAGAGCTCTGCTGCTGAGACAGTGAAGGATTCAGTCTAATCCAAGTATAAATGAAGAGGTAGAAGTTTCTTGGGCTGCTTAAGTACTCGTACATGAAATCCAAATGTTTAGTATTGGTAGAAGAACTGGTGGACACAGACAATGTGGGTGAAAATCTGCTTTCTGGAGAGGAAGAAGATCAAAAAAATAGACAATGTTAATTTAAAATTCCAAACTCTCAACATCATTTTGTGTAGCTCTGTTCACCTCTCCTTGGCCCGGTGGCCCTTGACAGGGCCTCATTCTACAGTTGTTGATAGACACTTTCCTTCCTTGAGTTTCCAATTCAGCAGATGTTATACTTATAGATAGTGTGCCAGCCAAGCAGTTGGGTCAGATAGTTTACTGTGGGTGGGTTTTATGTTGTTTTTGTTTAAAATAGGTCAGGCACCCAGAAATGTAAACTCTAATGGTTACTAAGTGTCAAAACTGAGAGGGAGGGGGCCATGTGGAAAATTTAGCCTGAGGCAAGAGAAGGAGGGCTGGGAAAATGGAAGTTCAGCCAGGCCCATGAGCCAGGTTAGACATTACTCCGTGTATGAACAGCCATGGAGAGACTTATTGACAGGGCACTAATCATTTTTTTGAGGGAAGCACCCTCACTCTCTTATCATTAACTGTGGGAGAAATGGCCAGCCATACGCCATTTCAAGAGTGGGAGCAAAGGTCCTTATCAAATTCCAGGGAGCATCTGCTCCTGTCTTCTCTTGTACTTTTCTTTTTGTGTCTTGTTTTACTGACCCCGTTTGACTGGACAGTAGTAGGTCCCTATAGAGAGGGAGGGATACCTGTTTTGAGAAAAAGGGGATTTAGGCTCGGCGCCTGTGGCTCAAGTGGCTACGGCGCCAGCCACATACACCTAAGGTGGCGGGTTCAAATCCAGCCC
>NW_003852416.1:18992382-18993566 GCF_000181295.1 Otolemur garnettii
AAAAAAAAAAAAGGGGGGGGATTTAAAAAAATTCCTTTTGGTTTTCAGTGTTGAAGCCAATAAATATAAAGATACACTTTGGCTACCAGCTAGGGAAACTATAATCATCAAAGATGATTGGGCAAAATGGATGAATATGCTAAATTCTTAATTTGTTTTTAACAAAGTAGTGCTTTCTCAAGTCTAAGCCAAATAGAAATTTTTTTTATTAAGTTGAAATTTGATTTGAAGAACCACAGCCAAGTATTTTGATTACAGTGTTCCTCTTCGGAGAGGATGCCTGCACCTGCTGTTTGGTAGCAGCTTCTAAAGTTCAACTTTGACAGTTTCTTGCTGTAGTGATCAAGCCCTCAGGGGAATGCTTTGACCCTTAGTAAAATGTCACCAAATGGCAGTTAAGTGACTAGGAAGATGAGAGAAATGTTGTCCTTCTTCCAATTCAGGAAATAGTTAATTCTTTTCCCCTTGTTTTCTTCCTGCTGTGATTCAGAATTTTCCATTTTTAACTTCACTTCCACCCAATTAATTTTAGATCTATCTCAAAAGGAGAGGTGTCTCCTACAAATGGTTTCTTTTATGTTTGGGAGATTCTCAGATAAGACTTGACAGGAAAGTCTATTTTTTTTCATTTAGAGTTCAGTTCTTTTAGTCCTGTTAACAATCTTTTACCCTCTTCAGTTCTTTATCTGTCTGGTAGTGTAGGTTACTCTCTAGAAATGTGAAACCAGGAACCATATTCACCCAATGGTAGAATTCAGTAAAAGACTTTAGCCTTAACATGTGCATACTCAAATCCTAATTATTCAGCCCAAAAGATAACAAATGTTTGATATTAGAGGAACAATATTTAGTAGTTATAACTAAACCAATTAGAAGAAAAACAAATGATTATTAGTGTTACTGATAACACTACTAATGGATAATTATAACTTCAGAAGAAAAACAAACAATTATTAGATTAGTGTTAGGGATGACATCATTAATGGATAATAATAGCTAGTACATATATTTATGTAAAAATAACCTTTGTGTAGTGATTTATAACTTGTACTTTGCTTTAGGTGTCATCTTTAAAACATAATTATGTGGGCTCGGTGCCTATAGCTCAACCGGCTAAGGCGCCAGCCACGTACACCTAAGGTGGCGGGTTCGAATCCCCAGCCCGGACCCGCCAAACAACAATG
>NW_003852416.1:18993713-18995608 GCF_000181295.1 Otolemur garnettii
AAAAAAAAAAAAACCTAATTATGTGAAATACTGTCTTCACTTCATACATGAAGAAATGGACAATTAGAGAAGTTTGTTACCTGGGATATATATATATTTTTTTTAGAGACAGAGTCTCATTTTTGTCGACTTCGGTAGAATGCTATGGTGTCACAGCTCACAGCAACCTCCAGCTCTTGTGCTTAGGTGATTCTCTCGCCTCAGCCTCCCGAGTAGCCGGCTGTTTTTTGTTGCAGTTTGGCCAGGGTTGGGTTTGAACCCGCCACCCTCGGTATATGGGGCGGCGCCCTACTCACTGAGCCACAGGCACCGCCCACCCTGGGATATATAATTAGTAAGAAGCATAATGGGGATATGGATCCCAGTTTGCTGAGTCTGGCTTGTGTGTTCTTTATTTGTCATTTTTAGTGGCAATTCTCCCTCGCAGACAGACATTTGGGCTATTTCCAGATTTTAGCTCTAATACATGTATATAACTGTGGCTGTAAGTATCTTTGTAAAATTATATTTTTTCTTTTGAATTATTTCTTTGCAGAATGATGAGAATGCTTAAAGTGGGGATGCTAGCTTTGAAGCTATCACTTGATAACTTTTGCCTTAACAGAACTTCAACCTCGAATTCCTGGGCTCAAGTGATCCTCCTGCTTTAGCCTCCCAAGTAGTTGAGACTACAGAGGTATACCACCACATCCAGCTAATTTTTCTATTTTTGGTCGAGACAAAATCTTGCTCTTGTTCAGGCTGGTCTCCAACTCCTGACCGCAAGCAGTCCTCCTGTCTTGGCAGTCCCAAAGTGCTAGGATTACAGGTGTGAGCTGCAGTGCCTATCCTCCCAAGTGTTTTCCTGTGCAAACACTGTTTAGCTTACTGTGTCCTCTTTTGGACATGGATGACAGGGTATTGGAGACAGGGTGTTTTCTTGATAGATTTTTCTATCAGCTTCCCAAAAGTTTTAAAGATAAGGCTCAGCGCCTGTAGCTCAAGTGGCTGAGGCGCCAGTCACATACACCTAAGGTGGCAGGTTCGAATCCAGTCCGGGCCCACCAAAAACAACAATGACGCCTGCAACCAAAAAATAGCCAGGTGCTGTGGCAGATGCCTGTGGTCCCAGCTACTTGGGAGGTTGAGGCAAGAGACTCACTTGAGCCCAGGAGTTGGAGGTTGCTGTGAGCTGTTGATGCCACAGTACTCTACCCAGGGGGATAGCTTGAGGCTCTGTCTCAAAAAAAAATAATAAAAAAATAAAGATAAAACTTGTATTTGTAGTGCTAATTGTTCATTTCTCCCTACTCTGTTACTTTTATTTTATTTTATTTTTTTCTCTATGCAGTATTTCAAATTTAATGGGATCAAATTCTTTACAATTGATACATTTCTGTTGTTTTTATAACCTGGAAGTGATGTCTGTTCTTCATTAGAATCTGTATGTATTTAGTTTCTTCTAGTTGAACTATTTTAAATTCATTCTTTCATATTTTAGGAATTTCTTGCAGTATGCAATAACAATCTAAATCAATTTTTTGCTCTATTGATAACCAGTTTTATCAAAAGCATTATTTTAATGAGTATTTTTCTCTTTAGGAAAATATTACATTGCAGAAAAATTAGAAAATATATAACAGCACAAAAAAGGAAAATTAACACACAAAATTAGCTATCCACAGTTAACTATGGGTGTTTTTATTTTCTTCTTTCAGTGTTCTTTCTAGGGATGAATATTTTTTCCCCCTCTTTCTCTTCCTTCTAATAATACCAAGAACAGCCTGTACAAACTCAGTTGCACTAATTAATTGGTAATTTCTTTACTTAATTTAAAATTCTAGGCTTGGTACCTGTGGCTCAAGTGGCTAAGGCGCCAGCCACATACACCTAAGGTGGCGGGTTCGAATCCAGCC
>NW_003852416.1:18996098-19001371 GCF_000181295.1 Otolemur garnettii
TTTTTTTTTTTTTTTTGAGACAGAGTCTCTCTCTGTTGTCTTGGGGTTGAGTGCCTTGGCATCATACTCACATCAACCTCAGACTCTTGGACTTAAGCAGTCCTCATGTCTCAACTTCCCGAGTAGCTGGGACTACAGGCACCCACTATAATGCCTGGCTAGATTTTCTATTTTAGTAGAGACAGAGGTCTTGCTCTTGTTCAGGCTGGTCTTGAACTCCTGAGTTCAAGTGATCTGCTAGCCTCTGTCTCCCAGAGTGCTAAGATTGCAAGCTTGAGCCACTACACCTGACCTATTTCCAATATCTTCTAATCAAACAGAACTAGGAATATAGGAATTATAATTGCTTTATCAATAAAAAATTGATATGCATAAGGTATTGGGTAAATGAAAGCAGTGCCTAGCATGTTGTAAGCACCATATTAAATATTGGTTAAGTAAATAACATTAGGAATCATAATCCAGAGAGATTATAATATTCAATATCTTTTCCTCTCATCTAGGATGGAGTGCAGTGATGCAATCATAGTCACTGCAGCCTTGAACTCCTGGGTTCAAACAATCCTCCCACCTCAGCCTCCAGAGTAGCTGGGACTATATGTGGCACCATGATGTCTGGTTAATTAAAATTTTTTTTTTTAGAGACAGTCTCACTTTGACGCCCTGGGTAGAGTGCTGCAGAGTCTTGGGCTTAGGCGACTGTCTTGCCTCAGCCTCCTGAGTAGCTGGGACTACAGTCACCTGCCACAATGCCCAGATATTTTTTTGTTGCAGTTTGGTTGGGGCTGGGTTCAAACCTGCCACCCTCAGTATATGAGGCTGGCACCCTACTCACTGAGCCATAGGTGCCACCCTAAAAAAATTTTCTTTTAGAGACAGAGTCCACTGTATTGTCCAGGCTGATCTCAAAGTCTTGGCCTCAAGTGATCCTCCTGTCTGAGCCTCCCAAGTAGTTGGGATTATGCCCTGCTCCTATATCATTTTTAAATAGACTTAGTTGGGTTAACTAAATTCTGCTTACTTTGTTCAAAAGATTTTCAGTAGTAATGTTTGAAATAAAAGATGTTTTAGGTTAACATTGTTCCAGCCAGAAAATTATAGCAGGAAAACCTTTCCTTAACATTCACACTCTTTAAAGTGTTTCAAAAGGTTGAAATGAAATCATGCTTATAAAATACTATGAAATAATATAAACAAGTGAAAAGAAAATGATAAATTGGAAAATATTTTAACATATTATTTGAAAAGCCTTTACAAATTCACAAGAGAAAGACCATGAGCCTAATAGGAAGTTTGGACAAAAAGCCTGAATAAGCATTTCTCAGAAGAAATACTAGTAGCTTTTAAGCATGACCAGATATTCAATCTTATTTATAACTTTGAAAAATATGTTACAAAAATAAAAGAAAAATACATGTTTAAACAACAGGGAGGAAAACATTTTTTACTTTAGACTTACAAAGACAAAAAGATTTTTAAAAGTATAAAGATCATGGCTTAGCACCTATGCTCAGGGGTTACGGCACTGGCCACATTCACTGGGGCTGGTAGGTTCGAACCTGGCCTAGGTCTGTTAAACAACAGTGACAACTGTAACAAAAAAATAGCCAGGTGTGGCAGGCACTTGTAGTCCCAGCTACTTGGGAGGCTAAGGCAAGAGAATTGCTTAAGCTCAAAAGTTTGAGGTTGCTGTGAACTGTGATGCCACAGTACTCTACCAAGGGCAACATAATGAGATTGTGGCTCAAAAAAAAAAGTATAAAGATCATGAAAAATAAGAAAAGAATGATAAACCGACATGATGACTAACTACAATGTGGTGGCTCCTGGACAGAAAAAGATGTTAGTGGAGAAACTGGTGAAGTCTAAGTAAAATCTGGAGTTTGTTAATAATAATGTGCCAGTGTTAAGTTTTTGGTTTTGATGAATGTACCATAGTTATGGGATAAGACGTTAACATTAGGGGAAGTCAAAAGGAGAAAATTGGAAATCTAAAATTATTCTAAATTTTCGGGTAGGTGTGGTAGCTCATGCCCATAATCCTAGCACTCTGGGAAGCCGAGGCAGGTAGATTGCTTGAGCTCAGGAGTTTGAGACTAGCCTGAGCAAGATCAAGACCCTGTCTCTAAAAATTAAAATAGCTGAGTATTGTGGCAGATCTCAGCTACTTGGGAGGCTGAGGCAAGAGGACTGCTTAAGCCTAGGAGCTTGAGGATGCTGTGAGCTATCATTCCACAGCATTCTACCCAGGATGACAAAGTGAGACTCTGTCTCAAAAAAAAAAAAAAATCCAAAAGCTTAAAAAAAGAAAAGAAAATTAAAGATACTCCCAAAATAAACGCCCTAACATGCCACTGTAAATGGAAGTTGGTATATCCTCTTGGATGACAATTGTATCTATCAAAATAAAAAATGCTCAATTTCTTTTGACCTATTCAGTATCATTTCTAGTATTTTTTTCTCCATACATAAAGAAAGGTACAAAGGTATTTATGGCAGTATTGTTTATAATGGCAAAAGTGTGGAAACTGCTTACATGTTAATAAGTAGATGGTTGGTTAATTATGATAGAGTCACACAGTGGAGTTCTGTGCAGCTCTTAAAGAAAAGGAGATGGATTAAATGTATCAATATGAAATACAAGCAGTTCTTAGGTTATGAACAAGATAGGTTCAGGTTGAATTTGTATGTAAGTTGGAACATGTACATTTATTATCTGTAATAGTCTCAATTTGTAAGTGCAAGTTGTACATAAATGGGATGTCTATAATTCGGTGAATGCCTGTAATTCCCCAAGATGCATTGTTAAGTGAAGAAAGCAATGAGTAAAATAGTATGCTGTTTTCTTTTTAATTAAAAGGTGTATGTGCACGGCGCCCATAGCTCAGTGGGTAGGGCGCCGGACACATACACTGAGGGTTGCGGGTTTGAACCTGGCCTGGGCCAGCTAAAACAACAATGATAGCTGCAACAAAAAAATTAGCCAGGCATTGTGGTGGGCACCTGTAGTCCCAGGTACTTGGGAGGCTGAGGCAAGAGAATTGCTTAAGCTCAAGAGTTTGAGGTTGCTGTGAGCTGTGATGACACAGCACTCTATCCAGGGTGAAATAGTGAGACTCTGTCTCAAAATAAAAAGGGGGGGGTTATGTGTAGATGTATAGCATCCCCCACACAAACATTGCTATATGTGCATCTATAGTGTATACATATAGCTGCCTCTATAGGGAGAGTCTTGGCCTGGGGTTAGGAGAATAACTTGCTTTTTCCTTGTTGAGCTTTCATACACTGTGTGGGGTTTTTTTGTCTCTGTACAAGTATTACTTTATTAATTAGAAATGATTATTCTATACATTAAGGGAAATAAGGCCAGGAGGTGGAATATTATTTATCTAGAAATGGATGGAGGTATCTTTCTCTCTGCCTGGCAAAACCCATCCTTTCTAACCTGTGTCTGTTAGAATCTTGAAAGTGAGTCTTGCTTGCTGGCTTTACCGAAAGGTTGATAAATATGAAGGTGCAAGGAGAGGCTGGAAGAAATGTGTCTCTCTTTACCTAGTGAATTTATAAGCAGACATGGGACATGACAGTTATCACTTTGCATCCCAAGTAGCATTCCTTTCCATGTATAGTGGAGCAAGCCAAGGAGATACAGGGCAGATGTGGGGGACTGAAATAGAATTTTCCAGTTTTTGCCCATGATTTCAAAATTCTGTCCAAAGGTATACTTTTTTTTTTTTTTTTGAGATGGAGCCTCAAGCTGTCCCCCTGGATAGAGTGCCATGGCATCACGCTCACAGCAACCTCCAACTCCCGGGCTTAAGCGAGTCTCCTGCCTCAGCCTCCCAAGTAGCTGGGACTACAGGCACCCGCCACAATGCCTGGCCATTTTTTGGTTGCAGCCATCATTGTTGTTTGGCGGGCCTGGGCTGGGGATTTGAACCCGCCACCTTAGGTATGTGTGGCTGGCGCCTTAGCCGCTTGAGCCACAGGCGCCAAGCCAAAGGTATACTCTTTAAGGGAGCTTTGAGTTCCTCTCCCTATCCTCTACCAACCCACCCTGAACTATGCCATTGCTACTGCTGATACACCCTTATCTCTCACTGCTATTATCTTCCTTATCCGGAAAGTACTGGATGATGATAGTATTGACATTCCCCTGCCAATATTTTATTTAAGTGAACAATTTAAAACATAGAAAAGTTGAACAAATTATACAATGAATGCTTATATAGTCACCACCTACATTCTACAGTTAACATTTGGCCATATTTCTTTCTTCTTTTTTTTGAGACAGAGCCTCAAGCTGTTCCCCTGGGTAGAGTGCTAGGGCATCACAGCTCACAGCAACCTCCCATATTTCTTTATCATGCATTTCAGAATAAATTATAGATATTAGTACACATGCATGCACTAGAGTAGATTCACTTTTTTTTTTTTTTCTTTTTTTTAAGAAAAATGTATAGGGCTAGGCATGGTAGCACACTCCTGTAATCCCTGTGCTTTGGGAGGCCGAGGAAGGATAGTTGCTTAAGGCCAGGAGTTTGAGACCAGCCTAGAACAACATAGTGAGACTCCACCTCTACAGATGTGTACCAGTAGTAGTTCTAGCTACTTGGGAGGCGAAGGTAGGAGGATCCCTTGAGCCCAGGAGTTGGATGGTTGCAGTGAGTTATGATCACATCATTGCACTCTGGCCTGGGTGACAGAGTGAGACACTGTTTAAAGAAAAAAAAAAAGAAAAATGTATATACAGTGAATTAATAATTGAGTGAAATGTTCAGACCTTAAGTATCGTTTGATATATTTTTGACAAATGCATATACACTCATAAACCCAAACTCCTTCAAGATTTAGATATAGAATATTACCCCAGAATGTTTCGCAAGTTTCTTCCCAGTCAATCTCTGACCCTACTCTAATGGTAATCATTGTTCTGATTTTTTTCACCATTGATTAGTTATCTTTCTTAATTTCATGTAAATGACATCAGACGATGTGAATTCTTTTTTTGTGAGATTCCATTCATTCAGAATAATATTTCTGTGACTCTCCACATTAATGTGTGTATCAGTACTTCTTTCTTTTTTTTGCTGAGTAGTATTCCATTGCATGAACCTACCATAATGTGTTTATCTGCTTTCCAGTTGATAGATGCCTGGGCTTTTTACAACTTGTAGCTATTATGACTGAAGTTCCTATGAACATTCTTGCATAAATCTTTTTGTAGATATATGCTTTTATTTCTCTTGGGTAATTGCTAGGTTATAGAGGAG
>NW_003852416.1:19001744-19002749 GCF_000181295.1 Otolemur garnettii
CTCCTCTATAACCTAGCAATTACCCAAGAGAAATAAAAGCATATATCTACAAAAAGATTTATGCAAGAATGTTCATAGGAACTTCAGTCATAATAGCTACAAGTTGTAAAAAGCCCAGGCATCTATCAACTGGAAAGCAGATAAACACATTATTATTATAAACACAGTTTTTTAGAGATAAGGTCTTGCTCTGGCACAGGCTGGTCTGGAACTTGTGAGCTCAGGCAATACACCTGCCTTGGCCTCCCAGAGTGCTAGGATTACAGGAGTGAGCCACCGTGCCTGTCCTGATGAGCAGAAGTTTTTGATTTGATAAAGTCTAATTTATTGGATTTTTTTTCTTTTATGTTACTACTTTCTATGTCCTAAGAAACCTTTGTCTATCCCATTAGATGTTTACATATATTTTCTTCTAAAAGCTTTATAGTTTTAGATGTTATGCTTAGGTTTATGATCTATTTTGAATAGATCTTATATGGTATGGGGCATAGGGGTCAGGGCTCATTTATTCCTATACTGATATCCAGTGGTTCCAGCACTATTTGTTGCGTGTATCTGTTGATTTGGCATCTCTATAAGATACTTGTAATGGCTTAAAGGACAAGCCTTTCTCCTTGTCTTTCTTGGTTATTCAAGTGTGGAGAAAAGAGTTACTTCTTCCTGGTCCTTTATCTCTTTGGTTATATTTGGTTATATTCTGGATGTGTCTGAATCCTGACTTCAAGAATTTCTCAGTTTTGTCAATGAATTATAGTGACTGGATTATCTGTTCTGTTTGGACATAGGATGACCAATGTGCCTGTGAAGGATCGGGTGAAAGTATCTCAGAACTGGAGGCTGGGGCGCTGCAGAGAGGGGATTCTGCTGAAGTGGAAATGCAGGCAAGTAACCTTTTGACTCTTTTAAAGCTACCTGGGAAGGAAAAACTTAATAGAAAATGAAAAATCCGGCTCGGCACCTATAGTTCAACTGGCTAAGGCGCCAGCCACGTACACCTAAGGTGGC
>NW_003852416.1:19003301-19006793 GCF_000181295.1 Otolemur garnettii
AGCCCAGGAGTTGGAGGTTGCTATGAGCTGTGATGCCATGGCACTCTACCCAGGGGGATAGCTTGAGGCTCCGTCTCAAAAAAAAAAAAAGAAAGAAAGAAAGAAATAAAAGAAATGCACTTTGTTTTAACAAATTCCATTATTTTTATGATTATAGGCAAATGAATAGAAAATTCTATAGAAGAAAATAAAACTTACCTATAATTTTACCACTCAGAGGTAACCTCTGTTAACTTACCTTTTCAAAGGAAATAAATGAAATGCATGTTTCAACTTAGTTCATAATTATTTTTCTTTATTATTTTATTTTATATTTTTGAGGTGGGGTCTTGCTCTGTCCCCTAGGCTAGAGTGCAGTGGTGTCATCATAGCTTATTGCAACCTCCAACTCCTGGGCTCCAGTGATCCTTCCTCAGCTGGGATTGTGGGTACATGCCACTAACATCTGGCTAATTTTTCTATTTTTTGTAGAAATGGGGTCTTGTTCTTGCTTACACTGATCTCGAGCTCTTGGCCTCAAGCAATCCTCCCACCTCAGCCTCCCAAAATCCTAGGCGTACAGGTGTCATTGCACCCAGCCTACAATTATTTTTCTTTAGCCCTCTCCCCTACTTTATTAAAAGGCATAATAGGATCTATAGGTTTGGATATATATGTTATAGGAGATGGAGTTTAGAAAAAGTGCTAGGAAATATAGAGGATGTCTATGGCACTGTTAATGCCACAAATGTTATGTTTCAATGATGCTAAGTTATTTTATAGTTATTATTTGGCTTCCTGCCAGAAAAGTGCTCCTTATTAATTGGTTACAGTGGATAGGGAACATCATGGTTCTGCATCCCAGAGTGACCTGTATCTGTGCTGGTAGAGGCGGTCTTTTTTATCTGATAAACTTTCTCTCTGGCTCAGCTCCCGTAGCTCAGTGAGTAGGGTGCCAGCCACATACACTGAGGCTGGTGGGTTCGAGCCCAGCCGGGGCCGACTAAACAACAATGACAACTATAACCAAAAAATAGCTGGATAGGGCAGTGCCTGTGGCTCAAAGGAGCAGGGCGCTGGCCCCATATGCCAGAGGTGGCAGGTTCAAACCCAGCCCCAGCCAAAAATAAAAAACTGCCAAAAAAAAAAAAAAAAAGAGAGAAAAAAATAGCTAGACATTGTGTTGCAAGCCTGTAGTCTCAGCTCTTCAGGAGGCTGAGGCAAAAGAATCACTTACGCCCAGGGATTTGAGGTTGCTGTGAGCTGTGACGCCACGGTACTCTACCAAGGGCGACACAATGAACTCTGTCTCAAAAAAAAAAAAGAACTTTCTCTCTTGCTAGTGTCCAGTTTCTACTGGTTTCACTAACATCATTTGCTGTGAAGTATGTGACAATGATAGTGATGGTGGTTATGATAAAAAAAAACTACAGGAGAGAAAGACTGACTTTTATTCTGAAGGACTTTACCCACTGCTTCTCACTTTTGCCTTTTAATACCAAAGAGTAGAGTTTATTTTTCTGTCAAGGTTTTGTCCCTGGCATTGTCTTTTCAGGCTAGTTTCAAGCAGTTTGGCAAATAAACACCTGCAATCATTATGAGGCTGCTCTGGGATTCTCTACTGTTCACCTGGCATGAACCTGGTTTCTTGTATTAGGCAAATAACTGTTTACCAAATGTAGACCACAAGAATTGTAATACCCTTAGTTTGCTGCCTGCTTGAGTGCGCAAGGAGACATTGGAGAGGAATGTGCATAATGACTGAGAAGGCAGGGATCTGTACACACCCTACACATGTTCCGTATAATGTATGCACACACTTGTAAAAGCCTCATGAGCAGAAACTCAGTTACTACAAAGTCTAAGCTGCATTTAATGGCCCATCAAGTCAATTTGCAGAACTTTCCCACATTCCCATGACACTTGTATTAAGGAGACTGGGGAGGAAACACACCCTTTGCTCAGTCTTGGCAGTGGGAGATAGTGTCTCTGTATGTGGGGATGAATCAGCTTTCTCTCTGCTTTTCTTGAGACCTGTAGCTCCAGGACCCCTATGTAGAGTAGAACAGGTAGACTACCCATTTCTACCATAGAAAAAGGGATTAGTCCTCACCAGAGAGCCCAGTGTCTGGCAGAGTCTTCTTTCTTCTTAAGCCTCACTCTCTGCCATGGGACTGGCCTGTGGCTTCTAACCTTTCTTCCTCCTGCCAGATTATAGAGGAATCTTTAACTATTTGTGGATTTCTCTTATCAGTTGCCTGTGAGAGCTGATTTTCTCCACTGAACTGTAGCAGACTGCTCTGGAGCTGTGTTTTTCCATTGTCACACTTACCTTCTAATACAGAAATGTAGATATCCTTGTGAGGATCTAGGTATCTAATCAGTACATTAGCATCCTTTCCTAAATGGCTTTATTTCTTTCATTTATAAATGGCCCCTTTGCTCTAATAGGACAAGGGAATGGGGCTTCTCAGGGCTCACACTTCTCTTTTCCATCACACCCTAACTGATCTATTGGGAAAGAGATATGATGGGAATCTTGGAACCTTGAAATTTATAAGTTATACTCTAAATCAATGCAGATGCAGAATGAAAGAAAGTTACTTTACTTGGCTGGGAAGATTTCTTTTTTATCCTCTCTACCTTTCAAACATTGTATTTTATAAGCTCTGTCTACCTACAATAAGTCCAGATAGCCAGGAATTCAAATATTAAGCATTGTCTAATTAAAAGTGATATTTGGTTGATCTTTTAATTCTGACTCTATTTTAGAAAGTCCAAAGAAGATTAGATCACCTTAAAGCTCAATCACTCTAGTTTTCTGGGGGTAGCTGAGAGGTAGGTAATTTTGAAGGAGGGGATTAAAGTATAGACTGTTAGCTTTGCAGGTTACCCTTGCTAAGTTGGGGCTTGATCAGCCTTTTCAAGATGAGAGTTGGGTTTTTATGCTATTATCTTAATGATACTTAAATTTTCTTTTCTATTTCTTCAGTCAGATGCCATGGATGGCGCTAGAGGATGATTCTCTGTACATATCCCAGGCTAATTTCATCCTGGCTTACCAGTTTCGCCCAGATGGTGCCAGCTTGAACCGTCAGCCTCTAGGAGTCTTCGCTGGGCATGATGAGGATGTTTGCCACTTTGTGCTGGCCAACTCACATATTATCAGTGCAGGAGGGTAAATTCTCCAGGTTTCTCCTCCAACTTCTTTCCTGTTCTTCAGGGACCTCTGCCTGCCTTTGACTTTTCTGTCTCAACTCCAAAGGGATGAGGAGGGAGCCCAGAAGAAAGGATAGTGTTTTTTTTCCCATTTAAAGCAGACAGATTTTACCAAAAGTAATTAATAGGCTTAGTTGAAGAAGGAAAACAGGAGGAGCTTTTAATGAAAAGTGAAGCTGGCTTGGCGCCTGTAGCTCAAGTGGCTAGGTCACCAGCCACATATATCAGAGCTGGCGGGTTCGAATCCAGCCCAGGCCTGCCAAACAACAATGACAACTACAACCAAAAAAAAAA
>NW_003852416.1:19006818-19020111 GCF_000181295.1 Otolemur garnettii
CCCAGCTATTTGGGAGGCTGAGGCAAGAGAATCACTTAAGCCCAAAAGTTGGAGGTTGCTGTGAACTGTGACGCCACGGCACTCTATCCAGGGCAATAGCTTGAGACTCTGTCTCAAAAAACAGACAAAAAAAGAAAAGTGAAGCTGGTTTTGATACTCTCTAGGGGTAAATTTATTTTGTCTCTCAGCTCTGTTCAGCCCTAGGTATGCTAAAAAAAGTGAAGGTATCTAGAAGCTCAGCCTAGGGGTGAATTGCCTAATACTTAGCAAGTTTGGATAGGGGTGAATTGCCTAATATTTAGCAAATTTGGATATCATTGGTGACTTGGGTTGTTTCTGTAGACTTGCTCTTATCCTATAGAGTGAATAATTGGCTCTTGGGGGTGGGCTTCTTATTTCTCTTCTAGAGATGGGAAGATTGGCATTCATAAGATTGACAGCACCTTCACTGTCAAGTACTCGGCTCATGAACAGGAGGTGAACTGTGTGGATTGTAAAGGGAGCATCATTGTGAGTGGCTCCAGGGACAAGACAGCCAAGGTGAGGTGGTCTCTCCCTTATATACTGTTATTACCTTCTGTCAATAGGGTGTGGAGAGGGTGGATAACACCTTAAGTCCCAGGATTGGCTGAGCACATTGGCTGGAGAAAGGGGTGAAAATGACAAGAAAGGACTCAGTTATGTGATTCTGGCATGCAGCTTGCCATGCCATGCTGTGTCACTGCCAGCTGGACTAGGAAAGGAGTGGACAGTGGCTGGGAAGCTTGCTATTCACTGGAAATGTGCCGTGAACTCAAAAACAGAGGGCCTGGCCAGCTTTTCGTCCATGATATAAGTTTCCTCAAGTTTGTGGGTTGAGTTCTAACCTGAATGTTTTATTTTAAAATCTCCCTCCTTTTGCTTACTCTCTGTTTAGGGAGGTTAATTTTTCACCACCTTGTTTGTAAGCAATCAGGCTGATAATTGAAATGTGTTTTTATTGCTTCTCTTGAGAGTGATGTGGTCAGTAAGCAGTAGAGATGATGAGGGGGGTGTTGTTTGTTGCATCATTGCCAAATTGCCTAGTCCACAGACATATGCCAAGGCATAAAAGAATGAGGCTGATAAATAGTTTGACCCTTGATTCATGGACTCATCTCTCATCCACGTTTGGGTCAAATGGCTTCTACCTATGAGACAGAGAAGAAATTCATTTTCCAGGCCAGTGTCCAGCAGCCCTAGCCAGGGCCTAGACAGGCTTGGTGGCCCTTTGGGACTGCTGTGGGAACTTTGCTGACAATTCAGTTGATAGTACAGGAAGCCCAGTAGTGTCTTGTTTGTGTATTTCCCAGCATCTGTAGGCTCTGTAGTTCTAACGGAGCAAAATGCTTGTTGGTGTCAGCAAATGGGCATCTTAGATACATAGGGAAAGGACTCAGGAGAAGAAATTATTAATACAATCTTTACTCATTAACTTTTCTGATTCCATATACCTTCTGGTGATTTCTCCTTCATGTAGTAATGTTGCTAACTTATGTAAAAAGAAAGGCTAAATACATTTCCTTCTACTTATGGAAGTTTCTCCACTCTTTGGTGTTTTCTGCCTTATATTTTACATGTTGTCAAGAGAGAATGCACACTAGCACAGGAAGCCTGAGAAAAATCCAGCAAATCTTTTGAACCAACATGGAAACTGAATTTCCTATAACTTGCTTCCCATTCCCTTATCCCGTATTTACTTCAGGTTTCTGCTTAGTCACTGTCTTTGTACCATTCCTTGTAAAGATTTTGGCCTTAACTTGCTATACTGCTCAAAAGTCAATTTGCATAGAAATCTTCTGTGGCGTGTGTGGCCTAGGTATTCCCATCTCATTCTGACATCTTCCTTTCATGGCTTAAGGCTTCCCCTGTTTCCTCCTTTTTAATGATATGTCTTTTTCTATCCTATTCTCTGACACCCAAAGCAGATAAAACTAAACTTTGCAACTACAGGTAGCAATATGAGGGTTTTGACTACTTATAGTTGAGGAATAATAGTAATTTTATTTGAGGTATTGTGTTAGTTTTATGCTTTAAGTACTGATTCAGCCCTATTTAGTGACTTAGATTTTCTAAAGATTTAAAATAGATCCTTCCTTATTCTAAAATTGTTGTCACAGTTCACCATCTTTCTTTGGAGGATTTCTTTTAAGTCTATGACAGAATTCTCTTCTTTGGTTCTTCTTTAACTCCCGAAAGCTTGGTCTGCTGTTTCTGGACTTCCCAGGGATCTTTCTGCCACTTATCTTTTCTGGCTTTCTAGATGCTGCCTGGGTTTCCTGCCTTTCTGTTGTTGTCTTTGCATCCAGCCACCTTCATTATTCTAGTCCATTTCCACATCACTGTACTTACAGTCTGTCTTTTGTAACTGAGACATCATTTCTTTTCAATGGCATCTGTAATTCCACAGCTGCTTCCACAGGCTTCAGAACATCTGAACCTACATAAGAACTTACAATGAGGCTCAGCACCTATAGCTCAGCAGCTAGGGTGCCAGCCACATACACCAGAGCTGGCAGGTTCAAATCCATCCCAGGCCTGCCAAACAGCAGTGACAACTACAACCAAAAAATAGCCGGGCACCTGTAGTCCCAGCTACTTGGGAGGCTGAGGCAAGAGAATTGCTTAAGCCCAAGAGTTTGAAGTTGCTGTGAGCTGTAACATCGCGATACTCTGCTGAGGGTGACATAGTGAGACCCTGTTTCTTTCTTTTTTTTTTTTTTTTGAGACAGAACATCAGGCTGTCACCCTGGGTAGAGTGCTGTGACATCACAGCTCACAGCAACCTCAAACTCTTGGGCTCACGTGATATTCCAGCCTCCGCCTCCCAAGTAGCTGGGACTACAGGCGCCCGCCACAATGCCTGGCCATTTTTTTTTTCGTTGCAGCTGTCATTGTTGTTTGGTGGGCCTGGGCTGGATTCGAACCCACCAGCTCAGGTGTGCGTGGCTGGAGCCTTAGCCGCTTGAGCCACAGGCACCGAGCCATGGGACTCTGTTTCAAACAAACAAAAAAGAACTTATAGGGATATTTGCCAATAACTATCTATAGCCTGTTTTGGGGGGAAGTTCCCCAAATATGTACTGTGTTTTAGGATAGAGATTTGTTTTATTGGTGAAAGGAAATAAGATATTCTCTTTGCAATGCTTCTGAGCTAGAGACTGCCCAGAGAGCCCTCTTCCTTCCCATACTTGCAACCCTAGTTTCAGGTTTACTATTACTTAGCTTATATTGCTTCTCTGGGTTTTAGTGGGGCCAGCCCCATCTCCTGAGATGTGAACAGATGGTAGCTTATATTCTTGGTGGGCCTAGGTTTGTACTGACCATTCCTTCATTTCTTCCCTTATTTTTCTATTCTTCCTTATAAGTGCTTACTGTACGTGAAGCTTGATGCATGAGGCACCTAGGCTTTTCAAAGGTGAGAAAGATACAGCCTCTCTCCTTAAAGGGAGATGAGACATGTGTACACCTGGCTGTTAGGCTGATTGGAAGTGGCTAGGATGTGAAGTATAAGGCTCTAGGGAAAAGGCTAGAAAGTTCAGAGGGTGGAAAGATCACATCTGTCTTGGAAGGGAAGACTTTATGAAGGAGGAAAAAGCATTTAAGCTGCTTGTTTTTTCTTCTTTCAGTCATTTTTCAAAACACAGTTTTGCTTGTTTGTTTTGTAACTGTATGGAATATATCTGGCCACTGTGCAAAGCACTTTGTATTTATTCATTTTCTTCTTTAGGGTAAATTTTTCTCACATAATTAATTGTACTTATATCTTGGATATTTAGTATAGCCTACTATATCTATTTTATAAGATTTTCCATTATTATTACAAATTAGTCATGTCATCTTTAATGGTTTCATAGTGGACTTACCACAGTTTACTTACCATTTTTCCTATTGGTGCATATTTGTATCCAGTTTTTTTCTGTAGTAATAAGAGCCACTATTGTTTATTGCCTAATATCTGCTAAATACTGGGATGCTGTGCTTCATGCTTAGTTTTACTTTTCTACACTAAAACATGAAAGATAGGCATTATTTATCATTTCACATATGAAAAAACCGAGGCTAAGAAGTTATAAAACATCCCTAAGATCAAAAATAATAAGTAACAACTACAGTTCAAACCTAGATTGGTCTGATTCTAAAGCCTATGCATGTTTTTTCTATAACCACAGGCTGCAATTTTAGAAAACTTTTAGTCAAAGGCTTTGGTCATTTTAAGAGACATGATATAAAAAAAACCCAATCTACTTTTTTTTTTTTTTTTGAGATAGAGTCTACTGTGTTGTCCTGGGTAGAGTGTCATAGTATCATCATAGCTCACAGCAATCTCAAACTTTTGGGCTTAAGCAATCCTCTTGCCTCAGCCTCCTTAGTAGCTGGGACTATAGGCGCCCACCACAACACCTGGCTAGTTTTTCTATTTTTAGTAGACAGGGTCTCGTTCTTGCTCAGGCTGGTCTGGAACTCCTGAGCTCAAGCAGTCCATCTGCCTCGGCCTCCCAGAGTGCTAGGATTGCAGGCAGGAGCCCCTGAACCTGGCCGGTGATCTGTTTTTTAAAAGGATAGTGTAAATGTCCATCCCCATGAGTCTTTTCCCAGAATAGGTCTATTTTGAATTTGGCCAGGGAGGGCAAAGATATGATCATTTTGTAGCAACTCAACTCCTGTCCCTCAGGTGCCAGAGACTCATGTTTCTGGAGGATGGTGTGCGGCTGGGGTCTAGGGTATCCTGGGAGCATGAACTTTCCTAAGATCTTGCTCAGAATTGTCAACATGCTTCTAAGCCATTCCTGGAGGCCAGGAACCTTGTTCTGTGGTTTGGAGAATCTAGGAATCCACCAACCCTTTCCATGGAGGACACTTGTGAATTCAGGTCTAGGCTTTTCCCACAGATTTTATGTTCAGAGTCCTTAGTTTCTCTCCACCTCCCAAGCAAGAACCTGCCTCCCAGGAAGTCTGTATCAGGAAAAAGGCAAAGTTTTCTTATGGGGCAGTGTAAAAAAGAACATTAGAAGTGCATCTGGTTATTGCCAAAGGAGGCTAACTATGGATTCCAAAAAGTTAGCCCAAATCATGGCACTTCAGAAAAAGTTGTGGTATTTACCTTTTTAAAATGTCCATCCTCATTCAGGATCTTCTTGTTAAATTTATTTAATTTTCCCTGTATTAGGAAAAAGTTACATGATCATCCTATCCCCCACCCCTATCATATACACACAAACTCTGAGAAATACTTTCTCCTTTTATAGGGAAGAGATAATCATGTGACCCTAAGAAGACAGGACCACCCCCACTCCATCACCTACCCCTTAAACTCAAGGAATGTTTCCTTTAAAGTTCTTCCATCTAAGGTCCTCCTGAGTTTTGCCTGTTCCCCTTATAGCACTGCAGGGACCTTGAGAGGTCATTGGTCCATCTAGTTGCCTCACAATCCCTCCATGGTTGCTGTCTGGGGACAGCCCTGTACATTTGAGGTTTTCTTTCTGTTTGGTTAGAGGCTTATGTCCCTGTATATCATCTAGGGTAGAGTGAGGTGAGGGGGGAGCCCTGGGCTTAATGGAAGATGTCTAAATGTACTGACTGCTGAGAGGGCCCTGTGAGTGTTGATTAGAGTTAAGCCCAGAGTAGCTGCTAATGTACATTCCTGACCGATAGAGACCAGATAATGTGCTCTAAGCAATATTTTTAACCTGTAGGAGATATGGTAGTTTAAAAGAGTTAAGCTTTTCTGCTACTTTTGGTGACACTAGGTGCTAAATTCCCTGCTGACATGAATAGCATTGGATCCTGGGCATTATCAACAAACAAACAACAACATACCACCTTCCTTTTTTGAAGTCTTTCTTCTTCCATTCTTTCCTTTGCTTGCATCTTTCTTTCTGTACCTCTCTTTAATTCTTTCACTGTCCACCTATACTGCATCTTGATTCCTCTCTCTCCCTACTTTCCTAAAGTAAAATCTTGGTGAGCGATAGGAGAAAGGAAATCCAAAAACATGGGAAAGTTGCTGAGAGTGGCAAGCCCTGTCTGCCCACTTTTTAGTTAAGTCTCAGCTGAGGAATGTGGAACTTCTGATTCTCTGTTATAAAACTGACCTAGGAAAAGGGCTCTTGGGTAGAAATAAAAGAGGGTAGTCAGAATGGGGAGCTAGGGTCTATCTGGCTGGTAGGTGAACCAGAAGTTGGAGAGGCCCATCTGCTGATACTTTGAACTTGGTGTGTACAGGGCAGAAAGGATTCTCCATTTCCTCATCCTCCTCCCTCCCCCAAATAGTTACCCCTCCTGGTGCACCACTCCTCCCCATTTATTCCAGGCAATGCCAATGAGATCATCTCTCCTGTTCCAGGTGTGGCCTTTGGCCTTAGGCCAGCTGGGGCAGTGCTTACACACCATCCAGACTGAAGATCGAGTCTGGTCCATTGCTATCAGCCCATTACTCAGGTAAGGGAGACAATTTTGGATATGGTTTTGTCCTATATAATAATGCTTTCATTTTACTAGGTTAGGTGAACTAGAAAATTTTCTACTTACATATTCTTTTTTTTTTTTTTTTGAGACAGCATTTTGCTCTGTCACCCTGGGTAGAGTGCAATAGCATCATCATAGCTCACTGCAACCTCAAACCCCTGGGCTCAAGTGATTCTCCTGCCTCAGACTCCTGAGTAGCTGGAACTATAGATACTCACCATTACACCCAGCTAATTTTTTCTATTTTGGGTAGAGACAGAGTCTCACTTTTGCTCAGGCTTGTCTTGAACTGACCTCAAGCAATCCTCCTACCTTGGCCTCCCAGAATGCTAGGATTACAGGCATGAGCCACCACACCAGGTCTTTTCTATGTTCTTGTATATTCTAGGTTGGTTTGAGCTGCTTCCGTGGAGATTTAAAAACCCTCCAGAGATTTGAGGTCTTTGGGTAACTGTACATGCATGAGGTTGAGATAACCTCTGAGGGCTAATGTTAAGGAAAGTATACTATATTAGAATATAATAAGAGTTCAGCTGTTAACAGAGATGTCTCTTCTGGACCAGATGCCCTCTGGGGTTGTTTCCACAGCAGAGGTCATTTAGCATCCCTGGAGATGGCAACACCAGCCAGCCTGCTCTCGTAACTCATATCTCTGCTTTGTTCCTCTTAGAAAATGTCCTCTGTGGTATTCCTCACAGAGTTGAGTCATCAGGAGAGGCTTGGGGCCTTTATCCACCTGGGCCCTTAAATGAAGACATATATATGTGGAATAGAGACATTGATGATTGTAGCAGAAGTGTGAAATTTTTACCCTTTATCCTACCCTTTGGCCTGACTGGTATTTCTCAAGCTTTACTTATGAATATGTGTGCTTTGAATCCCAACTTCTGCTTTCCAGGTTCTCTACAACCAAGGCAGAGTCTCTTTCCCCCAGCCAACAGGGTAAATAGACTCTCTCTCCTATACCTGTTCTGCCAGATTATTTGCCTGGGTTCTTATCCTACTTTCTTCACCCCTCACTCCCCACCCAAATAGAAATGGGAAAGCTGTGGGGCTGCTGATGTTCAATACTGGGGTTAAGTCAATCACTTACTTTATGAGTGAGTTGGTCCCCACCTCTTTGCTCAGCCTTTTTCCTCACTCCATGGAGCCTGTACCCTTCCTCCTGCTCCCTTCCACACCTCCTTTTCAGATTTCTTTTCTTCCTAAGAATTAGAGCCGATTAACCACGTCATTAATTCTTCAATTTGACGGCTGATATAGCAAGACCTGAAACACATTGCTGACCCCAGAGAATGGAGACCCCATTCCTTAGCATATTGACGATGGGAGAAGTTAATTAAAATTCCACAGAGCTGAGGTGTCAGCTAACCTATAAACCTGTCGCTGTTCAGAACAAATCATTCTAGCAATCCTAGAAAACAGGGAAGGAAAGACCAGCAGGGAGTGGAAAGGCTAAATGTGTGGGAGAAGAGAGTGGAAAATGGAGGCATCGAGTTTTGTCCCCTCCTCAGTTTCTTTCTAATGCTACCCTCTTTAAGACCAATTAGCCAGGATTAGGGGTCTGGGGGCTGGATATGTGTAATGTTTGAAAGAAGGCAGGACAGCCTGTGGGAGGTGACAGGTATGCTGGTGACTTTGTCTTAGTAGTTGTTTGTGCACATCTGCTGGCTGAAGACTGGAGTGGGGTTGGTGCAGGAGGGAAGCTCTTCAGGGTTGGAGATTGTCCATGTGCATTCTGCATGGAGATTGAGGCCAAAGAACACAGACAGGCTCACCCTTATTCCCTCACCCCCACATTTCTCTACTCCAGCCACTGCCTCTGGAGTGTTTAAGCCACCTTTTAGAATACAGCACAGCAACTCTTGAAGATGGTGTCAATAAAAGAGGTTGAGGGCAGAGTCTGCCCTCATCATTAAGAAGCATTTGAGGCTCGACGCCTATAGCTCAACCGGCTAAGGCGCCAGCCACGTACACCTAAGGTGGCGGGTTCGAATCCCCAGCCCGGACCCGCCAAACAACAATGACGGCTGCAACCAAAAAATAGCCGGGCGTTGTGGCGGGCGCCTGAGGTCCCAGCTACTTGGGAGGCGGAGGCAAGAGACTTGCTTGAGCCCAGCAGTTGGAGGTTGCTGTGAGCTATAATGCCACGGCACTCTACCCAGGGGGACAGCTTGAGGCTCTGTCTCAAAAAAAAAAAGAAGCATTTGAGATCACAATAAACTGAGTTTGGGCTTTGGGGCCACAGTTTGGAGACTGGCTTTACAGAAGGACTTAACTTCCTATAATTACTACTACTACTACTGTTTGACTGCCACTACTACTAGCAGCTAACATTTATTAGTCATTTGCTTTGTGCTAGACCCATTCCTAAGTCTTTGACATATCTCATCTTTGGTGAACACTGGGTCTTGTGTTTTCTTCACATTCTTCTTCGGAGTCTTCTGGTCTTCTTGGTATATTTTCTTGGCCTGGAATAGTTGGTGGCTGTTCAGCTTCTGACCCACAATTATTTGAGACAATCCGAGACATCAATAAATTCTTTTTAAGAATAGTTTTTATTTGAGATTTTGTCTTTACACTGGATGATCAGGATATATGCTGGTATTAGCGCTGCCCTTTTTCTCTTTCCCAAATAATATATGGGGCATGATGGCTGTAGGATCTTTTTACCTATTATTAAATCCTTTTCTTCTCACTTTTTTTTTGAGACAGAGCCTCAAGCTGTCCCCCTGGGTAGAGTGCTGTGGCATCACAACTCATAACAACCTCCAACTCCTGGGCTCAAGCAAGTCTCCTGCCTCAGCCTCCCAAGTAGCTGGGACCACAGGCGCCCACCACAACACCCGGCTATTTTTTGGTTGCAGCTGTCATTGTTTGGTGGGCCCAGGCTGGATTTGAACCCGCCACCTTAGGTGTATGTGGCTGGCGCCTTGGCCACTTGAGCCACAGGTGCCGAGCCTCTTCTCACTTTGACCATGTATTTAAACCTTTTAATAAACTCATCCATTTTCTCAATCTTGGGAGACACTGCCTCTTAGCTTTAGGGTCTGTTACTTAGAGCAGTCTGGGAGATGAGTTTGGCTATGCCACCAGCTAGCACGGCAGCCTCAAGAAAGTCATTCCCTCTCCTAGCCTCAGTTTCCTCATCTATTAAACATGAATACTCTTTTCTTTACAGACCTTACTAGATTATTGTGAAAATGGCCTACAATAATTTATATAAAAATACTCTAAAAAAATACTCTAAAAACTAAAAGGGGTTGGGTGTGGTGACTCACACCTGTAATCCTAACATTCCTGATTAGGAATTCGAGACCCGCCTGAGCAAAAATAAGATTCTGTCTCTACTGCAAATAGAAAAAGCTGGGTGTTGTGGCAGGTGCCTGTAGTTCTGGCTACTCAGGAGATTGAGGTGGGTAGATCAAGGGTTTGAGGTTTGCTGTGAGCTAGGTTGATGCTTAGCACTGTAGTCTAAGGCAAATGAGTGAGACTCTGTCTCAAAAACAAACAAACAAATATATGCCAGGTTTCACTCTTGAAATGCCAGAGTGAAACTCTTTTCTTTTCTGGTATAATATTTGCTTACCGGCTTTAACTACTCTGAAGTATCTACAATTTGCCTGAGCTTTTTTTGGCCCTCAGGAAGTTACATTGTTCTTTTATAGGCTTCCTGATGTGGAACCCTAGTGGGAATCTCTCTTCCTTTTCCCCTTATAGTGGCCTTGCTCTCAATGGCTGCCTTCTATACCCTGCTCTGCCATCATTCCTGTTTTAGTGTATCACTGATGTGATGTGACCCTGGACCCCTCATGTAGAACATGAAGAGATGAAGGCAGCAGCTGTCCTCTAGGGCAAATATTCATTGTTTATCCCTTATGTAGGTGGAGGGAACCTGGACAGTTAGGAGACCTAGCATAGCTCTTTACTCAGTTAATCTCTTTCTTCTATTTAAAATAATTTGTCAGACCTATTCATTTTACTTGTCTTTGATACCAGGGCTTTTCTACTTTATTTACTTGTGTATATGTATATACTCAGGCATTTGTAGTATGAAACCTGAATCCTCAAACCCTAGGCTTAATTTGAGGTCATCATGACTGGGAGAAAGTAGATATTCTGTCCTGTGTCTAATGTTGCCTTCCCTCCCTTCCATGACCTTGAGTTTTTGATTATTAAACAGTTGTGGAGGATGACATTTAATATAGGTTATGTATGGCCAGTTGTGGTGGCTCACGCCTATAATCCTAGTACCCTGGGAGGCTGAGGCAGGAGGATTGCTTGAGCTCAGGAGTTTGAGACCAGCCTGAGCAAGAGTGAAACCCAACTCTACTAAAAATAAAAAAGCTAGCCGAGTGGGGTGGCAGGTGCCTATAGTCTCAACTACTCAGGAGGCTGAGGCAAGAGGATCACTTGTGGCCAAGAGTTTGCAGTTGCTATGAGCTATGACAACCTGGCACTCTACCCAGGGTGACAGAGTGAGACTTTATCTCAAAATAAATAAATAAATAAATAAATAAATAAATAAATAGTTGTGTGCTTAGAGTCATGTTTAGATACTCAAAAAAACGTAGAAGGAAAATCAGTAGACTCTAAAGGAAGGTGGCAGGCAAGGACCTTTTCCTCTGCCTCCCACATAACCTCTCCCATGTTCTCATCCTGATATCAATAATCCTGTTCTTAAGATTTGTGATTTACAGGCTCAGCACCTGTAGCTCACTGGTTAGGGCACCAGCCACATACACCAGAGCTGGTGGGTTCAAATCCAGCCCTGCCAAACAACAATGACAACTATAACCAAAAATAAAAAAAAAAAGCTGGGCATTGTGGCAGATCCTTGTGGTGAAATGAATCTGTAGGCCTACCTATCCTGTTTGCCTATGAGGGGAAGGGAAAGGAGTCCATAGTTCTTCTTCTTCAGATGCCAGATTTATTGCCCTCCAAGAAAAAGAAGTTGCTCAGCAGAACTCTTTCCCCATCTCTGAATAACACTTACTGTCATGTGAGTGTGGTCAGGAAGGCTCCCAGGGCACTTTTAATCTCTTCTCTCCTGCTTCTGTCATTAGGGAAATATATGAGTGGTATAGGTGTAGAAACTTGACTTAGCTGTGTTATTAAATATACAATATAATTTTGTGTAACTTTGCTTACTGTGGTGGCCTGTTTGTTTTGGGGGAGATTAGTCCAAGTCTGCATGAAATGTACCGATTCAAATTTGTAAAGTGTGTTTGGGTCTCTGGGGGGTTTTGATGGAAAAGCTGCCCCTTCTTGCTTCATTTCTCCCAGAGTTGAGGGAGAGTCTGGAAGGATAGCAATCATTGTGCACTGTTTGGTAAGGGAGTGGGTTTTGGGAGAAAGCAGGGTATTTGTTCCAGTGGCGACAGGGTTTACTGTGTGTTGTGTGTGTGGTAGATGCAACCAGCTGGTTGAAATACATCTTTCTTTGGTAAAAGGTAATTGCATCTGGATTTTTCTCTGGTTTGAAAGATTGAAAAAAATAAGTAGCCAACTTTCAGTTTGGATTTTTTTGATTCCCAATAGTGCAGCGATCCTTTGGCCTAGGGCTTCATAACTCACTCAATGCTTTTTTTTTTTAATTAAATCATAGCTATATACATTAGTTAATGTAATCATGAGATATAATGTGCTGGTTTTATATACCATGTGAAATATTTTCATCAAATTGGTTAATATAGCCTTCACCGCATTTTCTTAGTTATTGTGTTAATACATTTTTATTCTACACTTAGTAAATTTAACATGTACCCTTGTAAAATGCACTGTAGGTGTGGTCCCATCAATTACCCTCCCTCCATCCATCCTCCCCCCTCCCCTCCCCTGCCTCTCCTCTTTCCCCTTCTTCTTGGGCTATAGTTGGGTTATAGCTTTCATATGAAAGCTATAAATTAGTTTCATATGAAGTAGGGCTGAGTACATTGGATTCTTTTTCTTCCATTCTTGAGATACTTTGCTAAGAAGAATATGTTCCAGCTCCATCCATGTAAACATGAAAGAGGTAAAGTCTCCATCTTTTTTAAGGCTGCATAATATTCCATGATGTATTAATTTATTAATCTATTCATGGGTTGATGGGCACTTGGGCTTCTTCCATGACTTACACAATTAAGAATTGGGCTGCAATAAACATTCTGGTGCAAATATCTTTATTATAAAGTGATTTTTGGCCTAGTAGAGGAATTGAAGGATCAAAAGGCAGGTCTATTTTTAGATCCCTAAGTGATCTCTAAACATCTTTTCAAAAGGAATGTATTCGTTTGCATTCCCACCAGCAATGCAGAAGTGTTCCCTTTTCTCGACATCCACGCCAACATCTCTGGTTTTGGGATTTTGTGATATGGGCTAATATTACTGGGGTTAGATGATATCTCAAAGTGGTTTTGATTTGCATTTCTCTGATGATTAAGGATGATGAGCATTTTTTCATGTGTCTGTAAGCCGTGTGCCTATCTTCTTCAGAGAAGTTTCTTTTCAAGTTTCTTGCCCACCCTGAGATGGTATCACTTGTTCTTTTCTTGCTAATACATTTGAGTTCTCTGTGGATTCTGGTTATTAAACCTTTGTCGGAGATATAACCTACAAATATCTTCTCCCATTCTGAGGGCTGTTTGCTTTACTTACTGTGTTCTTGGCTGTGCAGAAGCTTTTTAGTTTGATCAGATCCTAGTAATATATTTTTGGTGTTGATTCAATTTCCTGGGGAGTCTTCCTCATAAAATATTTGCCCAGGCCTATTTCTTCAAGTGTATTCCCTGCATTTCTTCTAGTATTTTTATAGTTTCATGTCTT
>NW_003852416.1:19021534-19028929 GCF_000181295.1 Otolemur garnettii
ATCCCAGAGGTTCTGATAATTCGTGTCTTCATTATCATTTTGTTCCAAAAATTTGGTGATTTCCTTCTTAATCTTGTCTGTGACCCAGCTATCATTCAGCATAAGGTTAGTTTCTATGTTTTTGTATGAATATGCAGATTCCTGTTGTTACTGAATTTAACTTTTATTCCATGATGGTCCGAGAAGATGCAAGGAATAATTTCTAGTCTTTTAAATTTGCTGAGGTTAGACTTGTGACCTAAGGTGTGATCAATTTTGGAGGATGTTCCATGGGCTGATGAGAAGAATGTGTATTCAATTTTGTTAGGATGAAATGTTCTGTAGATGTCTGTTAAATCCAATTGTTGAATGGTTAAGTTTAAGTCTAAAATTTCTTTGCTTAGTTTCTTATTGGAGGATCTATCCAACACTGCCAGAGGAGTGTTAAAAACAAGTTGCATATGTCTATTAAAGTCTCTCTTATAAATTGAGGTGCATTCTGGTTGGGTGCATAAATGTTAATAATTGAAATCTCATCATGTTGAGTGTTACCCTTAACAAATATGAAGTAACCATTCTTATTTTTTCTTACTTTTGTTGGTTTAAAGCCTATTATATCTGTGAATAAAATTGCAACACCTGCTTTTTTCTGATTTCTATTTGCCTGAAATATAGATGACCATCCCTTCACCTTGAGTCTATATTTATCTTTTAAGGTAAGATGAGATTCTTGTATGCAGCTGATATCTGCCCTGAGTTTTTGTATCCAGTCCGCCAACCTGTGCCTCTTTAGAGGACCATTCACATTAATTGAGAATATTGATAAGCCTGATAGTATCTTGGGTATCGAGTTTTCGAAAGTCCAGTGGACATTGTAATCCTATCACCACTATGGAAGTTGGAATTTGATCAAAAATTTCTGAGTGAGTTTACTCTGGTGGTAGAGGATTACGCTGGTCATTATGGAGGATAGGTCTGAGAATATCCTGGAGAGCTGGTTTAGTTATGGCAAATTTCTTCAACATGTGAATGTCATTAAAGTATTTAATTTCTCCATCATAAATGAGACTCAGTTTAGCTGGATACAGGATCCTGGGTTGAAAATTATTTTGTTTTAGGAGATTAAAAGTCGATGACCACCCTCTTTTAGCTTGAAAGGTTTCAGCAGAGAGATCTGCAGTCATTCTAATATTCTTCCCCTTGTAGGCTTTCTTATGTCTGGCTTGCAGAATTTTCTCCTTCATATTAACTATGACGAAGTGAATTATAATGTGTCTGGAAGATGCCTCATTTGGGTTGAGTTGTGCTGGGGTTCTGAAACTGTCTGCTATCTGAATTTCAGAATCTCTTGGCATGTCTAGGAAGTTCTCCTTGATTATCTCATGGAGTAGAGCATCTGTGCCTTTGGAAGCCACCTTGTGGCCTTTAGGAATTCCTATAAGGCGAATATTAGTATTCTTTGAATTATTCCAGAGTTCTCTGAGAGAATGATCCATTTTTGCTCTCTACTTCTCTTCCTCTTTGAGCATTTAGGAATATTCAAAAGCTTTAACTTCAGTGTCAGAAATCCTTTCTTCTGCCTGGTCCATTCTGTTACTGAGGGATTCTACTGTATTTCTCAGATCTTTGAGGGCTGTAAGTTCTTGTTTGAATGTGTCAAAATCTTTGGTGATTTTGTCTTTGAATTCACTGAATTCTCAAGACAACTTTTGAAATGCTCCTTGAATTTCTAATTCCAACTTTACCTCCATTCTATTAATCTTATTTGCAATCCAAATTCTAAATTTGATTTCTGACATCCCAGCCATTTGTTTATGAATGGGATCTTGTGCTGTGTCTGCCATGTCACTCCTTGGGGGAGTTGATCTACTCTGATTTTTCATGTTCCCAGAGTTTTCCCACTGATTCCGCACCATGATTATTTTACACCCTTTGGCTAGATGAGCAGATAAGGTGAGGTTGGGTTGGGGGCTCCTGGAGTAGGGATTAACCAGCCCTTTGCCCAAGACCTGTGACTGGTGTCTGTACCTTTTCCCCTAGACCTTTGCAAAGGACCTATACAGTGCTACAGCCTGAGACACTGGGGACCTGCTTGGTGTGGTGGGGCTAATCTTGTTTTCAGCTGGTCTCTATCCAATCCTAGTGAATCAGTAACTTTGGGTTGAAGTCTCAGCCTTTACTCATGGGGCCTGCATTTCTGTCCCAGATCTGTTCAGCCAGTGCTGCCACTGGAGTAGAGGCCTGGCTTTCTCTGGTTGCCAAGAGAGGTGGGGAGTGTCTCTCCAAAATATCCCCAGGGGCGTGAACCCTGTTGTTCCCGCCACTGCTACTCTTTGCCATGGGGCACTGCTTCTCCCTCTCCTGTATGGCTCCCTTGGTCCACAGTCCTCTCCTCACACCTGTGCCACAGAATCAGCACAGACCTATTGTTTATTTCCTTGGGGTCACAGCTCACCTCAGCAGGGTTGATGTGTGTTTTTCAGCCTTCTCTCTTGGCTCAGCTCTAAGCCATCAGCTTACTTGCTAAACTTCTGTCCTTTAACTCTCCTTCTGAACGGGAGCCTCTGTGGAAAGCTGGCTCCTGTCAGCCATCTTGCCTCCACCCTCTCACTCAATGCTTTTTGGAGAAGAATCAAAAGTAAATATTATGCGTTTGCCTTTTTCTTTTTTTGATTGGCTATGCACAGCTGGATGTGAAGGGGATTTTTAACCCTAATAAACTAAAGATGCAGATGGATGACTTTGTAGTGCTTCACACTGTAGCTGGTATTCCAGATGGCATGGACCATAGATGGCTTGGGGAATCTCTCTGTTCTCCCTTCCCAGGGGCAAGAGTAGAGGGGAAGCCTCTTATAGGGCCTATCTAGGGAAAGGAGACATTAAAAGCTAGGCAAAGAGTGGCTTGGTGTCCCCCTTTGCAAAACTGCAGGTATAGCAGGGAACTTCCTGCATGTGGTGCCCCTGGATGAGTCAGAGGCACAAAGACACCACGGAGGGGCTAGTTGCTGGGGTGGCTGGAAGGGACATTATAACACATGGAGAAAGATGGAAACTGTGGGTAATGCTTCATGGGCCTACTGTCTCAGCCTTAAATGAGCTTAAATTATAAAAGGATCAATCTAGGGATGCCAATAAGTGAGGTCCTGCTAAATCTCTGTGCAGTGTCTTCTACCGTTAGAGCTCATGCCTCCGCAAATCCAAGCCTCTTAGAAGGTTGTATCCATCAGTAGCAAGGATCAAATACCACAGGGATGAGTTTCACTTCCCCAGGACCCTGTATTTCTGCTATTACCCAGGAAAGGATGAGCTCATGTGTTGAGTTGCTGGCCTGAAACCAGTACCCTCCCAGTCCTGGTCCCAGGTCCTAGTCAATTCATGGGATTGACTCCTTCCCTGAGCAGCATAGTTGGCTTACTTGTCAAAAGCTGACTTAAATAAACACTAAAAATAGAAACAGAGGCCACTGCAGAGGACTAGATATTGTGGAGACAGAGTTGATGCATTAATACACTGCCCCCTGCAAATAGGGATATATTTCTGTCTCTCAGTCTCAGTGTTTAAATTCTTTCTTTCTCTGTCTCTGTCTTTCTCTTTCCTTTCCTCTTCTATGCCCCCACCCATCCCTGTTTCTGTTTCTCTCTCCAGATACTGCCTAAGCATTGCTATGCTCTAACCGCTAGGAAACAACAGTGAACTAGATGATGTAGTCTGATAGAAGAGACAGACAAGTAAAGTGGTTAGTACAGTGTGGTAAATTCTCAGATGAGGTTTAGACAGAGCCTTGGGAACACATTGGAGAGATTAGTCTTCTTCCTCCTCCTACTGCCTGAGTCTCCTGGCTTCATTCCCCATCTACACCATTCTTACACTCTTTGCTCATCAGGAAGAGAAGGGAATCTTCCTGCCTTTAGTTGCTGCTGACTTTTCTGGGTTGTATGTACAACGTGCCTGTGTTTTTCCACCTTTGATCACTGTTCTGCCAACAGATAATTTAGCAATCACATCCCTAGGTGGAAGCATGGAGTTAATGTTAAAATTAGGTTGTTTTTTTTCCCTCTTTAAACTTCAGTGGGTGATGAGGCAGAGAGGGAAGGAGGCGGGAGGGTGAAGGGGAGTCATAAATTCTGTGGCTGGTGTAGCTGTTCTCTGAGCAGCCGGGAAGCCTCTGATGTCTCCACAGCACTTTCATTAACATTTAAATTAAGGGTTTGTTTTCCAGTCTGTTTTATAGGTAGGGACCTTTCATGGCCTGTCACATGTGCCACTCCTCTCAACCCCCCAGCAAGTGTATAATTGTAGCCACTGCTCTATCCTAACTCTGGGTTTTAGCCATAGGTTCAAAGAAAATTCCCCGAGATGGAGCTTTGGAAGTACAAGATGTAATAGTCAGGATGTGGGTGTTACTCTTCAAATGAAGGTGTTGTATAGGAGCTTTTTCTCTTCTTATCTGACCTATGCTTTTCTCTGCTCTTCAGGGGACATATACTTCAGTCTGACTCTGACTCCCTCTCATCCTTCTTACCTTTCCTTGGGCCATGGGGTAGGTGGGTAAAAAAGGTGCAGTCTATCTGAATGGTTTCTTCTCCAATCATAAGTTAAGGCCTCATTCTAAGATAAAGATCTCCATGCTTATCTTCCTGCTTTGATTATTATGATTGTTAGTTTTTAGCCTCATGAATACTTTTCTCCTACTCCACTTAGTCTTAGAAAGGTAACAAAATAAAAGGATTACTAACTGAGAGAAATTTATAACATAATAGCATCCTTTGGTTCAAAACAGTGCATTCTAACATAGACATATGAATACACACCAATACTTAGTCACTAGCTCTGAGTGTACCTGTGTTAGAAATAGCTTACTGATTAGTAGAAGATTATTTCAGGAATACCCATATCTTGACATTTAGAGGAAGCTCTCCTACAACCTCAATGAATGTATTTGTTTCCAAGCTTCCTTTCATATAGGGATATTCTGGCAGCATTTGGGGATGAAAAGACATCTCTGTTCTGGTTTGTCTTTCCCATCAGCATCCTGTTTATCTGTAGATCATGGGAATATATACTATCCACATATGAAGAATCTCATTAGTTTAAACTTCTGAGGGCTTAGTATACCCACTGCTGGTTTCTAGTTAGTTTTTTTCTCTGGACAGTAATGAAAGGAGAATTGGGACCTTTCTCTCTTTCTATTCAGAAGCTGAGAATTTTCCTTTCTCTTGGAGCCTGAACTTTACTGCCCAAGTCACCACATCTTTTCTGCTTCCTCCATTCAACCATTTAAACCATCCATGATTTATCTGCAGAGTTGAAGATGGCTAAGT
Source organism: Otolemur garnettii (assembly GCF_000181295.1). Classification (NCBI taxonomy): domain Eukaryota; kingdom Metazoa; phylum Chordata; class Mammalia; order Primates; family Galagidae; genus Otolemur; species Otolemur garnettii. The sequence continues at coordinate 19,026,835 of NW_003852416.1, forward strand.
GTCTTGGTCTCTTGTGCCAGGTAACCTTGTGAACAGGTGGACACTCTCATGCCCTGAGGTCTTGCCCGTGGGGAATAAGGGAGGTACTGGGGTGACCCCTCTGCAGGTGCTGCTTGGGCTCAGATTGCAGGCTGGTGTTTAGGCCATGCCTGGTGGTGATTAATCTGAGACACGGGCCGACAGAGGCCCAGCCAGGGCAGCTTTGGTCCCTCACTGTGAAGACCTTTGGCTCAGAGACTGAACTGATCTCTGTAGCCTGCTTCGGCTTGGGGTTTGATCTGTCAAGGCTAAAGAGGAACCTGATGGTAGAGCGGAAACTTCTAGCCCTTTCTAACTTACAGCACTGATCCGTTCCAGTGGCCTTGTCATGATAATACTCGTATATTTAGGAAGATTTCCCCACCTGTTAGCTGTAACACTCAGATCAGTCAAAAGGGGGCTCTTCATGAAAGATCTATTAGTTTTTTGAGCTACTGGAGCTTACTCTTCTAAATAGTGTGGGATATTAGTGTGGGGATTGCTAGTGGGAATTAGTAAAAAAGGCAATAATGGGGGTATGACTGAATCAGTAGCAGAATGTCTGTTTTTGTGTTGGGGGTCATGCCAAAGGTGGAAGCATTCTTCTGCAATTACGTAGCCATCAGGCCATTTGGGGCAGATTTCAGCACTCCAATTTAGAATCAAATCTTAAGTTCCTTGTCTCCCTTTTCATTTCAAACCAAAAAAAAATTTTTTAAATTAAATCATAAACACATAGATCATATATACATTTATACATTTATGGGGTACAATGTGCTGATTTCATATAGAATTAGGAACGCTTACATCACACTGGTTAATATATACCTCATCTTGTTTACTTGAGTATTGTGTTAAGATGTATATGCTAATAGATCCAACATGCACCCTTGCATTATGCACCCACCATAGGTGTGATCCCACCGTTCACCCTCCCTGAATCTGACATCCTCCATCCCCTCTCAATGCCCCCCTCCTCCCTCCTTCAACTTGGGCCATAGTTGTGATCTATTCTTCATATGAAAGTGTGAGTGATTGTAAATTGGTTTCATAGTAGTACTGAGTACATTGGATATTTTTTCTTCCATTCTTGAGATACTTTACTACCGTGTTTCCCCCCAAATAAGACCTACCCCCAAAATAAGCCCTAGCAGGATTTCTATATATTTGTTAAATATAAGCCTTAACCTGATAATAAGACCTAGTAATGGGTATGGCTATGCAGCATATGCATTTTGGTGCAGAGCAGTAAGGAAGACTATTATCTGCACAGCTCCTTTCTTCAAGCCATTCGCACTTTCGCAGGTGTATGTTTGGTAACCTCAGTGGCAGGCATCCTATTGCGCCTGTGTGAATGGCTAGGGGAAAGGAGTTCACGCATCACTAGCGCCAGCCCCACCAACAAGGTCGGCTCCCCCTGTCAGGTTCCAGAACAAGATGACTTAACTGTATTTGAATAAATGTAGATTGTTGTATTATACTTAGTAAAGATAAGACATCCCCTGAAAATAAGCCTTAGTGTGTCTTCTTGAGAAAAAATAAATATAAGACAGTGTCTTATTTTCAGGAAAACATGATAAGTAGGATATGTTCCAGCTCCATCCATGTAAACGTAAAAGAGGTAAAAGTCTCTATCTTTTTTAAGGCTGCATAATATTCCATGGTATATATATACTACAATTTATTAATCCATTCATGGGTCAGTGGGCACTTGGGCTTCTTCCATGACTTGGCTATTATGAATTGAGCTGCAATGAACAGTCTGGTGCAGATATCTTTGTTATGAAGTGATTTTTGGTCTTCTGGATATATACCTAGTAGAGGAATTGCAGGATCAAACGACAGGTCTACTTTTATTTTTTTTTATTTTTTATTTTTTTTTTAGTTTTTGGCCAGGGCTGGGTTTGAACCCACCACCTCCAGCATATGGGGCTGGCACCCTACCCCTTTGAGCCACAGGCACTGCCCAGGTCTACTTTTAGATCCCTGAGTATTCTCCATACTTCTTTCCAAAAGGGATGTATTAGCTTACACTCCTACCAGCAGTGCAGAAGTGTTTCCTTTTCTCCATATCCAC
>NW_003852416.1:19029056-19031006 GCF_000181295.1 Otolemur garnettii
AGCAGCTGGGACCACAGGTGCCTGCCACAACACCCGGCTATTTTTTGGTTGCAGCCATCATTGTTGCTTTGGTGGGCCCGGGCTGGATTCGAACCTGCCACCTTAGGTATATGTGGTTGGCGCCTTAGCCAGTTGAGCCACAGGTGCTGAGCCACAATGTACAATTTTAATGCAACTCCTATGAAAGCTCCACTGTCATACTCTACAGATCTGGAAAAAAAAGTACTTTGTTTTATATGGAATCAGAAAAAATCTCAAATAGCCAAGACATTACTCAGAAATAAAAACAAAGCAGGAGGAATCATGCTACCAGACCTCAGATTATACTACAGATTGATATTGATCAAAACTGCATTGTATTGGCATGAAAACAGAGATGTAGATCTATGGGACAGAATAGAGAACCAAGAGATGGACCCAGCTACTTACAGTTATTTGATCTTTGACAAGCCAATTAGAAACATTCAGTGGGGAAAAGATTCCCTATTTAACAAATGGTGCTGAGTAAGCTGGCTGGTGACCTGTAGAAAACTGAAACTGGACCCACACCTTTCACCATTAACAAAAATTGATTTTTACTGGATAAAAGATTTAAGCTTAAGACATGAAAGTATAAAGATTCTTGGAGAGAGTGCAGCAGAAGCACTTGAAGAAATTGGCCTAAAAAGCTGAACTAAAAAGCTTCTGCACTGCCAAGAACACAGTAAGTAAAGCAAGTAGACAGCTCTCAGAATGGGAGAGGTTATTTGCAGGTTATGCTTCTGATAAAGTTTTGATAACCAGAATCCGCAGAGAACTCAAACCTATTAATAAGAAAAAAATTGTTGACTCAGTGACTGTGGCTCAAGTGGCTAAGGTGCCAGCCACATATACCTAAGGTGGCGGGTTCAAATCCAGCCCGGGCCCGCCAAAAACAACAATGACAGCTGTAACCAAAAAATAGCTGGGCATTGTGGCGGGTGCCTGTGGTCCCAGCTACTTGGGAGGCGGAGGTAGGAGACTCACTTGAGCCCAGGAGTTGGAGGTTGCTGTGAGCTGTGATGGCATGGCACTCTACCTAGTGGGATAGCTTGCGGCTGTCTCAAAAAAAAAAATTGGTTTCAGAGTCTTACTCTGTTGTCCTGAGTATTGTGCCATGGCATCATAGCTCACAGCAACCTCAAACTCCTGGGTTTGAGTGATCTCTTTGCCTCAGCCTCTGGATTAGCTGGGACTATAGGCACCCGCCACGATGCCTGGCTAGTTTTTCTATTTTTAGTAGAGACGAGAGTCTCATTCTTGCTCAGGCTGGTCTCAAATTTGTGAGCTCAGAAAATCCACCTGCCTTGGCCTGGCATAGTGTTAGGATTATAGGTGTGAGCCACCACATCCAACCCCCCATTTTTTTTTTTAATAACCCTACCTTCCTCCCCCCATTTTCATCAGATTCCTGGATCCTTGACCCTCCAGGTGGCAGTCTCTGGTGCCATTTGTATTTGTTCAGGGCAATGACGCATGGTTCTACTTGGCCCAAGAATAGGAATTCTAGTGTCTATAACAGTTTCCCTGTAGCAGCAAGTCTCAGTGAGTTACTTTATTATAAAAGTTCCATTTGGCAGTAAAGAGTTTGGGAGCCAAGAACTGGAACATATCCCTCACACCATCAAGAAAGAGAAAAGGCATTTATGTGTATCAACAGTGGAATATGTTGCCACCATTGATGTGGGAAACTGCCTGTATAGATGCTATGAATCATAAAGGTTTGTGGTGATTCTGAGTTTTGCTATGCTGACTAGAATTTCTATGCATGATGACAGTAAACGATGCACATTTTGCATCAGCAAACCAAAGAATGTATTTGTCTTTTCATTAAGACCAGTAATAAAAGACTGTGGATTGGACATCTTCTAATCATTGTGCTTCTCTAACTAAGCAGTTTCTTGAAAAGGATGGTTTAGGCTCGGCGCCTGT
>NW_003852416.1:19031308-19041892 GCF_000181295.1 Otolemur garnettii
AGGTACTGAGCTTTTGGAAGCAGCAATTTTTTTTTTTCTATGGTATGTGAGTTATGTACCTGTGTGTTGCAGACAAAACTCTTATGTCTCTGGGGCATCCTATAAGACTGATTACTACCCAGGTACCTTGCCTCTTTTCCAAGCTTGTACTCTGGCCAGCACATCTTCATAGAGTGCAATGTGTGACATAGTCTGTGGTACCCTGTCAGAGAGGCTTGGGTCAGGCCTGTCTGAGGTGCTGACATAGGTGGGAGATTGGAGGGAGGAGGGAAGTAAGTACATGCATGCAGAAGCTATGGTAACTGCACAGGGAATATTAGTCCAGGAGCTGCTGGCCCAGGAAATTGCTTTCTGTAGAAGCTTTCCTTTTTTATAGTTTGCAATGCATAGTTCATGATGCAAAATGAAAACATAAATGGGCATAAGAAAGCATTGGGGGGGGAGGGCAGGTGGGGTGCCATTTGAGATGTGGTAACATCCAGAATCTTACAGAAGAGAATTTCAAGTAATGAGAGAAAAACTTTTAAGACATTAAAATAATTTTAAGCATGTTTTACTGTGCGACTTCCCCCTCATCTTCTCTACATACTCATGTTCAGATTTGTCTCTGGGCCTGCTGTCTCCTCTTTTGCTCCTTCTTACAGCAAAGCCATAAACCAGCTTTTGGAACAATGGCCATGGGGTCATGGTGTATTATTTTGATTTTTACAGGAGGCCGAAAAACAGCAGCCCTATCTAAAGTCAGCGTGCTTTAGAAAATGTGAACACACTGGTCCTGGGGACTGTGGGCTGAAGAACATACATCTTGAAGTCAGGAGCTTGCCTGCTTTGAGAAGGTATTAAAGTCAAGGCTCTTCATTTTATACTTGCTCAGATCCTCTTGAGACCAGTGGGTAGGCTTGATGAAGCAGAGTGTAAGGCCCCTGGGCCTTTTTTCTCTCTTGATTTCTCGTGTTTCATCTGCCCCATCTAGACAGGTGTGACTTTCTTCCTCTAGGCTAGAAGCACTTATATGTCTATGTTGCCTCTAGATACTTTGGTGATATTGGCCATGAGGATAGATAGGGGGTGGCCACAGTTTTCATTACCTTGGCATAGCAAGTAATTAAGTGAGAAACTTCAAACTGGCTTCTTTTAATTGCTTAGCTAGACAGGAAGATACAAATAGAAGCCAGAAGGCAGTATGTGGAAGGAGAGCTTTTTAAGTATAAATATGCCTCAGTAGTAGAAACCCCTTTGCAATGAGGGCTTCTTCATCTCCTTTGTGTGAAGCTTCATTGCTCAAATGATGTGCATTGGATGAAGGAAAAGCTGAGTTGTGCAGGATAAAGTGAAATGTACCACTTTCTGCCTATAGTTACCATGAATGCCAACCCCCTTCCTTCTTCATTGATTGATTTTTTTTTTTTTTTTTTTTTTTTTGGATATAGGTCTTGCTCTATTGCTAGCTAGTGTGTAGTGACATCATCATAGCTCAGTGCAGCCTCAAACTTCTAGATTTAAGGGATCCTTCTAGCTTAGCCTCCTGAATAGCTGGGACTGTAGGTGTGCATTACCTTGCTTGGCTAATTTTTTTTTTTTTTAATAGAGACAGAGTCTTGCTCTGTTTCCCAGGCTGGTCTTGAACTCCTCAAGCAATCTTTCTACTTTAGCCTCCCAAAGTGTTGGGATTATAGGTGTGAGCCATTGTATCTGGCCTGATTGAAGAATTTTGAAAAAGAAATTAGCTTGAATCTTACCCAGGGTCAGTTCTGTGGTGCCTGGTCAGAACTCTGGACTCTCAGGAGTATAGACTCTCAATAGAGGCTGTCCAGGTTTAATCAGCCATTGCTTAGCACATGCTCCTTACCCTAGACTTACTTCATCCTGGCCTTCAGGTCAGGGTCCAACTCAGATGATGTGATGCACTCTTTCTCCTGAGGAATCCACTGATACAGGATGTTTCTCTTGCTATCTTTTGCCCTATTGCAATTGCAGCACCAGCTGTCCTGGCCAAGCCTGAATGAGGAGACTAAGTGCATGATTAGGGTGGGGTCCTATAGTAAATGACCCAAGAGAAGAGTCAACTGTATATGAGAGTGAGATTTGTAACATTTAGCAAAGGAGGAGGGACACATGTGTTAATACATTTGAAGTATTCTCCTTTGCTGCCTGTTTGACTCTTACTAGTTAGTACCCAGCATGAGGTGTGGCTGAGAATTTTTTTTAAAAATAGTGAAAAGGGCAGCACCTGTGACTCAAAGGAGTAGGGCGCCGGCCCCATATACCAGAGGTGGGGGGTCAAACCCAGCCCTGGCCAAAAACTGCAAAAAAAAAAAAAAATAGTGAAAAAGTATAGGCTATTTTAAGGATTCTTCTACTTGTTAGAAGTCTGCAGCCAGACTTTTTTTGCAGGCTAATAAAGTCTGGTTCAAGAATAGAAGAAACATTAGAGTTTAAAAATTGCAGTAGTTTATGAGTATCAGAATAAAACCAAGAATACCATTGGGCTTTTTGGATTTTTTTCTTTGTAATGGGATGGGGTTTTGCTCTGTTGCCCAGGATGGAGTGCAGGGGCATAATCATAAGCTTACTGCAGCCTTGAACTTCTAGAAGTGATCCCCTGCCTCAGTCTCCTAAGTAGCTAGGACTACAGGCATGTGTCACTGTACCTGGATAAGTTTAAAATTTTTTTGGTAGAAAGGGGGACTCCCTGTGTTGATCATGGTGGTCTCTTAACTCCTGGCCTCAGGCAATCCTACTGCCTTGGCCTCCCAGAGTGTTGGGATTATAGGTGTGAACCACCATGCCCAGCCCACCAAAACCTAGAAATTCCACTTCTAGGGATTTATCTTAAGGTAGTAACCATATAAATATGCAAGATATGTGCACAAAGACTTACATTAAGAACATATAAATATCCATTAACAGGGTTCTAATTAAACATATTATAGTACATTCACTTAGTAGAATACTATGTAGTCATCAAAAGGATGATACAGATGTATATTTATTAACTCTGAAAGATGTCATAACAAATACAGAATGAAAAAAGGTCATAAATAGTGAGATAGTTTATTTAAATATCTGCTCAGGGTTGTCTTTTATGTGATTTCTTTTGATATTTATTTTCTTTTTACTTCTTTGTATTTTTTTTTTTTTTTTGAGACAGAGTTTTACTATGTTGCTTGAGGTAGAGTACCTGGGGATCACAACTCACAGCAACCTCAAACTCTTGGGCTTAAGTGATTCTCTTGCCTCATCCTCCCAAGTGGCTAGGACTACAGATGCCTACCACAACCCCAGGTTACTTTTTTTTTGCTGCAGTTGTCATTGCTGTTTGGCAGGCCTGGGCTGGGCTCAAACCCGCCAGCCTCAATGTATGTGGCTGGCACCTTACTCCCTGAGCTAAGAGCACCAAGCCTTGCTTCTTTGTATTTAAATTTTTTCCTCAGGTCCCTTCAGCTGTTATGAAATTTTTTATAATGAGCCTATTTTATAATTAGAAAAAACATAAACCACATTTAAAAATCTTTTTTATGTATTAGACAACTATGGAGAAAATACCTTTTTTTCACCTAACATAATTATTAAAATTAAGGCTGCATGTACCTACATTTACTTTTTTTATTTTATAAAGCTTCCATACCATAAAGTTCACCCATTTTATTTACTTTTTTATTTTTTATTTTTTTATTTTTTGAGACATAGTCTTACTATGTGGCCCTGAATAGAGTGCCATGGCGTCATCACTCACAGCAACCTCAAACTCTTGGGCTTAAGTGATTCTCTAGCCTCAGCCTCCCAAGTAGCTGGGATTATAGGCACCTGCCACAACACCTGGCTATTTTTTGGTTGCAGTTGTCAATGTTTATATATTTATCTATTTATTTATTTATTTTATTGAGATGGAATCTCACTTTGTAGCCCTCAATAGAGTGCTGTGGCGTCATAGCTCACAGCAACCTCCAACTCTTGGGTTTAAGCGATTCTCTTGCCTCAGCCTCCCAAGTAACTGGGACTACAGGTGCCCGCCACAATGCTCAGCTTTTTTGTTTTTGGTAGAGATGGGGTCTCCCTCTGGCTCTGGCTCAGGCTGGTCTCGAACCTCTAAGCTCAGGGCAAACCACCCACCGCAGCCTCCCAGGCTGGTGCCCTAGCCACTGAGCTACAGGTGCCGAGCCACCATTTCATTTATTTTATTTGATATATTTTTTGAGACAGGGTCTCACTTTGTTGTCTGGGCTAGAGTTCAATGGCATCATCGTAGATCACTGCAACTAAAAACTCCTGGGCTCAAGCAATCCTCTTGTTTCCACCTCTCAAGTAGCTGGCACTACAGATGAACACCACCACACCCAGCTAATTTTTTTTCTTTTGTAGAGACATTTCTTGCTATTGTCCAGACTGGTCCTGGACTTCTAGTTTCAAGTGATTCTTCTGCCTCAGACTTCTAAAGTGCTAAGATTATAGGCATATGCCACTGTGCCAGGCCAAGTTAACTTATTTTATTTTATTATTTTTTTGAGACAGTCTCACTATGTTGCCCTCAGTAGAGTACCATGGTGTCACAGCTCACAGCAACCTCGAACTCTTGGGCTTAAGTGATTCTCTTACCTCAGCCTCTCAAGTAGCTGGGGCTATAGGCACCTACCACAACTCCTGGGTTTTTTTTTGTTGTTGTTGTAGTTGTCAGTGTTGTTTAGCTGGCCCGGGCTTGATTTGAACCCGCCAGCTTTAGTGTATGTGGCTGGTGCTGTAACCACTGAGCAATGAGCACCGAGCCGAGATAGCTTATTTTAAATGTAGAATTTAAGTGTGCAATTCCTTGATTTTTAGCAAATTTGTGGGGGTGTGCAACTATCATCACAATTCAGTTTTAGAATATTTCCATTACTCCCAGAGGACCTTCCTTATATTAGTTTTATGCTTGGTACTTTTAGGGGGAAAGAAATAAGTTAAAGTACTGGAATTTTTTTTTAAAGACAGGATGAACTCAGAAGCCTTTTTCTCTGCAATATACATCTCTGAGTGGATGTTTTATAGATAAATGTACTAAATGCTGCTGTGACCAAGATCACATGGGAAGTATGAAGCACAAGAAATTGTTTCTACCATCCAGGAGCTTATGATACTTATCCTGAAGCTCCCTTGAAGAAGGCTATTGCTTTCCTCCAATTTCCTATTAACAATCCCAACAGTCGGGAGCACTCTCATTGCCTATATACTAGAATAAATGGTTGTTTTGAATGTGCACATTGTTTTCCAACTGTACCTGATAAAACAGAGGGAGCCCTGGGTTTGAGAAAACTGAGTTCTATTTTATGGGACAGTCAGGTGGCAATGGCCAGAGACAGCCAGGAATGGTGGCCTGGAGCTCAGACTTGAGGTTGAGATGTGGAAGGCACCTTCATGGAGACAACAGTTGAAATAATGTGAGAGATTGGCATCAAAGGAAAACTCAGAGAAACAAAGACAATAGGACAAGGAAAAACAAAGAGGCAGAAGGTACAATAGGAGGCAAGAGGAAAATAGGAGACAAGAGGAAAACTAGGAGCCAAGAGAAGAGTAGGTCATTCAGCAGGAGTAGATAGTGGGCAAATGAGTATTTTTTTGGCAACTTACGTTAATTAGTCATTGCCTTGCTTGCTTTGCCGCCTCCCTATTCTAATTGATAGGTACCATTAATAGGTAAAAATGCATATACAGTTGATATTGACGCTTGGACCGGTGCATTTTGTTTTCAAACTATATTAAATTTGCATTTTTTCCTCTGGCTCTTGCTCTGTTTTCTGTTGTTCTACCCTAGGGTTACTTATTTTCCTTGAGGGATACCTACTTTGGAATTGGTAATTTTCAGATGGAATTTGGAGGTTCAGCAATTGATCTAGAGATGCTAAGTGACAAAGTGAGGGCATATCATGAGTCCCAATTATTTCCTCCATGTTTACTGGTATCCAGGGCAAAGCAAGAGAGCCTGATTTGGAATGATAAAAAACCAATGACTACATTGCCCTTTGGAGAGATTTGACATCAGGGCCATAGGGGCTGCCCAAGTTCTGGGCTTGCTTGGGGCAACTATGCCTGTCTGAAAACTTTTTTCTTTAAAGAGAATTAAACAAAAACTTTGAAGTCTTCCTTGGATTTTGAGGGTAGTAATTCCACAGGCTTGTCATTTGTGCTGGAAGCTAGTGGTGAGGAGGGCGGAGTGAGGAGAAGTGAGGGGGTGGAGATGGGAAGCAAAGAAGGAATCAGAGAGAGAAATTTTATTGAGGGAGAGTTTGCTGGGTTTATGGGAGGGAATCTCTCCCCTCCTCCCCATTCGGATTTGAAAGGGCCGGTGAATCTTTGATTAGGTGCAGGTCAAAAGAATTTACACATTGTGACCTTAATAACTAGAGGTGATTGGCAGGCGGGTTGTGGGGAGGGGGCTGCAGGGCCTTTCATCTCACTTAGCACAGAGGAGAGACAATGGGCCAGCCGATTTTCCTTGTTGTCCCTTGTTTGAAAAGGTCTGGTGTCTCTACTAGGTACCTGTGACATGGGGGTCTTGATTGGGGTCTCATAAAGGCTCCTGTCAGTATGTCCAAAGGCCAAGAATACAAAAGCAAGCAGTGGGTGGGGGTCTCAGCTGACCACTGAAGAAGGGAGGGGAGTGCCCAGGAGGCAGTGGAGGGAGAAGCAACCCCCGATGGGAGCCCTTATAGAGGGAGGGGAGGAGGGGGGCAGAGAAGGGCCATTTTTGTCCCTAACTCATCAAGCACATCTGCAGAATTGTCCAAGCTGTTGCCTCCCAGTTTCAAAAGAAAAAAATGATCGTTTGATAAACCGTCCCTGATTCACCACTTTCTCACAAGGGTGGGAGACCCAGCCCTGACCTCTGTATGATTTCACATCAGGACCAGGCTTTCTTTCTCCACCCCCAAATTGCTAGAGAAACTTTGAAATGTATCCTGTGGCTTTCTCTCTCCCTTCTTCAAACCCCCTCCCCAATTTCCCACCCTCTCCACCCCACTGGCCTCTGTTTTCTCCCTGGGCGCTCCAGAGTGTAGGCGAGTAATTAGTCCCCTCTTTCTGGGGCACAATGAAGCCAGGGTGTTTGGCGGGCCCCTTCCCACCGCTCACAGAGCTGGGGGCTTGGGGGGAAGGACCAGGTGGCATGTGCAGTGTGTTCCAGGCCTGTACAATCGCTGGGGGACAGAGCTGGGGGCCCAGGGACTGGTGTGCTCCTGTTTCTCGAAGGAATGTGCAGAGGCTCATGCGTTAATGGTCCCCACACAATGCTTGCATTTTTTTCTAGGCAGAGGCATCTTTCCTGTGAAAAGGCTGCCGAACTCAGGGCCCAGGCGGGAGTTTTCGCTGTTGCAGTGGCGTTATTTCCCACCCTGCGCTTAGTCACTTGGAGCTAACATGGGAGACCAACAGGCCGCGTCTCCCGAGAGCCCGATCTTTGTATCTGATGTGTGCTCCCCCTCTTCCCTGTCAGTTTTGTGTGTTCACGGAGTGTTGATTTTAATGTTGACCTGTGTTGGTCTGGGAGGCCAGGCTGGGGGGCCTCACGTCTTTGTTTTGCAGGGCCTTTTCTTCTTGGAGGGTCTTCTGCCCTAGGGGCTAGTGGCAGATTTGAGAGGTAGGGTGAGATGCCAACTCTGGCTGGCAAAAGATTCCCCCATCTATGCGTCTGTTACAGATCACCGTGGGGTGCCCAGAAAACAAGAGCACCTTGGGATGCTCAAGCACACGCTTGCTTGGCACCCTACCACCCCTTGAGGGGGGGTGGTTAGTTCTACCCTGTAGAGCTGCCAGCTTGAAATGAGTTAAATCCCCCTTGTGGCTGAGTCTGGCAGGAGCACAGATTGTGAGCCTCAGGGAGCCAGGGCAGGGCCTTGTTTGCAGGGGTTTTGAGAGGCAGGGGCAGGCAGGAGGGGTGCTGGGAGAGCAGAAGTCAGCTTCAGAGACTACCCTGCTATGGAGGAGTTAGGAGAGAATAGCACCAGACAGAAAAGAGATGAAGCATCTGGGGGAGCTTTGGGAAGTCACGGGTGCTCATCTCTGGCAGTTGAGGGGAGAGTCCCTAGAAAGTAGGGGTTGAATGGGAGGCATTTTCCCCAGTGAGGGGAACCTGGCATACTTACAGGTAGAACCACTGGGGACTCTGAGCAGGATGTCTTCTGTCTTTACCATTTGCCTTGCTGTAGTGTAGCTTCGTGCCAAGAGTTGGGGGACCAAGTCAGTACCCTGTCTGAACCCCAGGTCTTATTGGGAGAGAACATGTATATGCACAGCTTGAGAAGGAGACTCTGGGGAGCCTCAGCCTGGGTGTAGCTCACTCTACTTCTTGGGAAAGTGAAACCTCCAAGTACCTTGGAGTCAGGGATTGAGTAGATGAAGGTCTTTATCCCCCAACCATGGCCTGGCCATAGTTGACATCTCTTGTGGTCCTGGGGCCTTCATCTGAGGAGCCAGGTTTTAGAAAAGTGCTATGTCCTCACTCTCCATATGGATCAGAAGGCAGATGTATGGGCTGGCCACTGAGATGAAGTGGCCCTAGGGAGGCATCCCGCCAAGTTCACCAAGCATAGGAGCACCTCTGTGCTGCTGTTGGTACCTTCAGACTGTCTCAGGAATTGATGCCAGTTACATGCCAGACCTAGGACATGAAGAGATGAGGGGAAAGAAGTTGGGGCTTCAAGGCCTTTGAGGGGCCTAAGTCCCAAAAGGGCCCACCAGTAAGAAGCAGCTCCTGCTTTAGGTCACTCTGTTTCAGAGAACATTTCTTTCATGGAGAAATAGGCACTCCCAGCAATACCCACCTCTCTTTATTTATGTTACTGTTATTTTTGCTTAATTTTTCAAAATGCTGTTTCTCTCTTCCCTTCTCTTCCATTGTTTGGACAGCTTATTAAAAGCCAGAGAGAGACAGAGTTTGGGGGTATGGATGTGATAGTGGGGGTTGGGGGTGTCAGAAATAGTGAGGCTGAGGCACCAAGATGATAGAAAGCTGTATTATTCCCCTTTGGCTGTCCTGCCAGGGCTCGGCAGTGAGGGCACCAACACATCATAACCTTTAAATGCAAACTTGGTGGAGAGAGATGAAAGCATGTAAACAAATTAGATATTTCTTTTCTTTTCTTTTTTTTCAAATTAGATATTTCTATAGGGGGTGTTCAATGGAAGAAAATAAGCATTTCTAACTAACTAGAGTACAAGACATTTCATTATTAAGCTTCATTACAAGGAGAGAAGTACAGCAGGCATCTTTGGGGATTCTCTGGGCTGCTTTTTCCCTTTTAAGAGTATAATTGTAGGCTCGGCGCCTATAGCTCAACCGGCTAAGGCGCCAGCCATGTACACCTAAGGTGGCGGGTTCGAATCCCCAGCCCGGACCCGCCAAACAACAATGACGGCTGCAACCAAAAAATAGCCGGGCGTTGTGGCGGGCGCCTGTGGTCCCAGCTACTTGGGAGGCAGAGGCAAGAGACTCGCTTGAGCCCAGGAGTTGGAGGTTGCTGTGAGCTGTAATGCCACTGCACTCTACCCAGGGGGATAGCTTGAGGCTCTGTCTCAAAAAAAAAAAAAAAAAAAAAAAAAAAGAGTATAATTGTATTTAGGGTGGAGGAAGAAGTAGTAGTTGCTCTTGGTAAGTTCACAGAACACCCAGGGATTCAAAAGGCAGATTTTGGAGCAAGGGAGAAGAGCGGGAGAGATGAGCCAGTGGGAGGGTGCTTGGAGGCCTCCTTCCCTGACAATACAAAGGAGGTGGGAAAAGCTCTGCTGGGAGTTGAAAGCTCACTTCTAAAACAAAGATTGAGGAATGTCGAATGACAGGAGCTATGTTGATCAGAAAACCTGCCTTCTTGGAAGACCTGGTATTTGACTATTTTAACTTTTACATTAAAAGGACAAAAGGGTGGAGTGCAGATGCAGTGCAATGGTCTGACAGATCTATTGTTTCCCAGCATATACAGGAATGGGCCAGGGAAGGGTGCTGGTAGTGATGGGGGTATTGAACTGGGCCTGGTTGGATGCATATTAACATCTGTCCATGAAGGGGCAGCCTGATCCTGTCAATGTATTCTGACTCCTTTTCTTGCTGCTGCTGCTGCCACCCTAGGGCTCATGTCCAAGATACAGTCTGTTTCCCAGAAAACTCTGATCCAGGGTGACTGCTCAAAGAAATGACTTGTCTAAGTTCTGTCTAGTTAATCAGATTATCTGGTGCTTAGTGTTCTCAAGAAAAAGCTGAGAAAAGGTATTCTTTTGTCGTGGAGAGTTTGTACCCATGAGCAGAGTATAAAATTTGTCATTTTGAATCAGTGCTTTTGGTGACTTAACCAAAGGCCAGAATTTTTGCTTTTTCCTACCCAAGCTTTCCTTTGCTTTTTACTACAAGTCTGTACTTAGTTCAATGTCTCTGAGTTACCTGGAACTTTAAATACACAGGATATCTTCTCATGGTTGGTAGACTTCTTCCCTAATGGAGGCCTAATCACTTTCTTTTTTTTTTTTGTTTTTTTGAGACAGTGCCTCAAGCTGTCCCCCTGGGCAGAGTGCCGTGGCATTACAGCTCACAGCAACCTCCAACTCCTGGGCTCAAGCGAGTCT
>NW_003852416.1:19042039-19052970 GCF_000181295.1 Otolemur garnettii
GGCGCCGAGCCCCTAATCACTTTCTTCAGTGGATAGGGACCTCCCTGGTGATTGGGTGAACCTGGGATTTATGAGCTCACTGAGTACCTGTAGGAGGAAGCTGATTTCTCTTTTCTTCTTTTCCTTGTTTTTTCCTTCTTCTTCCCACAAAGAGGGGAAGGAAGTACGTTTTCTACTTCCCTGAAGAAAAGCAGAAGAGATGATCAGAGGAAGTAGTTAGCACTTCATGAAAATTAACTGAGCAGGGCCAAGGTGATGTGTTTCTCTCCTCCTTTCTCTTTCATTGTTTGAACAGCTCATTAAAAGCCAAGGAGAGACAGAGTTTGTGGGTATGGATGTGATAGTAGGGGTTGGGAGTGTCAGAGATGGTGAGGCTGAGACAGAAGGATTGCTTAAACGGGAGTTTAAGACCACCCTGAACAAGAGCAAGACCTGTCTCTACTAAAAAGAGATAAATTTGGCTCAGTGCCTGTAGCTCAGCGGCTAGGGCACCAGCCACATACACCGGAGCTGCAGGGTTTGAACCCAGCCTGGGCCTGACAAACAATGACAACTACAACCAAAATAAAATAGCTGGGCATTGTGGTGGGCACCTGTAGTCTTGGCTACTTGGGAGGCTGAGGCAAGAGAATCGCTTAAGCGCAAGAGTTTGAGGTTGCTGTGAGCTGTGATGCCACGGCACTCTACCAAGGGTGACATATTGAGACTCTGTCTCAAAAAAAAAAAACCCAAAAACTAACAAGTGTCATAGTGAGTACTTGTAGTCCCAGCTATGTGGGAGGCTGAATCTGCTGTGAGCTATGGTGACCCCATGGCATTCTACCCAGGGTAACAGAGTGAGACTCTGTCTCAAAAAAATAAAAAAAGAGGCCAGGCGTGGTGGTTCACGCCTGTAATCCCAGCACTCAGGGAAGCAGAGGGGGGAAGGGGGTGGGTATCACCTGAGCTCATGAGTTCAAGACCAGTGTGAGCTAGAATGAGACCCTCCTCTCTAAAAATAGCCAGGCAAGAGGTAAGACAATCTCTTGAGCCTAGGAGTCTAAGGTTGCTAAGAGCTATGAGGCCACAGCACTTTACTAGGGGTGACAAAGTGAGACTCTGTCTCAAAAAAAAAATTAAAAAAAAAGAAAATTAACTGAGCAATAGATAGCCAGTGCTATTACTTCATTTGCAAACACAGGGTCCTATACCCTTTCCTCGCAGCTCTGTATGTACATCTGTCACCTGTTTCTGAGGCTGTGCTGCTGTAAGTGTGTCAGAGTGGCAGGTAATCCCTTAGTCTCTGGTGCTCTCTCACCAAGCTATAGCAGCCTGTCCTGAGATGAACCACACGTGGTCTTCCTTTTTCACCTTCATCTCTTTGTATTGATGACACCATTTCTTCTGGATCAGAGTCACTTTCAGAAGACATCTTGAAATAAGTGAGTGTGTGCCTGCTTGTGTGGATTCTATCATTTCTATTTTTCTGGAGCATGGAGAAGTAGTTAGACACCTACTTGCTGGGTTTTTGGTAATTACTATGTTTCTTGAGGTTTTATATTCTATTCTCTGGTATTCTTTTTTTTTTGAGATAGAGCCTCAAGCTGTCCCCCTGGGTAGAGTGCCATGGTATCACAGCTCACAGCAACCTCCAACTCCTGGGCTCAAGCGAGTCTCTTGCTTCAGCCTCCCAAGTAGCTGAGACCACAGGCACCTACCACAATGCCTGGCCATTTTTTGGTTGCAGCTGTCATTGTTGTTTGGTGGGCCGGGCTGGATTTGAACCCACCACCTTAGGTGTACGTGGCTGGCGCCTTAGCAACTTGAGCCACAGGTGCAGAGCCATATTCTCTGGTATTCTTCTCCTGCCCACTCTTCTCATTGTGGCTCCCCTTCCCTGTAAATTTTTGTGTTGTTTTCTGGTAGAAGTTGTGTGCTTCTCAAGCAAGTCATAGTGGGTAATTGTGGTTGTATGGGAGATGGCAGAACTTGTGTATGGAAGAGGGCAAGCTCCATGAAGCTAGCAGAGCCTAGGCTCCTTCTGATGGTGGCTGACCTGCAGATTCTGAGGTAGTTATCATGAGGGTCTTACCTCTTTGGCATCTCTGCAGAGGGATATCAGAATATTGAGGGAGAAGGGGTATGGGAAGTTGCTTTTCTCTAGAAACTTTAGATTTGAGGGTACCCTGAGTCAGCAGCTAGAAGTCTTCAGCACCTGGTACAACTACTGTGTAGAGATGAAAACCCTAAGTGAAGTGGTTCACACAGCCATTAAATCAGGAACCCATATGACTGCCAAGTGTATTTGAAATTTTGCATAATTTCTTATCATTCTTCTGAAAGATTTGTATACCAAGTGACTTAGTGGGGAAAAAAAGGGAACTTCTAATTAAGCTTCCTTTCTTTGTGTTCCACTATTTTTCCAAAGAAAACAACATAATTGGCTTAGTGCTCATAGCACAGTGGTTACAGCACTGGCCACATGCACTGAGGCTGGTGCGTTCGAACCCGGCCTAGGCTTCCTAAATAACAATGACAACTGCAACAAAAAATAACTGGGCTTTGTGGCAGGCGCCTGTCGTCCCAGCTACTGGGAGGCTGAGGCAAGAGAATCGCTTAAGCCCAAGAGTTTGAGGTTGCTATGAGCTGTGATGCCATGACACTCTACCGAGGGTGACATAATAAGGCTCTGTCTCGAAAAGAAAAGAAAAGAAAACAACATAATTTTGTAGTTTGGGATTTCAAAAAATGTATGACAAAAATATGCCACCAGAAAAAAAAATCTATTCCAAAACAGTTGTGTATGTGGTGGGAGTAGGTTGAGTTAAACTTGAGGACTTATAAGGGATGGGCAGGTAGCTGCTTAGGGAAGGATCTCTAGGCTGAGCAGCTGCTTAAACTCTAATGTGAAAACCTGGCCTACTTCTAACACCCTGTGAGAATGCTTCCTTCCCTTCATCCTCTCTAAGGTGGTAGTTACCCAAGGAAGGTACAGAGTCAGCACTCTAGAACCCAGGGGAAAGGAGCCACCAGAGGCAAAATGACCTGTGGATGAGAGCTTCATTCCCTAGAAATAATTAGGGAAATCTCCTTACCTTATAGGAGTCCCTGCCCAGGCTGAAGGCCAGGAGGACATGATTCTTGGGAATAAGTAGGCTCTGGCAGCCCTGGATGTCAAGCCCCATTTGGAAAGCCATGCATACCTACAAGGAGCAATACTACATGGGTGTATGTGGACGTGGGGAGCTTGAGGCCCTACAGTTTTGCAGTAGGGCTGACTAAAGCCATGCTTATGTTCCATCCCTAACCACCACCATCACACTTCTGCCTAGGGATAGAAAACTCCCCTCTAGGACTCTAGGGGCCAACTCTGGCTGTACTGGGACTTTATATTTCAGAAAAAAGATAATAGGTATTAGGTGCTGTGGGAGCACTGTAGGCTATTTATGATATAAGTCCTGGGTTTGAAATTAATTGGATTGCAGAAACAACTTCCTTTTATTATTTTTGGAAACCAAATAAATACCCCCAAACCAAATTTAAAACCCCCAACCTTTCATCTTTCTCTCTCTTCTGGTGGCTTTATTTGCTGGGTAGTGAAAAGTGCTTTCCTCAGCCTCCTTTGGGTTGTCGTGCCAAACAAAGTGAGAAACCCAAGGAAGGAGGAAGCTGGTGCCAGAAGGGCTGGCCACTATCCCTCCTAGCTCTGCATCCCCTGCCCTGCCTCAGCCGCCTCACAGTCTGGGCCACAGCCCAAGCAAGCAAAAGCTCCTTGACCAGCAACAAGCCCCAGCTTTGTTGCACCTACAGGGGAAATGCTTTCTGGAGCCCAGGGATCTCCTCTGAGAATCACCTGTGCCTCTCAGCCTTTTGCCTAACCAGGGCCTTCTGGCACAGGGGCCCCTGCATTCCAGCCAGCAGGCTGATTGTAGGGAGTGGAAGGATGGGAGCTAGTAAAGGGGGCTGTGGTCAGTTTTAGGGGGCTCAAATTCCAGTCTGCCCCTTTAAAGGATCTCCTGAACCCGTGGCCTGGTTAAATTTGTCTTGTCTGTCATCAGCATTGACAGTAGCTTTCTGAAGTGGCCTGCGGAATAGAGACAGGGAACCTGAGGTCTCACTTCTTATCCCAGTTCCTGGTGCTTGGGGAGAGGAAGCATATAGGAGGGGAATGGTGCAGGTTCCCTTTACTAGGCCACTACCTTGATTAAGAATCCCAAATGACACTGCCTAGCCAGTGATGATGATTAATGATGAGAGTGACTAGCACTTATAAAGTGCCAACTAAATGCCAAGCATTATGCTGACCACTTTATATCTCATTTAATCCTCCCAGATAGGTCCCGTCATATCCTCAGTTTACATGTAAGGAAACTGAAGCTTAAAAGAGGTTAACTAGGCTTGGCGCCTGTGGCTCAAGTGGCTAAGGCGCCAGCCACGTACACCTAAGGTGGCGGGTTCGAATGCAGCCTGGGCCTGCCAAAACAACAATGATGGCTGTAACCAAAAAATAGCCAGGGGTTGTGGCAGGTGCCTGTGGTCCTAGCTACTTGGGAGGCTGAGGCAGGAGACTCACTTGAGCCTAGGAGTTGGAGGTTGCTGTGAGCTGTGATGCCACAGCACTCTACCCAGGGGGACAGCTTGAGTCTCTGTCTCAAAAAAAAGAGGTTAACTAACATGGTCAGAGTCACATCTCTTATAACTGATACACCCAGAGTTGTTGAGTCCATCTGGTTTAGAGTCCGTGCTTTTTTCTCTTTTTTTAAGCATGCCCTTGGTAGAGCGCTGTGGTGTCACAGCTCACAGCAACGTCCACTTCTTGGGCTTAGGCTATTCTCTTGCCTCAGCCTCTCAAGTAGCTGGGACTACAGGCACCCACCACAACACCCAGCTATTTTTTTGTTGCAGTTTGGTTGGGCCCCGTTTTGAACCTGCCAGTACCCTACTCACTGAGCCATAGGCACCACCCAGTCCCTGCTTTTTTTTTTTTTTTTTTTTTTGAGACAGAGCCTCAAGCTGTCCCCCTGGGTGGAGTGCCATGGCATCACTGCTCACAGCAACCTCCAACTCCTGGGCTCAAGCGAATCTCCTGCCTCCGCCTCCCAAGTAGCTGGGACCACAGGCGCCCGCCACAACGCCCGGCTATTTTTTGGTGGCAGCCATCATTGTTGTTTGGCGGGTCCGGGCTGGGGATTTGAACCCGCCACCTTAGGTGTACGTGGCTGGTGCCTTAGCCGGTTGAGCTATAGGCGCCGAGCCCAGTCCGTGCTTTTTAACTGCAGTGCTGCACTGTCTGCTTC
Organism: Otolemur garnettii; assembly: GCF_000181295.1. Taxonomy (NCBI): domain Eukaryota; kingdom Metazoa; phylum Chordata; class Mammalia; order Primates; family Galagidae; genus Otolemur; species Otolemur garnettii. Next base: position 19,047,316 of record NW_003852416.1, read on the forward strand.
CCCATTACATGCTGTACTCTCTCATTTGGGAATAGAACTTGTTGATTGTCTTGAATAGTTTCTAAGTTTAAAAAAAATGAATTCAAGACTTGATTCTCTGGCTGGATCTTATACTGCCTAGGGATAAGGTTAGGTGAATTTTGTTTTTATTGAACACCCACACACCTATCATAGGGCTATCTTGGAGAGCCATCAGGTGCTTTTTGAAGGAATGAAGCCCCTGTCTGTGCATGCCTCCTGCTCAGGAATTACCCAGGCAAGGTCTCTTTTGTGAGAGGGGTGGTCATTCCCAGAGCAGGATCTTCTGTTTATCCTGGGGAGGTAGCTTCTGAGTGTGTCTGAGGGAAAGGTGAAGGGGAATGGGTGTCCCATACAGGTGGAACACAGGCTGATATAGAGGTAATAGGAAGGAGGGAAGACAGAGTCTAATCCAGATGTGCCTGGGGAGCCAAGCCAATTGTTCTGAGCAGCTTGTTTCAGGAGGCTCACAGCCTCCCATCATGCAGGCTTGTTTCTCTCCCGTAAGCTGTGTGGGCAGGGTTTGGTTTCATATCTCTGAATTCTAAGTATTAGGAGTAGTTACCCTTTGCTTTGTAGACTTCTTCTGTAGAATCACTGAAACTTTTTTGCGAGGCCATGGGGTGGGGTTGAGGGTGAGAACATTAGCTCCTAGCAACCAGCCTAGGCCAGTGAAAGAGTGAGGTGAGGTAGCACATCATATCTTAGCAGTGTTCATGGCTACATCTCAGTGTTGGATAGACAGGTAAAGTCTGACCTCACCACCACCTACAAACCATATGCCAAACTGCTCCAACTATCCATAGCCATAGTTATGCTTGAATATAGTTCGTCTAGGCTGTCAGAGACGCTACTGCAGCAGTTCTCAACCTGTGGCTCATGACCCACAGGAACTGTATTAAAGTGTCGCGGCATTAGGAAGGTTGAGAACCACTGTTCTGCTGCATGCGGTGTGGTTTTGGATGGTAAATGCATGGTCCCATTTCTTCTGGCATGACTGGCGGGCAACCTGAAAGGGAGGGTTGTGACCAGTAGTAGCCTGTGCAGTGCTTTGTTCCTTTTCATCAGTCTGTGTTGCTGGATTATATAATGTTATTAATAGAGTAGGCTTGGCAGGTATCTGGTTCTGGAGTTTCTAGATGAGTCTCTGAAGCTTTGTGTCAAAGACAAGAGGTTGGGAAATCACATGGGGTAACTCTGGTCATCTCAAATAGCTTCCTGGGTACTGTCTTAGAACTCTATTATAGAATACTAGATCATAGAAATGTTTTTTCTTTTTTCTTTTTGAGACAGAACCTCAAGCTGTCCCCTTGGGTAGAGTGCGTGGCATCACAGCTCACAGCAACCTCCAACTCCTGGGCTCAAGCATGTCTCCTGCCTCAGCCTCCCAAGTAGCTGGGACCACAGGTGCCTTTGCCACAAGGCCTGGCTATTTTTTTTTCGGTTGCAGCCATCATTGTTGTTTGGTGGGCCCAAGCTGGATTCGAACCCGCCACCTTTGGTGTATGTGACTGGCACCTTAGCCGCTTGAGCCACAGGCGCTGAGCCTGTTTTTTCTTTTTTAAGTTGAAAAATATTGTCATAGTGTAACCGTTTTCCCATTTTATTTTTTAAATTTTTTCCCCAAAGTCTCAAAAACTAGATAACTAATATTTATAAATAAAAATAGAAGATAATTTAAAAAAACAGATCATGCCAAATCTTATAGATAATAGAAAAAGAAGAAATACTTCAAATTCATTCTACTTCATCTGATATACCTGATATTAGGATTGGAAAAAATATATTATTATAAAGGGAAATTATAAACATATTTTAATTATAAATGAGAATGCAATATCCTAAATAACATATTGACAAGTTGAATTAAAAATTATTGTTCAAATAATGTACTTTAGTCAAAATTAAATCCAATTTATGTGAGAATTAGTCACTATTATCTTTTCTTTTTTTTTTCCTTTCCCCTATTCCCTCCCTCCTTCTCTCTCTGTCTGCTCTCCCCTTCCTCCACCCCCACCGTATCATTAATTATCCTTGTATCGAAGTTGAATACATAGGATTCATGCTTCTCCATTCCTATGATGCTTCACAAGAATAATGTGTTCCAGGAGGCGCCGGTGGCTCAGTGAGTAGGGTGCCGGCTCCATATACTGAGGGTGGTGGGTTCAAACCCAGTCCTGGCCAAACTGCAACGCCTGCAGCCAGGTGTTGTGGCGGGTGCCTGTAGTCCCAGCTACTTGGGAGGCTTAGGCAGAAGAATCGCCTAAGCCCAGGAGTTGGAGGTTGCTGGAGCAACTCCACTGCACTCTACTGAGGGCGAAAAAGTGAGACAGTCTCTACAAAAGAAAAAAAAAACCCAAAACCCTTCCCCCCCATTAAAAAAAAAAAAGAAGAATGTGTTCCACCTCCATCCAGGTTAATACAAATGCTGCAGAATCTTCATTTTTTTTAATGGCTGAATAGTATTCCATGGTATACATATACCACTGCTTGCCAATCCATTCCTGGGTTGAGGGGCATTTAGGCTGTTTCCACATTTTAGCGATTGTAAATTGAGCTGTGATAAACAGTCTAGTACAAGTGTCTTTATAATAAAAGGTTTTTATTTCCTTCTGGATAGATGCCCAGTAATGGGATTGCAGGATCAAATGGGAGGTCTAGGTTGAGTTCTTTGAGGTTTCTCCAGACTTCCTTCCAAAAAGGTTCTATTAGTTTGAAGTCCCACCAGCAGTGTAAAAGTGTTCCTTTTTCTCCACATCGCACCAGCATCTACAGTTTTGAGATTTTGTGATATGGGCCATTCTCGCTGGGGTTAGATGATATCTCAGGTGGTTTTAATTTGCATTTCTCTAATAATTAGGGAGGATGAGCATTTTTTCATATGTTTGCTAGCCATCATCTGTCTTCTTTAGAGAAGGTTCTGTTCTTTTCTCTTCCCCATTGATGTATGGAATTGTTGGCTTTTTTCCCATTTTACAGACAAGAACTTTGAGGTACCAGAAGGTTGTAGGCTTGTCCAATGTTAGGCAGCTTGTGAGTAACTGAACTGTCACTAAATGCAATCCTACCTGGCCCCAACCCTGTATCCTCTAGAGTACCACAGTCCTGCTTGCCTTGGCACTTGCCCTGATCTGGGTTCTGGGTGTCTTCACCTGGCAATTATCTCAAGTCTTCATTCTTTCTCAAACAACTCATTTGTCAGGTAGTCCTTATGTTCTGTTTTTCATTTTTGTATTTTTCAAAAAACTGCTTTTCTCTGCAAGGTTGGGGAGCTTCCGTAGCTGGTTGTGAAAAGAATCCAGTAAGCGTGCTTGCTACTGGCTCTCTAGTTACTTCCATTGCTGAAGTCACTTGCCAGTCTTTGCATACCTTGGCACTGACCCCAGATAAGCCACTTGTTGCTCCCACCCCGTGCCTCCCAAGTATTGAAACTACTTCTAAGCAAAGGACTCTCTAGGCAATAGGACTGCTGTGGTGGCAACAAGTAGAGTTAAGTGTCACAGAATCTATCAAATTCATTCTCCTAGGATTCCTGATTCTGGGGTATCCGTGGACGCTCAAAACATGTGAGCTCCAGCCCTAGGCCATCTGGGGAAAGCTAAGTGCCATATATCCACCTCCTTTGTCCCACACTGGCTCAGGTTCAATCCACTGTCCTTTCCCTGTTCTTTTCTTCAGAAATTCAGGGCTGTGGCACTAAGTACAGATCAACTATCTTGAGTGCCTCCATCTCCCAAAAAGCTGTTTGGGGTTCAGACTGACTGGAAGGCACAGATTGGCAGAATGATAATTTAGGTGATAGATGACAGCACCTTATTCTCTTGTATAGGCACAGTCCCAGCTGTGCCCACTGGCCCTGGTCTGGTTCACTGCAGGGCCCAATTCAGAGGCCTCTTTTGTTTGGCTTATACAGAGTAGTCCAGCTCACCATTCCCACATGCCAGAGTTTCCCCACCATTCACTGGGAAGGCTGAAAAGCTCTCAGCTAATTGCAGTTGGGCTGAAAATTACCACTTCCCTGTGTTCCCCTGCTGCTGGGGACATTTGTGTCACTGCTGTATTTAGGGGGAACAAAGGCTCCCTGTGGGGAGAGCCCAGGTACAAATGTGGGATGGGGGAATAATTGTGGTCTATCCAGGTGAAAGCCCCTGTTAAACTTCAGTAAGTCAATTAGGCTTGGGGGAGAGGACAGAGACCCCCACAATAAACTGTTCCCACCAAGCAATTAAAGAAAATCATTTTAGCTTTGAGCAGAAAAACTGCTTATTAGAAATTTGTACCCCCCCACTTCCCTACTACAGCCCTCCCCTTAGGGATGAAACAACAAAACGCCTTCCTCAATAGAAGTGTTTCTCCTCCTTCCACTCATTGTGTGGCCTGAAAGTACTTACCATGGGAGGGCAGTGGGAGGGATGGATACAGGCCAAAGGGGGAGAAAATCACAGGGCTTAACACCTGGGCTGGTGCAAAAGCACAACTGCCCAGTAGAGTTGAGTGAGGAGACCCCTGTGGGCACAGTGTTTCCACAGGCTATGTGTATATCTTGCTCGTGTGGGATATAAGTGTGTCCGTAGACTGCTGTCTGCTTCTCAACATAAATAGAAACATTATGCAGTGCATGTGTTTAGGTGAGGCATCCTTCGTGCCCCCTTAACCAAAGGGAGCAAACACAAGGCTCTGTGTGTGTGTGTGCGTGCACATACTATCCTCAGAAAGGATGGCCAGGCTAAGACAGCCCAGCTGGGCATGCACCTCTTCCCAAGGCTGTGACTGGGCCCATATCTTCTCTTCTCCCAGAAGCCAAATTCCAGCACCTGGGAGTAGAGCCATAGCATAGCTTTCTGCCTCAGACAGTAGGTTAACTGAGGGCTGAATAGCCAGCAGCCACCTCCTGGTCCTGGCCTAGGAATGGTTTGCAGGGAATAAGGGGTGGACATGCTAATCTCTACGGTCTTGCTCTAATTGTGGCTTGGTTGGGGTGAGGTATGGAGACTTTCTGAGGAGAAGCACAACTTGGAAAGATCTGATTTTATGTTATCTGGGGAGGATGGCAGGGAGAAAGGTTGACTTATGTATCAGCAGTCTCTAATTTGGTAATGTACATGTATGCATAGATAGGTGTCCCCACAGATCATAAGTAATATAAGGCACCACACCCTAACCTGCCCTATATCTTGGCACTTTAGAGGAGGGCCTGGTGGCACTGATGGTGGGCATGGCATTGAGTCAGGCACTGCCCTGGTCCCCATGCTTCCCTGTGGCTCATGCTGTGTTTGGCTTTTATGCCAATGTTCCAAAGAGGTGAAATTAAACATCAAGGAGTAAACTTTTCCCAGAAAGCAAATATGCCAAGTTGTTTGTCGACCAAGGGGCCTTAGGAGGTAGAATTTGGTGCCTACAGGCTGGTAATAGGGAGGTGAGGGTTGTTGACAAAGTCCTGAGCAGGAGTGTGGAGGGGAATTTTATAGAGACCAAAGGTTGGTTGGAATTTGGATTTTTTTTTTTTTTTTTTTGAGACAGAGTCTCACTGTGTCATACTCAGTAGAATGCTGTGACATCACAGCTCACAGCAACCTCAAACTCTTGGGCTTAAGTGATTCTCTTGCCTCAGCCTCCCAAGTAGCTGGAACTACAGGC
>NW_003852416.1:19054841-19060859 GCF_000181295.1 Otolemur garnettii
TCCAACTCCTGGGCTCAAGTGAGTCTCCTGCCTCAGCCTCCCAAGTAGCTGGGATCACAGGCACCTGCCACAACACCTGGCTATTTTTTGGTTGCAGCCATCATTGTTATTTGGTGGGCCTGGGCTGAATTCGAACCCACCATCTCAGGTGTATGTGACTGGCGCCTTAGCCACTTGAGCCACAGGCGCCAAGCCTATCAGTATCTTAATTATTTGTGCATGTTTTAAATTCAAATTAGATGAATACCAGGAAAGTATCTATCTTTAAACTATTAATATCTATCTTTTAGAGGCCTGGCACTGGAGTTGTTAAAAGTGCAAGGATGGGGCAGCACCTGTGTGGCTCAAAGGAGTAGGGCGCTGGCCCCATATACCAGAGGTGGCAGGTTCAAACTCAGTCCCAGCCAAAAAAAACAAAACAAAACCTGGGTGGCACCTGTGGCTCAAAGGAGTAGGGCGCCGGCCTCATATGCTGGAGGTGGTGAGTTCAAACCTACTCCTGGCCAGAAACTGCAAAAAAAAATAAAAAGAAGCCTGGCACTGGAGTTGTTGAAAGTGCAAGGATCTGAGAGTAGACCAAACTCCATCCCATCAGAATGAGCCTTTATGGGTTCCAGTAGAACTTTCAGTCTCATCAATCCATAAAAAGAGATTTCAAGAAGATCAGGGCCTTGTCTCTTGCAAACTATACTCTCATTTGTCAAACAGCATCCTTGTTATCTGCTGTTGTCCAGATCTCCCCACCTCTTACTAGGAGCCGAAGGGAAGATTTTTTCCTGGCACTGTCTCATTTCCTTTCTGAAGTTCCAGGCCAGTCTGTGCTGCTCTGTTTCATCTGCTCTTCTAGCAGATCCACCAGCTATTGATTTTGTGGTTGAAGTATTTGTTCTCAGTTGAGGCCTCGAGGTATCTAGGAGATACTGGGGCTTCAATTGGCTCTCAGTGAGGACATTCAGTTGGATGAAAAAAGCCCAGCAGCCACTGAACAGAGGCTCTATGTTATTCAGGACAAATTGGTTGTAAGTGACAGAAACCAAATTTAAATTAGCATAAATAAAACTTTGAATACTTGACTCATGAAATCCAAGAGAAAAGCTGAACAACTAAGCCAAAAGAGGAATTCAAGTACAGTAGGCCTCAGGAATAAGCTGGACTTAGAGGCCACAGTGCTGCCAGGACCTCTGGGTTGCTCATTTCTGTTTCTTCCTGAATCTTAGTTCCTTCTTTTCTCCTTGCTGACCAGCTTATTCCAACATGGCTACCAAGAGCTCCTCAGTTTGGCATCTCATTGCTTAGGTCATAGGGAGTGACTGGCTTTCAAAAATCCCAAGGTAGAAACTCACTGCCTCAGCTTGACTCAGCTGCCCACCCCTTGATCAAGTAATGTAGCTAGGGAGGGTCATGTAAGAACATGGCAGATCTCTCAGGAATCACATGTATAGAAGGAGAGTGAAGGGCAGACAGAAGAATAGGTGTATACTGTTTTTATAAAAATCAAATTACTCCATGATATCTGTTTTCAAAGTGTCCGTGTGAATGGTGACTGAGCTCAGAGACCTTGGCTGCCAAGTCTCAAACAGAATTAAAGAGTATAGAAGGTGTGGCATCTGTAGCTCAGTCGGCAAGGGCTCTGGCACATACATCTAGGGTGATGGGTTCGAACCCAGCTAAACTACAATGACAACTGCAACCAAAAAATAGCCAGGCGTTACGGTGGGTGCCTGTAGTCCCATCTACTTGGGAGGCTGAGGCAAAAGAATTGCTTAAGCCCAAGAGTTTGAGGTTGCTGTGAGCTGTGATGCCATAGCACTCTACCTAGGGTGACAGCTTGAGACTCTGTCTCAAAAAAAAAGAAAAAAAAAGTCTAGAAGGAACTGTTGCATGACTGCCTTAGATGTCCTCCCCCTCACTTCACTACTGGTCAGCTGATTAGTGATTCTTCCTTTGTAAGGTGTTGATGGTGTCCTTAGAAAACCTTGCCATTTTTCTAGGATGTAACATGCACAGGGGAAAGAACTTGGCTGCAGACCTGAGGTTGGATGAATAAGCAGTGGCCTACCATCCTCCCAGTGGAGCATAGAGAGATGGAAGCCAAGTCCTAGAATGGCAAAGGCCTGACCTGTCCAGGCCTCCTCCAAAAGAAAATAACTAGCAGGTTGCATGGCTTGGAATTAGACTGCAGAAACACAATTTACATATTTGTGTAGAAGATAAGGCCGCCTGCTTTCTCCCTCTTTAGTACCATTGTTAAGAAGGTAGGGAATCTTCAGGAGAAACAAAGTTCAAGGTCAAGGTTCCTGGTGCTGCTAACTAATTTGGACATAAGAAAGCTCCTCAGAACTTAGCCTTCCTGAAAAGCCCTAAAATAGAAATCTTTTAGCAGAGAAATAGTAATAGAGAAAGACATCTGCTACTATTTCTAGCCTTATGAGTTTTCTACTTCCCTCAGTAATGTAAGCCTCATTGTATGTTACCAGTGTGAAGATTCTGGGGACCTTGTCTCTTATCATAAAGAAGGAGTTGATGCATATGCCAAGGTTTACTGTTGGCACTCCTCTACCAATGGAGCATTCCTTTCTTGAGGAATAGACTTTACTTGCCAGGTCTTATTGTCATGAATCCTTCTTCCATGGCTTTATTATATTTAATTTATAATGCATAACAAGCCTTGCTTGTTATGACACCTCCTTCCTCTATGACACCTCCTTCCTTCTCCTTGTGCTGCCCTTCCCCTAACCCATAGCCTTCAGGGCACTGGTGGAACATGCGACAGCAATTAGATTAGAGGTTGAAGAGTGTAGAGCAGCAGTTCTCAACCTGTGAGTTGCAACCCCTTTGTAACAATGAAAACACATCCTGCTTATCAGATATTTACATTACAATTCATAACAGTAGCAAAATTACAGTTATAAAGTAGCAATGAAAATAATTTTATGGTTGGGGTCACCACAACATGAGGAACTGTATTAAAGGGTCACGGTATTAGGAAGGTTGAGAACCACTGGTGTAGAGCTTTACCTTCTTTCCCACTATCTCTATCTTGATAGAAAGAAGTGGTTCAAGGATGCAGATGGTAGGAATGAATCCATAGGTTGACACTCACCCTTCTGTCTCCCTTTTTTCAGTTTGCTGAATGTTACTGTGACACTCCTTTCTATTGGTTGTGATCAAGTCCCTTCTTATTTTAGGCCCTGTCATAATACAAAGCCTTGGAATCATGTAGGGGATAGTGTGACTGGACTTTGCTGTTCTTTGTTCCTCCAAGAAAACTTTTCTTCGTTTTTAATTGTTTTTTTGTAGGCTTGGCGCCTGTGGCTCAAGTGGCTAAGGCACCAGCCACATACACCTAAGGTGGTGGGTTCGAATCCAGCCCCGGCCACCAAACAACAATGACAGCTGCAACCAAAAAATAGCTGGGTGTTGTGGCTGGCGCCGGTAGTCCCAGCTACTTGGGAGGCTGAGGCAGGAGACTTGCTTGAGCCCAGGAGTTGGAGGTTGCTGTGAGCTGTGATGCCATGGCACTCTACCCAGGGGGACAGTCTTACTCTATCGCCCTTGGTAGAATACTGTGGCGTGACACAGCTCACAGTAACCTCCACTTCCTAGGCTTAGGCGATTCTCTTGCCTCAGCCTCCTGAGTAGCTGCACCCACCACAATGCCCAGCTATTTTTTTGTTGCAGTTTGGCCAGGGCCAGATTTGAACCCGCCACCTTCGGTATATAGGGCTGGCGCCCTACCCACTGAACCACAGGCACCACCCTCAAGAAAACTTTTTTCTAAAAGATCTTCATTGTTCTTTTATGCTGTCATAGGAAGATGACTGTCCTAGGTTGGTGTCTATGAACATTGAGAATGCAGATAAGAGCCAGCCAATCTCTAGTGAACTCCATTGGCTCTGGGCCTAAATGTTATAGTGGGTCAGGAATGTAGGGCCTTGGGATCATAGGTCACACAGATTTCTCTGTGACCTGTCCTCTTCTCTGCTGGCCTTATGAAGGCTAAATGCTCTTAACCAAATCTAGATCAAGGCTAAGTCTGAAGATTCTTTTAAGGTTTATTAATGTAAGTAATTTTTTTGTTTGTTTTTGTTTTTTTAAGATAGAGGCTCTGTTCTATTATCTAGGCTGGAGTACAGTCATAGCTCATTGCAACCTCAAAGTTGTGGACTCAAGTAGTCCCCCTGGTTCAGCCTCCTGAGTAGCTAGGACCTACTCTTTTTTATAAGTTTTTTTTTTTTTTGGAGACAGAGCCCCAAGCTGTCACGCTATGACTAGAGGCCCCTGCCCAGGCTGGATTTGAACCCGCCAGCTCTGGTGTATGTGGCTGTTGCTGTAGCCACTTGAGCTACAGGTGCCGAGCCTACTCTTTGTAGAATGAGGTCCCACTTTGTTGCCCAGGCTGGTCTCCAACCCCTGGTCTCAAGTGATTTTTCCCACTTTGTCCTCATAAAGTGCTGGGATCAGGTGTGATCATGCCTAGACAGAATCAAATTTAAAGTAAACTTGTTGAATTTGTGTCTGGCTTATCTATGCAGCTCTCCAGTCAAGCCTCACTCTCCTCTTTGTTGACCACAGTTGACACTAATGTCAGCTTCTGTTCACAGACCAGCCATTTATATTCTTTATGTTCATCAGAAAGAACGTCAGAGCTTATCTGGCCTCAGTGTTTTCTAGTAATTACCAGCCTATATGGCCCATCCATGCCCTGATGAAAATATCAGCAGCCGAGTGGCTCAGGCATTGGGCTGACCACTGTCATGATGCCAAAATAGGCCTGCCTAAGAAGAAAAGATGTGTTATTTTGAAATCAGAAATGTATTTTGTGCTTCAGGCTTAGCTAGCCATAGTGGCAACAATCATTTGAGTAACAGTATATATAGGGCACTATTGTGGGGTAAGCTTGGTGTCTCAGCCTTTGATGGGCTCACAGTGGAGTTCTGAAGATTACCTGCTTGAAGAAGCCCTAGTTTACCTCTTTACAAGAGAGAGTGGCTATGAAGCAGACATTTAGGGGAAAAGCACTGTCAGAGCACTCACAGAAAACTCTTCCCAGGTCTTCACCACTAAGAAGCTATCTAGGTGAATAATCTCCTTGGGTCTAGGACAAAACCAAGAGACTAGTGGCCTGTCTGATTCTCAGAATCACATGTAATTCAGTGTCCTGTGGCTGGGCATGCCTGTAATCATATTGCTTTGGGAAGTTCAGCCAAGAGTTGAGAACAACATATTAAAACCTCATCTCTACAAAAATAAAAAAAAAGTCAGCTAGGTATGGTTGCCCATGCCTATAGTCCCAGCTACCTGGAATGCTAAAGTGGGAGGATTGCTTGAGCTCAGAAGTTTGAAGTTACAGTGAGCTAAAGTTGCATCACTGTATTCCAGCCTGGGTGACAGAGCAACACCTGTCTAAAAAAATAAAGGTGAAAAATTCACTGTGCTACCAATATGCAACCCATCTTTTAGGTAACTTCAAAAAGAATAATTTTATTATTATCTTCTTTTTAGTTTCCCAATTTCAATTTTGCTTTTTTAACTTTTTCTTTTTGGATTTTTTTTTTTTGGAAACAGAAAACTCTGTTGCTCCAGGTTAAAGTGTGGTGGTGTCATAGCTCATAGCAACCTCAAACTCCTGGGCTCAAGTGATCCTCTTGCCTCAGCCTCCTAAGTAGCTGGGACTATAGTAGCCTGCCACAACTGCCTAGCTAGTTTTTTTATTTTTGGTAGAGATGGGTCTTGCTCTTACTCAGGCTGGTCTAGAACTCCTGAGCTCAAGCAATCCACCTGCCTCTGTCTCCCAGCAATTTTTTGTTTTTTTAAAAGGTAAGAAATGTGGCTTGGTGCCTATGGCTCAAGTGGCTAAGGCACCAGCCACATACACCTAAGGTAGCAGGTTCGAATCCAGGCCAGGCCCACCAAACAATAATGACAGCTGCAACCAAAAAATAGCCGGGCGTTGTGGCAGGCGCCTGTCCCAGCTACTTGGGAGGCTGAGGCAGGAGACTCACTTGAGCCCAGGAG
>NW_003852416.1:19060928-19062164 GCF_000181295.1 Otolemur garnettii
AAAAAAAAAAAAAAAGGTAAGAAATGTATAGGAGCCAGGCATCTTGGTTCACACCTGTAATCCTAACACTCTGGGAGACGAAGGTGGGTGGATTGCCTGTGCTCAGGAGTTGAAGACCAGCCTGAGCCAGAATGAGAACTTGTCTCTAAAAATAGCCAAGTGTTGTGGTAGGCACTTGTAGTCCCAGCTACTTGGGAGGCTGAAGCAAAAGAATCGCTTAAGCTCAAGAGTTTGAGGTTGCTGCGAGCTGTGAAACCATGGCACTCTACTAAGGGCGACAAAGTGAGACTCTGTCTCAAGAAAAAAAAAAAAGAAATGTATAAATATGTTCTGATTGTAAAAATTTCAAATTCATTTGAAATACATAGAATATAAAATAAAAAATCCCCTTAGTTACTCCTCCATCTACTCCTTTTCCTTTAGGAAATCTAATATGTGTCATTCAGATTTTTTCATTAGAAGCAAACAGCAGGCATCATATAAGTTCACATATATACAGATATATGATTTGCTTTGTTTTAGGCTTACATTATCCATTTGTTTTACAACTTGAATTCTTCATCTCCCTGTGTAGCTCAAAGTCCTGTTGTGTTAGAGCACCTAGCTCTACTGCATTCTTAACTGCTGCATTCTAGTTCATGGTAATATGGATGTACCATAGTTCGTAACCACACTCTTTTAGTGATGAACACTTAGGTTATTTCTGATATCTTGCTGTTATTAACATCCCTTTGGGGATCGGTGCCTGTGGCTCAAGCGGCTAAGGTGCCAGCCCACATACACCTAAGGTGGCGGGTTCGAATCCCCAGCCCGGGCCCGCCAAACAATAATGATGGCTGCAACCAAAAAATGGCCAGGCGCTGTGGCGGGCGCCTGTAGTCCGAGCTACTTGGGAGCCTGAGGTAGGAGACTCGCTTGAGCCCAGGAGTTGGAGGTCGCTGTGAGCGTGATACCATGGCACTCTACCCAGGGGAACAGCTTGAGGCTCCGTCTCAAAAAAAAAACCATCCCTTTGGGAAATATCTTTGTTCTTGCCTACTTGTACATACAGTCAAGGTATTTTTCTAGGAAAGATACTTAGGACTTGCTAGACCAAAGAAAAAGTGTACTTAAAAGATTGTAGGGCTCAGCGCCTGTGGCGCAAGCGGCTAAGGCGCCAGCCACATACACCTAAGGTGGCGGGTTCGAATCCCCAGCCCGGGCCCGCCAAACAACAATGATGGCTGCAACCAAAAA